>NC_143552.1:6549166-6923333 GCF_054136105.1 Typopeltis vanoorti | reverse complement strand
TGTGGGCAGGTGCATTGTCCTGATGAAAGATGATTCTTTTCTTCTGCAAACTGAGTCTTTTCTCATGAATTTTTTTGTCTAGTCTGGTTAAAAGATCGAAATAATATTCCCTCGTTATTGTTTTACCCTTTTCAAGATAATTAATAAACAAAATGCCTTTAGCATCCCAAAACACTGACACCATGACCTTTCCTGCTGATGGAACCGACATTGTCTTCTTTGGCATTGAACATCCTGGTTCTGTCCACTGTTTTGACTGCTGTTTGGATTCTGGTGTGTAATGGTGAATTCAACTCTCATCCATAGTAATAAATCGACGCAAAAATCAGTTTTAATCTTGTTAAAATCAGTTTTATTCTCCAAGCACTGTTCAGAGATTTTCATGCAAGTGTGTTTTTGATCTGCTGTGAGCAAGCGTGGAATAAGGTGGATGTTGCACAAAGCTTTTGAAATTTGTAATTCTTCATGCAAAATATATCCTACATGTTCTCTTTAAATGTCTATAGTCTCAGAAATTTCACACACATTGACTTGCTGGTCATCCAATACCATATCGTGCACTTCAATGATTTCTGGTGTTGTTACACTTTTTGGACATGCGGATCATCTTCAAGGCTGGTATGGCCACGTTTAAACTCAGCAGCCCATTTCTTAATTGTACAAAACGAAGAAGATTGCCCATAAACTGTCTTATGAACTTCGAATGAATTTCTTTTAGCGTGAAACCTTTTTTACAAAGAATTTTATAACTGCATGATACTCGATTTTATCCATTTCAAGGGATACAGACAAACACTTTTGCTTCAGACAGCTGTATAAAACTAACTACTTGATAGAATGACTTGTAATTTCACATGGATGCTTATGACAGATGTACAAACTTAGAAAGAAAAAAAAATCTTTCCTATAGTGTTGCCACCTATGGCCGAAGCAGAGAACTTTTCAGACCACCCTCGTCTGTGATCACTGCTTCTCAATGAACTCATGTTTGTCATAGCATTTCAGCAATCTTACAACCTTCACTCTAACTTTACTGTAGTCTTCACTCTAACTTTACTGTAGTCTGACAGTTTCATTAATTTTTGGCACCAGGAAAACCTTCTGACTGCAAACCTCCTTTGCTTTATTTTTCACAATTTGTCTTAATCCTAACAGTGCAGTCTTCATTAAATTAGTGAGTGACATCTGATGACTTGAGAAATAGCAAATCAAATATCATTTTATCCAACACTGTAATGGCTGCAAAGTAGATACCATTTGCAATGCTCTGTGCAAGTGTTTTTGGACAAAATCACTATCTTTCTATCAATATATAACATTTTTTTCAAGGCTACTGAAAGATGATTTTATGACATGATTAAAAAAAAAAAAAAAATACACACACACACACACACACACACACACACACACACACACACACACACACACACACACACACACACACACACACACATTTTCAACATAGTATGAATGCTGAACTTGTTGCATCATATTACTTGCAAAATGGCAGGTTTGCCTTGGGGAAGGGGAGCAAACATTTTTAATACCGCTTAAACAAAATGTCAACCTTAGTGATCAAGTGGCTACAGCCCACTTGATCATTAAGACTGTAGATCAGAATCTTACTGTGGCAAGAACGTTTGTGAAAATAGATAGCAATGATGTTCACTGCAGAATGCCACTATCACTATTATTTTGTTAACTGCCAGTCTCCAGCATAAAAAAGCAATGTTTTCTGTCTATGTCAGTATTCTTATCAAGTATTTCATATGCACAAAGTATTAATGTGTGTTACAGGCTCAAGATTCAGTTGATGAGAACTGCTGTGTGTGTACACATAAAAATGAATTGCAAGAATGCAATTCATTTTTAAGTGTACACATCCACACCAAGATGGGGAATAAACAGAAAGCTGCAGTATGTTTAAATTTATCACAAAGATATAATAATCACAACAGCAAAAATATAAATCAAATTTATCAACTATTGAATTTCTCAGAGATAAAACTTTTTCAAAATATAACTCTGACTGAATTTAGACCTGTTATAACACCTTACCTGCATAAGGACTTGTTTTCCTATAGACATGAAGACACTCATCATGTGGCAAGACTAGAGCAGCACCCTTCACAGCAAAATAGCATTCACTCACGCTACAGTTATAAAAAATGTTAATTAGTTATTACTAATGTTTTAGTATACACACATGCAAAATTTAACTAAATCATGAAATCCATATATAGTGCTGATCTCTCAATTGTGTATTTAAGCTTATGTGCTAGCTGAAGCTCATATAACGATTTAATCATCATACCAGCCTTGATATGTTTACATGTTAATACATACCCTTTGTTAAAATAAGTGTCCGGACACTCCATTCTGCAACAAAAATGGAACATTGCAATAGATCACACATACCAGAATTCCTTTAAAACTGTGGGGAGCTCCTCAGATGTCACATAGTACTGTATATTGTGTACTCGTGAGACACTGCCACCGTTGTATCGATTTTCTCTCTATATTATGTATTTTATAGTCCAACATATCAATACAAGTAAGAACCCTTTTCAGATATCACGTGGTACCTCTGGATAACAAAGGAATTGTCTCAGGGTCGAGCCAATGCTAGTGTATCAGAGTTTCCGAGGTCAACCTCTCGTAAAGCTCTAAGAAATTTATAATAATATTGCTGTGCCACTTAGGGGCTTCAGATTAAACAAACTATATTAATCAAGAAGCAATCCCTAGAATGTACTCAAGTGATATCTTATCTTTGTAGTTGTATTTTATTTATCTTTGAAAAATAAGAGTATGATTGTGAACGTAAACAAAATGAAGGAACGAGTGCTGTATGGAGATTCATTAGTAGGAGATGTGATAGTTGAATATTTGACAAAATCGTACCAACCTGGTGTGACCATTAAGGACATAAGTGAGTCTATTAGGGAGCAAAAGCAAAGGGTGAAAGAAATGATAGTGGTGGCCGGTATGAATGATTTGAAAGGAGATAAAATGGATATGATAGAGGACCTGAAGGAATTGTTTGAGGTAGCAAAAGAGAAGAGTGAGAGAGTTAGGATGGTTAGTCTGTTGCTGCGGTATGACAGTGAAGAGTTTAGAAGGAGGGCCATAATTGCTAATGACTTTATGCGTGGATTATGCAGGATGAGTGGTGTGGAATTTGTGGATGTGTGGAGCGAGTTCGATGGACGAAAGGATCTATATAAGATGGATAGTTCATTTGAATGGATTCGGTGTAAGGAGACTTGAAAAAGTGCTGTTGAATGAAGTGGATGTACAGCATCAAGGAAACTAGATTTATTAAGGGGGAGGTAGATATGCAGACCTTAGGGAGGCAGTCGAGTGTACAAATGAGTATAATATGCCCGAGCGAGTAAGATGGACAACAAATCAGAATGGGATAGTTAGTATAAGGCATCAAGGTAGGGATGGGACTAACAGGCTTCTGCAATTCATGTATACTAATGCTAGGAGTATTAGGAACAAGAAGGAAGAATTTTTGACCTTGGTTGGCACTTCTAGACCACAGGTTATTGGCATTAGCAAAACATGGCTGACTGAAGATGATATAGCTAGTGGGACTGAATGCGAGGGGTATAGTGTGTTCAGGGGTGACAGGGAGAATAAAATGGGGGGGGGGAGTATTATTGATGATAGCTGATGAGCTGCAGCCAAGGAGAATAGAAGTTGAATTGCAGGATAGAGAAAAGAGCATATTTGAGGCTATTTGGTGTGAGATTGAGGCTAGCAGAACAAAATATACAATTGGGTTCTGTGTAGACTAGGTGATGGAATAGTATGTATAAGCAAATAGAAGAAATGAGTGGAAGGAGGAGAGGACACATGGGAAGAAGGAATTGGATTTCATGCAGTTATTAAGGGATGTGATAGCATGTAATGGATAATACTAGGGGGTCAGAGAGTGCTTGACCTAGTAATTACATCTGAGGATTTGACTGTAACGAATATGACCACATTGCCACCAATTCGTGAGAGTGATCATAGGGTCGTGACTTGGGGGGATGGCTAAAGGTGTGGAATATACAATTAAGACAGGGTACATGTGGAATTATCGAGCTGGTAAGTATGACAAGCTTGGGAGTTTGATTGGTTCATTCCCATGGCATGTAAAACTGCAAGGGCTGGATGTTGATAGTGCATGGGAGGCAGTTAAGAAGTGTTTGCAGAAGGCAATGGCTGACTGCATACCTAGAGTCCGAATAATAAATCAAGTAGGGATTAAATGAATGAATAACACCATTAAGCTTGAGCTGCAAAAAAAGAAACAACTGTGGAGGGATTTAAGGAGAAAGGTGACCTGCAGGCACATGAACGGTATAAAGCCCAGGCCAGAAGGGTAACGAGTGTGGTAAGAAAAGCAAAAATGGATTATGAAAGAACATTAGCCATGCAGGCTGAAGAGAATCCCAAACAGTTTTTTTTGATATGTTGCAAGTAAAAGAAAAAATGAACACGGAAGATTGATTTTAAAGAATGCTGATGGTAGGGAGGTAACCGAATCAGTTGATATAATAGAATTACTGAGTGAGCACTTTGCAAGAGTATATCATCCAGGTGGCGACATTGCAGAAATGGAAAAACCAACAGCTTATTCGGGAATTGTGGTGAGTGAAGTGGAGGTAAATAGTCTATTACAAAACCTCAAAGTCAATTCATCTGTGGGAATGGATGGTATACCAGCTTGTGTCGTACAAGAAGCAGCTAAAGAATTGTCAGGGCCTTTGACCATTTTGTTTAATTTGAGTCTCGAGTCTGGGTTAGTCCCAAGGGAGTGGAAAGAGGGGAAAATGGTTCCACTGCATAAAGGAGGTTCCAAGACTGCTGTTGAAAATTACTGGCCAATCAGCATATCAGGAATTGTTGTCAAGGTCTTGGAGAAAATAGTCAAGAGGAAAATACAAGATTGGATAGATGAAAATGGGATACTGTATGGGGGACAGCATGGTTTTGTGAAGGGTAGTTCATGCCTCATTAACTTGTTTATGTTCTATAACACAGTCATGGCTAAACTGGATAAGGGTAACGGGTTTACAGTGATTCTACTGGACCTTGTTAAAGCCTTTGATAGGATACCACATGGAATTCTAATCAGTAAACTGCAGCATATGAAATGGATATAGGGTTGGGATGGATAAGAGGGTAGTTGATGGAGAGATATCAGAGAGTGGTTTATTTAGGAGTAGAGTGCAAAAGACATCCTGTGACTAGTGGTGTGCTGCAGGGTTCTGTTCTTGGAGCACTACTGTTTAATTTGTTCATTAACGATATAGGAAGGATCTGAGAGGAACTGTGCATCTGTTTACGGATGATGCAAAGTTGGGTAGAGCAATAGTGAATGCTCAGGATGTCAAAATTTTGCAGGATGATTTGGATAGTTTGGAGGACTGGGCTAAGGAGAATGGATGTCAATTTAATGTGGAAAAATGTAAGGTTTTGCATTTTGGGGTGAAAAGATTAGCAGCAGTATATCGCATTGGTGGAACTGTACTCCAGGAGATTGACGAGGCCAGGGATTTGGGAGTGTTGGTGGATAGAGAGTTGAAGTTTTGGGGGGACACATCGCAAAAGTGGCAAAATCAGCTCATCTTGGTTACTGAAAAACACTTTAACGAGCAGAGACAAACAGGTTATTGTTCTTCTGTATCGAGCCTTGATAAGACCCCATTTAGACTACTGTGCTCAGATATGGGCGCCAGGGTTTCTTCTTGATGGGGAGGAGGTGGAGAGGATCCAGAGACGAGTGACCAAGATGATAGCAGGTCTATGGAATGAACCTTATGAGAACAGGTTGAAGATTTGTGGGTTGCAGAAATTGGTTGATAGGCAGAAAAGGGGTGATATGATTGAGACATTCAAATTACTGAAGGGTTCTATAAGATTAATTCGGAAGATATTTTTGAGAACAGGACTGGTGGTGGGAGGACTAGGGGACATACATGGAAGCTGGGCAAGAATGTGGTTAGCAGGGGTGTTAGAGCAAGGTTTTTTAGTTGGAGAGTGGTAAATGAGTTCAAGGTGAAGTATGATAGATACTCTGTGAATGCTGAAGTAGTCGCATAGGAGGCACTCTAGAGGCCAAGTTATAGCAAGGAGACTAGTCACTCTGTATGGATGTCATGTCCAAAACTCTGTCTTCTCACTGCACATCCCCATTCTATCCTTCCATCTAATGAACAAACTAATCATTAACCTTCAAAACAATGACAGTGACAACATGGAAAAAAAGCAGTCTCCTGATAAACTGATAATTACAATAAAAAATGCTCAATACAAACAATCACTATATACAAATCATGCCAAAATCTGCTCACTGAAAACTCACTTTTACATCCTTATTGCTAACCATGGCATAAATTCATCACTCACTCAGTCATCCAGACAAGACCTGTTACTCTTGACAGAAACCCAAATAGCATCTACATCCACTACTGTCTACCTTCAATGTCCAAATTACTCACAACACAGTTCCTTTCAACACAAAAAGTAGCAAGTGTGCCTTTGTGAAGTCACATATTGAATGACAGAGTGGTGATTTATAATTCCCTGCTTTTGACCTCCTTTGGCTTAAGGTTTACTTGTCTCATCTAGTAATATTCATCTGCTGCATTCTCCAAGCTCTAGTAACTACTCAGACCTCATCATATTCCTCTCCATTAAAATCTACCATCTGCAAACAGCCATCCTAATAGTGAGGCCATCCTCCTAGGTGACCTGAACATCCATAATTCCAACTGTCTCCCCTTTTCCAATACCACCAAGCAAGCTAGACATGAGGCAGAAATCTTTGCATAAGCAACAACCTAAAGCAAATCGGTCATTTACTTAGACAAATTCTAGAGAACTCTTTTCTCACCTAATACTTTGGATCTCTTTTTAACCAGTTCTCCCTCCAAATACACCATACAGCTTCCCTCTTGGCAACTCCAACCACAACCTTGTCTAAATATCCTAAGAGAACACCCTTCCTCAACCCACTCAATGACCTGAAGCAGTAGTTAGACCATGGTCTAACTACTGCTTCAGGTCATTCGACTCTGACACTTGCTCTGAATGAGTTGCAGAAATTATCCTCACTGCCATGAAGGCATTTATCCCTCATGCTACTAAAATTCCTTGTTCACTTTCCAGCCTTCAATCAACTGTAAATGTATCAGAGCAGTTGGAAAGTAATAATAATAATAATAATAAAAGCTTACCATCAAGAATTCTAGCTTCATACCTTGCCTATACTTAAGCATGCAACACATACAAAACAGTCATCAGCAGATCTATATCCAACTTTGTCAAGCCAATACTAGAAAACTTGTTAATGACGTAACTTCTGCTTACCCAAACTTCCACTTCTCATCCTGATGGCACTGCCATTACTCCACCCAAAATTCAAGCTGACTTGCTAAAGCAAATTGTGCTGTACTGATGTACAAGGGAAACTGCCTACAGGAATCCAAGCACTGTATGCCTCCTATAGTTTTTTGAATTAAAAAAAAAAAAAAGACATCAGAAAATTACTAAATAACTTGAACACACAAAAGTCTCCTGCTTTGATGACATCTCTCACTTTGTTCTCAAACACTGCACTCCTGAGCTGATACCCACCCTGTCTATTATACATAGCTGATGCTTATCCCAACATGTGGAAGTAATCACCTATCCAGCCTATTCCAAAGATGAGAGATAGAAGCCTACCATCAAACTACAGACCAATTGCCATCATATTGATTCTTTCCAAAATATGGAGAAAGTCATCAATAGCCAACTTCTCCCCTTCTAGAGGCATATCAATTAATCAACAACAACCAGTATGGATTCTGCTATTCAAGATACATTACTGACATCTTAGCTTACATCATCAGCCACTGGACATGTGCAATGGAAAGGTTCGAAGAAACATGCTACTACTCTTGACATTTCCAGAGCTTTTGATTGTGTCTGGCATAAAAACCTGCTAAACAAACTGCTATCCTTTGGTTATCCCTTCCATTCTCTGAAACTGCATTACTATCTTCCTCTCTGGTCATTCACAACGTCATGGTTGATTCACTCTGTTGTGTCCCGAATAAGCATTAAAAAAGGTTTATATTAAAATATTCAGGTCACAACATTAATTCTACTCAGGCAGAGAACATGGAACGTTGGCAATAGAAAAAATAAATTGTTTGTGAACACAAGTCAAGATAAAGTTTAAGGAATTGTATAAAATTGTATAAAGTGTTTAAATATAATCTGTATTAAGTGTGGGCCTGATAATAGAAATCCATGTAAGCTGGCAAAATCCGTTTGGAAAACCAGCCTCTTGCACTGAAATAGTAAAGCCTGTGAGTCAGGGTTCAAAGGTCACTTTTACCGTCCTGAATTATGAAAGTATTGGAGAGGGAAACCTAAGCGTCTTCCAGGAATAGGAGGCAGACACGTGCGAAAATTTAATAGAGGGAACTAATGAGATTGACGTGGACACACATGACCGAGTTGGCGCGTATCGCAAATATCGAGATTTAACGAGAGGAGAAAATTTAACAAAAAGGCCTTGCATGAATATTCGAGATCTTTTTTTTCCTGGATTCCTGATCTCTCGGAGTGGTCCTGCTCATCGTAGGAGGGAAGACCCTGGCCAGTCACGGAAGGCACTTAGTTCGTCTGTCGTAGCGTTCGTACTGGGCCAAGCTATGTCCATGTTCTAGGATAGCTGTGATGTTGTCGTACGACGGAGGGACTAAATTGAGCTGTCCATTCAAGGCGACGTTACCGTGCCACCTCCCATGTTTCCCTCGGAGATTCTACTCGCACAGATCTACGGAAGATATCCTCCAAAGCGATTACACTTGAAGGCCTTGATGATTAGACAAGGCGGGAACAAATTTTAAGAGCTCAAAGACAGAAATGGTAATGTAGACTTTTGACATACTAATTCCAGTTGTAAGAAGAGTGTGACTTTCCTGTGTGAACGTTTAAATTGGACTGAATTGTAAGAGTGGCCTACAACTAGATACGTGTCCGAGACAGAGTTAAGAATTGTTTGTCCAAGAGGCCGAACAGATACAAGATTATGTTAAACTAAAAGTGTAATTGTGCTGATGTGTTCACTGATAGCCATGTGTATCCAAATGGCTTAATGATAACCTATGAATTGTATTTTATGATTGTATTTTAGGTTATTAAGATTTAGTATGTGTGATAAGTACAAGTTAATTAGAGTTTTTGATCTGAGTTGAGTGCAACCATATTATCCTGTTTTGAAATGTATTATAGTGTATCACCTTAAAGCTAATTAAATTGTTTCATTCATGTACTTGCCTGATCTGCCTATATTATATGAATTCAAAGCTACCGCTCATAAAAATAACAACGAACCAAGCGGAATAAACCCATGAATACTAATGCAATAAGTAAGCCACGGCTGTAAGAAAGAAAAGGAGAAGTGAGGGGGAGATAAATTTATGCTTAATCAAATAATCATTAACTCTCTAAAGGAGTCACCCTGAACAAGAATCTTTTCTACCTAGGTATTAGCTGGCGCAGCATAAATATAAATGTGTTAATACTTATAGGGTGAACTTCTTCAGATTGTTTGTTTAGGACATAGAGAGGCCAATAGGACTGCAAGGCACTGAAGGTGAGAATATTTGATTGTAGAGTTTAAATTATAAGGGATAAATGTGTATAAGTAAGGTACAGTGTTAGATGAGTTTTGAATTTAAGAAAGATAGGATGTTGGATTAGTTAAGAAAGGGTAGATAAAGGGTAAATAACTAATTAAGTAAAGAAAAAGCAAACAAGATAAGAAAAAGTCTCAACATAAATGGTGTAGCTAGTAGGATAAAGGAAAGATATAAAACAATAGAAGTTAATCTAAACGATTAGAGTACAAACGTATTATAACAAATAAGTAGAGAGATAAATATTATAAGAAAAGTACACAACAACTCTCTTCAAGCTTCTCCACCATTGCAGGAGTACCTCAGGATTCTCTCCTATCCAGGGCCACATTTACCATAAGGTGCAAGCTAGGCCTCACTCTCTATGGGGCCACATATTAAAATCTTACATTTGAACAAACATTTGAAAATATGGAAAAAATCTTCTATATCAGTAAAGTGAAAGACATAAAGTTGTCTTGTTCCGTTGTATTGATTTGAAGCATAAAAGACAGCAAGTTTACTATTATTAAATAGATTCATTGCAAAAGCTGATCTCTGGTGATTTCACGGGCGATTATTTTTGCACATGTGAAATTCTTTTTATTTTATAGAAGAGACACAATAAATAAATTGTGCACCAAAAAAAGGGTTAAATATCGTAGGACAGTAAAGGAAATTCCAAAAAAAAAAAAAAATTAAAATGACGATGAAGTTTTGATCCATGATAAATGCTGGGATGGTCTTGCTATTTCATCCATCTCGGCCAGTAGGGAGGTTAAGTGTCATTCGTATGCACACGTAACAACTGATAGTTTAGTTACCATTATTTTGCTAGTATTTGTAAAGCAGTATACAAATGCATATACCTAATTATATGGTTGAAGCAGTTGTCGCAGTCAGTAAAAATATATTTTTCAATGAATTTATTATTCTTATTTTACTGTTACTCGTTTATTTTAACAAAACTAACATACTACTGTTTATATTTTTTAAGCTTTAAACGTAATTATTTAATTAATTAATTTGTAAACATAAAAAACATAAAAAACATAAAAGTAAACATAAAAAATTTATTTATATGTTTACTTTGGATTGAATAAATATTTATTTCACTTTGGATAGTATACACGATGCCAAGAAAGTTTGAATCCAGAGCTAGTAAAAGAAAACAACTCAGAGAAAAGGAAAAACAGCTAAATAGTAAAGAAGGGGGCAATTTTGTCTTTTTTACGTTCTTCTGAAAATGAATGAAGTGAAGAATTTCATAGAACCGAAGTTGTGATTCAAACTTCTCAGAATAAAAGCGAAACATTGGTACCAGTATCAGGAGGAGACAAAAGTGAAAATGAAGAACATCAAAATAATGTGGAAAACATAGGAGAGAAAGAAGTAAATGAAACAAATCAAGAGGGTTTTGAAGAAAATTTTCAATCAATCTGTACTTACCAGCAAGCAAGCAATCTTTCTCTTATCCTACCAATATAGCAGTGTGGCCAATTAGTATTAATGAACAATTTATCAAGCATATTTTATTAAATATGCCTCAGAATGTTGATAAAATTGAAAATTAAAAAAAAAATACACAGAATGTAAGAGAATATGTCAGAAATGTAAATCACATTTTTACTATAAAAAGCCAAATGGAAAAAAGGAGAAACAAGAGTGGATAATTTTTTCAGAAACCAGCAAAGCAATTTACTGCTTTTGTAAATTGTTTTCTAAGTCAAATAATAGCTTAATGAAGGGTTTTAATAACTTGAGAAATATAACACAAACCTTATGTGATCACAAGTGTTCTACTGAGCATATACAAGCAATGTGCACACATCACAAAAGAAAATCAAGTTCTGTAAATAGTTGAATTGATGAAACAAATACAATCTGAAGAAAATTATTGAAGTTTTAAAAAGAATAACAGCTACCATTAATTTACTGAATAAAGTAGGGCTAGCATTTAGAGGCAATACAAATGATATTTTTTCTGATTCTTGCAGAAATTATTTATCGTGTTTACATTATTTAAGTGAATTTAATGATTTTTTAAAACATCACATGAAAATGTACGCCAACTGTGGCGTCCAATTTCATGGTTTTAAAAAATGGTTCTGGAAGATCAAATTATCTTTCTTACCATATCTGTGATGAATTCATTGCATTAATAGTTAATAAAACAAGAGAAATACCAATATCAGAAATTAAGGAAGCTGCTTATTTTACAATAATACTCGATTCAATGTCAGGCGTTGCCCATAATAACCAACTAGCAATTATATTTAGGTACATTACTGAAAATTCTGACATTAGAGAACATTTATCGGGTTCATCAGTATTGCACAACATAATTCTTTATACTTAGAAGAGTAAGTATTAAAAAAATTAGAAGAATTATCTTTGGAGATAAAAAATGTGCAGAGGACAAAGCTAAGATAACGCTGCCGATATGAAAGGTGTCTATACAGGTTTACAAGCTACGTTGAAAAAAAAAGTAGTCTCTCTGCACATTATATACCATGCTCTAGTCATTCCTTAAATTTAATTGGTAACTCCAGTAAAACCCCCTTTTTTACACTTTTCAGGGGACTGATGGAAAAAAGTGCAAATAGCAGGAAATCTAAAAAAAAAACATTAAAAAAGGCTAAAAGATGACTTACTGCTAGTACGTGAGTCCACATACTAGATTACAAAATTTAATAACTGAAAATAAATGAATTTACAATGTACTTAAATTTATCTATTTAAAAAAATCTTTAATTGTTGATTGTTTTTACTTTTCGTTTTTTTTTGACAGCGCCAGATTGCTTTGCATTGAGTTCAATGCTTGACCTGTTTTTTTACTATCGTGTTCAAAGTGGACACGGAGAGTCCAAGATCTTATGCTAAATGCACATGTTCCAGCATGCCAATTTACACGTCGCAGAATAGGCATCTTTTCTTCTACCGAAATACATTTTCTGTCTTTTTTCTCCATGTTACTAACATGGATAATCCACCACCGCAACTTGAAAGCAACTTTCACACGCTAAATTACGTTGCAGAAATTCTGCAATATCAATTCGTACTGTGATTGAAAAATCACGGTATCGCTCATCACTACAGTACTGCTGCATGCGTGCAAGTCACCGTGATGGCAGAAATAAAACTACAGCCGAAAGCAACGCCACCTGAGAACAGAAATGCGCAGATTTCCGCTGAAATCGATTCGAAAATTGGTATTGCCACCGAGAAAAAAAAATGCAAATCATTGGAAATAACGTCACATCAAATTGTTAATGGCGGGAAAACAATACATTGTGAGAATAGTCTTAAGACGGGACCAACAGAAATTGACGTAAATGACAGGAAAACGTAAATTGCAGGAACGTAAATACGAGGTTTTACTGTATGTCGTGGAATCTTGTCCGGAAGCAGCGCAACATTAGTTTTATTCAAAATTTACACCATTACTTTCATCTTCAACAAGAAGATAGGGTATATCCCTTAAACATTTTGAAAAAAAAAATCTTTAACAGATAAAAGACTAAGTGAAACGAGGTGGTTCACAAAAGCTGACATTATATTGGCTTTGAAACGTGGATATAAACAAGTTAGAAGCACTGCCTGAATTATCCATTTTTCCTAATGAAAAACCTATTTCTAAATTAGAGAGCTCATCATTGGCTGAACATTTTGACAACTCAGAAACAGCAATTTTAACAGTTGTGTGGGACAAAATTTTACAATGAATAAATGCTACAAGTAAACCTCTAGAAGATCCCGATATGAATTTTTGTTAGCTAATAATTTATTAGTCATTAGTTGGTTTTATTTTAGATATAAGAAATAGTTCTGCTGCTTTAAATGAAGAAGTGAATTTATTAACAGATGAGACAAAATTTAAAGATGAGAAGGAAAGAATGGAAAAAAAAAAATTTGTCACGAAATTTCACAATCTAATATTACATGGGAAAGAAAATTTCATTGTTAATACTTTCAATGTCATTTGCAATAAGCTTTGTTTTGCTTTTTCATTAATTTGGAAATTAATGAAAAAGCAAAAAGTTTTTATGATTATGGTACATAAATCCCTAAAGAACAATATTGTATATTACAACTATTTGAATGAAAGACTAATAGAAATTAGACTCAAGACATTAAGAGGCCACATAACAATAATTGGTGCATATGCGCCAGAAGAGGGAAAAGAAGAAGACAGTAATATATTTTATAAAGAATTACAGAATGCCATAGATAAAACAAACAAAACTGACTATTTACTGCTAGCAGGAGATTTAAATGCCAGAATAGGAAACAAAAAATACAAAACAAACATAGGTAAATTTGGCAAAGATAGCTGTAATCAAAATGGTCGCAGATTGCACGATTTTGTGATTTATAATAATATGAGAATAATGAATTCAATGTTTAAACACAAGGAAATACATAAATATACTTGGTCAGCCAGAGGATACAAATCAGTAATTGACTATGTTATCACAAATTTTAAATTAGCAGAGTTAATTTTAGACGTAAGCATATTGAGGCTTTGAATTAAACTCTGATCATTATATGGTATCAGCAAAAATTCGTTTTAAACCAAAGTGGCTAAAAACACATAGAATTGAAAATTCTTACCAGCCAAGCTACAAAATTTCTTCCTTACAGGTTCCTCAAGTAAGACTAAAATATCAAAAATGCACAAACTTAAAAACAGAAACCACACATGAATCAAGTGACATAGAACGAATGGGAAAATTTGAAACAAATTCTCACAAAAGCAGCAACAGAAACCTTAGGAATAAATCACAAATGGATTAGAAAAAGAGGACTACGAGACTGGAACAAAGAAATAGAAAATATAATAAAAACCAAAAAGGACAGTTACCAGAAATGGCTAAATTCCAAAACAATAGAAGCAGAAATAGAGTATAAAAGAAATAGTGCAATTGCAAAACGAGAAGTAAGGAAAAAACATAGAGAAAGATGGAACAATTTCGTAACAGAACTAGAAAAGGATTTATTTAAGCCACAACCCAAAACCTATAAAGTAATAAAATACATGAATAAAGAAATAAAAGAAAAGATAAAAATACAAACAATAGATTTAGAAAAATGGGTGACCTATTTCCAAAATCTCTGGACAGATGAGAACAATGAATTAAAATTTTATAAGACAAAGAATCACCTAATAGAAAATATCACAATGTTAGAAATGAAAAATATAATAAAGAAGATGAAAAATAGGAAAACGCCAGGAGAAGACAATATAAATATAGAACTATACAAAAATGCAGCTGAAAAATTTAATGAAAGACTTTTGAAATTTTTTAATATGGTTTGGATGTCTGGAAAAACCCCTAACTCTTGGAAAAAAACACTGGTCATCCCAATCTATAAAAAAGGAAATAAAGAGAATTGCAATAATTATAGGGGAATTAGCCTGCTGAATACAGGATATAAAATATATGCAGGAATATTAAAAGAGAAACTAAGCAGCATTGTAGAAAACAAATTACTAGAAGAACAAAATGGCTTCCGAAAAGGCCGATCCTCATAGATCCAATTTTTACTTTAAAATTATTAATAGAAAAGAGAAGAGAATTTCAAAACGAAACACATGTGGCCTTTATTGATTATGAAAAAGCATTTGACAAAATTAGTAGACAAAAATTGTTTAAAATATTAACCAATTTAAACATACCAAACCAACTTTTACAATCTATTCAAGAAATATATACAGGAAACAAAATAGCAGTTAAATTAGAACACACCTCAGAATGGAAAGATATATCAAGAGGAGTATGACAAGGATGTACCCTCTCACCTCTGCTTTTCAATATATATATAAATGAAATATTAACAATCTGGAAACAGCATAATCCATTTGGTATACAAATGACCCTGCAAATGAAGATAGATACACTACTATTTGCAGATGATCAAATAGTATTAGCTACATCAGAAGATGACTTACAAAGATCATTAAAATCATTAAATGATATCTCAAAGCAATATAATATGACAATATCCAAAGAAAAAACAAAAATAATGGCATTCAAAGTAGAAAACCCAATAAGAAGTAAAATAGTGATAGATAATAAAATACTAGAACAAGTAAACACTTTCAGATACTTGGGATGTGATATATCATACGAAGAAGAAAAAGACATAGACACTAAAATATCAAACTTTGTCAAAGTAAATGGCATAATAAATAATATATTTAAGCCATCCCTGGTACAAAAACACACTAGAATCAGACTATATAATGTCTTGTCAAAACCAACTCTACTATACGGGAGTGAAACATGGACCATGAAAAGGAAAGATGAAAAACGAATTCAAACAGCAGAAATGAAGTTCCTCAGAAAAAACAGCTGGATATACCAAGTGGGACCACAAAACAAATGAAGAAATCTTACAATCCCTAAAAATAAAACCACTTAATTACTACATAAGACAGTATAAACAAAAATGGCTAGAACATTTAAATCGAGTGGACAACAGCAGACTACTAAAAATATTATACAGATACAAAATAAGTGGAAAAAGAAGAATCGGAAGACCAAGAAAGAGATGGCATGAGACCGGAACAGGCCACATGGCCTATATTCCATGTTAGGAAGAAGAAGAGAAGCAAAAAGTTTTTAAACATATTAAATATATTTAACTTTTTTTGAAGAAAGATACCAGACTAGTATTAACAAAATTTTAGACTTATAGGACTGATATTGACTAAGAAAAATTTAATGATGAAGTTAAGCAATTTTTAATAATGATAAAGGAAGAAAATTATTCAATTAAAAATATGTAAAAATTTATAAATGGTGGGTTAAGGTCTACTTTTCCAAATGTAGAAAAATTTTTTTAAAATATTTTTGACGATGCCTATTTCAAATGCAAGTGCTGAATGTGCATTTTCAGTGTTGAAACAAATAAAATTATTTAAGAAGCAACTTGCATCAAAATAAAACAAGTGACCTGTTATTATTATGCATTGAATCAGATGTAATGGATTCAATTAATTATGATGACATTAGATATATTAGCTAAAACCAAAGACTGAAAAAAACTTAATTTTTAATGATTTAAATTTTTTTTTTTTTTTAATTTAAACTGATTTATTTTTATACTTTTTTTTAAATGCAAATGCTGTGTTATTTTTATTTTATTAAAATTACTTATTATGGAAATGTCGACTTATTTTCAATAAACTAGAAAAAAAAATGCATATGAATTTGATTAACTGAAATAAACTTGTTCTTTTGAGGCCTCACGATGTTGTGCATAGGGCCTCCAATAGTATAAATGCAGACCTGCCCCTATCTCCTACCCTCTTGCTTAGGTACATAAACAACCTACTCACAATCACTACTAATCCTAACCACAGCTTTGCAGATGACAGTACTCTCTATTCATCCTACTGTATCAACAAACAGTGCAGTATGCAGATATCCCGGGCATCAAGATCATCTACAACTAAAACACTGATCGACATGCTATCCTACAATGGGACAAGGACAATTTGGTCACATTCAATGCCACCTAAACACAGTTTTTCTTCTTTTCATGCAAAAATTATATATCTTAGCTGCCACCCTTATCCTCAGTAATACACGTATCACCAGATGATTAGATCTCTCTGCTTGAACTAATATTACTTCCAGCCTCTCCTGGCATAAACACATCACATCAACAGATTCCTCAGCATCCAAAGAACTAAGCATTCTCTTTTATTCAAGATTCTATTTTACACCCAACCAACTCTTAATATAATCATCATCATCGCTGATGGATTCAATGCCTGTTGGTGCCTGATGCAATATTTTTCTTTGCCATTTCTCTCTGTCCATTGCCAGATGATTCAAATCCAGTATACTCTTTCCACACCACTCTTTCACATCATAACAATATACAAATTCTAAATCTGTTCTTCCTTAGAATACTGCTCCCATGTTTGGGATGGAGCACCTAAAACTTTGATTAACTGAAAAAACTTTTAATTTTAATGATTTTTTAATATATATTTTTTAAATTTAAATTTAAATTATAAAAATTCAACACTTTCCAGAGGCTTTGATGATTTCTGGCCAACAAGCAATCCCTCTCATACAGATTCACTTCAACTTCTACTTCACAGATGCAGTGTTTTAGCTCTGTCTATTCTATCAGGTACTTCAATGGTCATTCCTCCACTTGCTGTTTTACCTGTTAATACAAGTACAACAGCTGCTCAGCACCCATTTACTGTGCAACTGCAAACACACAATTCATTTTACCTCCATCCCTGGAACAGCCTACTGCAAGAAGTATTTATAAATAACCAAGAGAGATATCAATAAATTTGATTCCTAATCTGCACTCCAGACATGGCAACGATGTGCTTATAGATCCTTAAATCTCTTGTGTATGGGATTAATATATAAATTAAATGGAAGAAAACTATACCACACAGAAGTCACTATAGGTCTGAGAAACTATTTTTAGAATCAGCACATCTCTGACCAGCCTAAGATCTTGGAGGCAACTTTTTTTTATTTGACCCCAGGGGGGGGACCTTGAAAACATGTTAGTTCCTTTTCAGTTACAATATAAATTTTTTCTGCAATAATCTGAATGATGTGTATTTTACTACAGCTTTGACTTGTGCTCTTAAGATGTCTGGAAAACCAGTGAAATATTAATAACCTAATAAATTATTTTCTTATTCTGGTGTCATTTATACTGTGAAGTACTATTCAGAATAACCACCAACACTTAATTAGCATTATGATAGATTGTGTTGGTGGTTATTCATAATATGTGCAGCACATCCTAAGCATGGTCTGCTGGACTCGACCAACCATAAATGTGGCAGCGAATATACACAGTGGCCCATTTAAACATTTAATAACTTTTGTATTTATTATTATTATTTTTAGTTTTATTTATTTTTTTTTTTTTTAAGTTATGAAAACCACATCATGTAAATGTTTTCCATTTTCAGCTGCACAAAGACAAGCCCTTTCTATAGCATGTTCCATGACAGCTGCTAATGTTTGTAGCTGCAGTGCCTTAGTTCCTGCATGAATATTCTCCTTCAGCTGCTTGGATTGTCTGGCATAGACTTGTCCTTCAGGTAACCCCATAGGAAGAAGTCAAGAGTCATCAGATCTGAGAATTTGATGGCCAATTAATTACAAATCTTTTACATTATTAGAGTAATCGACTGCTGTTTTTCAAAATAAAATTGTATGATTTTGATTCATTGTTGGGTTGTGAACATTTCCCAAATATCTGAAAAATATAAAATGAAATATATTAATATTTTAAACCCCTTCATGACTTATGGGCTACCCTGTACAATGAACTATGTTATCTGAAAAACTAACTTGAAGGAAACCCTACCTTCAGGTAAGGAATTTTTTTTCTGCATTCTAGAAAAATACAGAATGATACTTTTCAGTGTGCTAAAGTGGTAGTGGTACCATCATGTGTCTGATATGTGAATTTTATTTATCACGATATGAGCACTTTGGTGGCATCACAAATTTCATTATAATTATTAATTCATATTTTTATATTATCAATTTTACTACAGTCAACATGAAAGGAATAAACATTTAAAAAAAAAAAATCATGAAAAAATAAAAATCCAGTCCTAGAAATTTGGGGGAAGAGGAGATATTCTCAATTTTCTTTGATATCAAGAAATGATATCATTTCTTGATATCAATGATATCAAAATATGCCATGATATCAATGATTTGATATCATGGCATCTTCAGCAAACAGAACTCACTTTTTTTTTCTTTTTTTTTAAAGTACAAACTATCATTTGTTCATGTTTAAGAATATATTCTTTCATAAACTTTTGCCAATTGCACAAATTACATTTAATTTGTTATAAATTAAATCACAGAGATAAATTTGATGATAACTGTCATTTATGCACTATGTGCAAAAACTCATTTCATAAGGTGTGTGCTGCTAATGATGTTGGATGACTTGTTACTACAATATATCTTTTGCGGATTGTATGACTGTAGCCATAGGTGGTAAAGCCTTGTCCTCTTCCAAATTTACTGAGAAAGCACAAAGATGCAAAAACAAAGTACATGAGACACTTCTCTATTTCACAATACAATGCAGTAGAATGATTAAAAGGATGTGAAGTGTGGTGAAGACTTGGTTGGCCTTGTTTATAACATTTAGAGAGAAAGGAGTTTGGAATAAGCATGGATATTCTGATCTAAATCATTTAACAGCAGCAGTGCAATAACATGGTCACTCCCAATCACATGTTCAGTCATTTTTAAATGTTAAGATGTTTTGGAAATTTCAGGAAATTATATAGAAGTTTTAAATGTGCTCTGTGATCCTCTTTTAGACAGTCATTTAAAGGATTTGAATGTATTTCAAGGAACTTCATCCGCAGTTCAAAATGATATTGTTATCACAATATCTGATGTGGTTAAAGATGTTATATGGCATGTTAGCTGCTCGTAGACAGGGCTTTTCTAAATCACTTAGGGAATTGAAACAACGTAGATCCGAATATAAATTAAATAATACTTTAATAGATATTTCCGATATTTCGGCAATGTCACATTGCCATTTTCTAAAGGAACTTACAAAAAGGCAGGTGCACACAGGCACTAACAATACAGTAACTGAGACTGAAGATATGAAGCTATCGTTCTCCTGGAAGTCCTGATGGTGCCCTCTGGTGGGCTAAGTAGGCGTTCTTGGCCGTTGGGCCGAAGGTCTGCTGATGTATGCCTCCCAAATTTGGGGCAGTCGCATACAACCAAATTTGTTGAGGTTTGGAGAGTTTCTTAGGGCAGAGGCTGATTCCATAAATAATCTTTCGAATTTATATTTGCTCCGGTGTATTATTGTTGCTTTCTTCCACCGTATTCTGTGGCGAGTATCCAGAGCATGGTCTGCAAGACCAGAATGGCTATACTTGGAAAACCGGATGTAGTCCTTGTGTTCAGAAATTCTGATATTCGCTGTCCTGCCTGTTTGGCCAAAGTACGACAGTTTACAACTGCAAGGGACCTGGTATACACCAGGTAGGTCTAGGGGAAGTGGTTGGTCTTTGGTAGAGCGGATAAGGGATGCCAATTTTCTGTGAGGCCTGTAACAGGAGGTGAGGTCATGTTTTTTTAGAATTTTGGTAATTTTTTCTGAGGTGCCTCGGATGTAGGGAATGGTGATGGATTTAGAGTAATCTTTTTTGTGGAGGGGGGGGGGAGGGCATGTTAGCATTAGGAAAATTAGCATTTGTTAAGTGTCTGGATGATATCAAATATCAAATGCAATTCAAACTGGATTCAGGTTTTTTATATATATATATATATCTAATCATTTTGATTTTCATAAAATGAGCACTTCCTGTATCCACTGACTATCATAAACAGCTGTTGCACATTTTCTGGAACTGAAAATTTGAAAGCGGATGTTAGGACGTGTTTAGTTAGCTGCTATGTTTACTGATACAACAAATCTGTTCTATTTGCATGCACATCCCATATACGGTACTAAAGTACTACAGGTTGACTAGCCTACTTTTCGTATATGGGCCCACTATAAATATCACATCATAGTCTGCAGGAGCAGAGTGTTTTTTCATGAAGTGTATCATTTGAGTTCTCTAATTACACTATTTGTTCCTAAATATAATACACAGACGTTAACTGTCTCTTTACTGTATTTAGCGATAAACAAAGACTCGTTTTTCTTGTTTGTGCAGTATAGCATCTGTTGAGGTTAGAAAAGTTTTAACGGTATAGGGACATATTTATTCTAGTCTTCAGAAACAGCAGACATTCAGAATAGATAAAAACTTATCTATTCTGAATAAAAATGAATACGTCTGTGTATTATAAGAAGTTATTGATCTACAACAAAATATTAGCATGTGTGAGATAACTATTATTAGTAAGACAGAAGAGTTGTTGACACTAAATAAAAAGCATAATAAAAATAAATAAAGAAAACTAATGAATATAGGCTTTCCGAAAGTGTGTAATTCCAATAATGATCAGATATTATGTATCATATTATTGCATAAAATGTATACCGAGTCTCAGTAAACAAAAGAAAATTCTTAGAAAATGAAGCGAAATATACATAAACCATAGTATACAAACCATAGTATATGCACAACAAATTTCACGAAATGATTTATCCTCCAACAAGCCAGATGTATTCCTGCCACACCTAAATGAATCAGCTGATTAACATTATTAGTTCATTGGATTAGCCTCACCCTATAGTTTTAACTGAACTACTAAAAGTAAAGGTGCAGGCTAGGAAGGTGATGAGCATGGTGAAGAATTAAAAGGTGCAGTATAAGAGAAGATTGGCTGGTCGGCCAAGGTTAACCCGAGGGAATTTTTCCACTATATGGCAAGCAAAAAGAAGAATAATTATGGCAGACTAACATTGGTGGATAGTCATGGAAGCAGACTAACAGCTGCAAAAGATATAGTGGAATTATTGAACAAGCACTTTATCAGGCGTATATCATACTCGTATAAATTATCTGATACAATATATAGAAGAGAGGCAAGTGTATTAGGAAAATTAGAAGTGAAAGAAACAGGTGTATCAGATGTAGGTTAAGGTTGAGTTAGATGTGAATAAGGCTGTAGGAATGGATGACATATCACCATGTATGCTTAAGGAATGTGCACCACAGTTGGTTATGCCCTTGACCTGGTAATTTAATGAACGTCTTGCAGTGGGTAAGGTTCCTAAGGAGTGGAAAGAGGACAAACTAGTACCACTCCAGAAGAATGGTTCTAAGACAGAAGTCTCCAACTATAATAGGCCAGTCTGTATATCTACAGTTGTGGTCAAGGTGTTGGAGAGATTGATAAGGAATAGAATAGAGCACTGGGTTGATGGACATAGCATTCTTTATGAAGGTCAGCATGGATTTGTAAAGGGTAGGTCCTGTTTCAGTAATTTACTTGCATTTTATGATAAGGTGACGAGTGTGTGTTAGATAAGGGAGAATCATATACAGTGATATTCTTAAGCTTTGCAAAAGCATGTGATGATTACCTCATGATAAGTTGGTGTACAAGTTGCAAAGATGGGAATAGACAGTATATTGGTTAGATGGATCAGAGATTGGCTCTCTCTGAACGATACCACCAGGTTGTGTATGATGGAGCAGTGTCTCAAAAAAGAAGGGTAACCAGTGGTGTGCCGCAGGGTTCTGTTCTTGGGCCCCTGCTGTTTAACTTGTTTGTAAACAATATATCATGTGGACTGACTGGGGATCTTCAGTTATTTGCTGATGATGCAAAGTTGGGAAGAATTATAGGTAGCACTGCTGATGCTGAATCCCTTCAGAAAGATTTAAATAGACCTTTTACTTGGACAAAAGAGTGGGGTTGTAGTTTTAATATCAATAAGTTCAAGGTGTAGCATTTTGGAGTGCAGAAATATAAGGCTGTGTACTATATTGATGGTGCTGTACTGCAGGAAGTGGATGAGATTAGAGTGGGAGTAATGGTTGAAGTAGACTGAAGTTTAGAGGACCTATTGCTAGGGTTGCACATTATAGTGCTGCTATGATAAGAAGTACTCTAACATGCAAGGATAAGGATGTGCCACTGTATAAGGCACTGGTCAGACCACACTTGGACTATTGTGCTCAGATCTGGTCACCTGGTTTTTAATGTGATGTGGAGACATTGGAGAGGGTCCAGATACAAGTGACTAAGACAATATCAGGAGTTTGGAATGCTGGCTATGGAGAGATGTTGAAGAAACGTGGATTGCAGAGTTTGGTAGATAGGAGAAAGAGAGGTGATATGACAGATATTTAAGCTAGTGAGAGGATTTTATCAGATTAATCCAGAGGGGATTATAAAAAGAGTGGAAGGTGAGAGGGGAAGAACCAGAGGTCATTCATGGAAGTTATGCAAAAGTGTGGTGAAGAAGGGTGTGACGAGTAGATTTTTTACATGGAGAATTGTCAGTGAATGGAATACATTGCCAGAATGTGTTGTTAATGCAAGGAATGTTGAGGACTTTGAGATTCTATATTATAAATATGTTGACAGTTGAATGAACCTCCCATGATGAGTCTGTCAACTCCATGGAGGGTGTAATAATAATATAGTGGCTGTTTATTGTTTGGTTAGTTATTTATACTTTACAAACAAAAAATCTTTCCAGATCCTCACAAGTTTTTTTTTTTTAATTATGCCATCATAAATTCACTTATGTCTAGACTTTATAGGATCACATACTATTAGCTCTAACCAGCAACTTATACGACAGACATATCACAAATGTTCATTATTAATAATTTGTTAGCCATTAACAAAAGTATTTCTACTCAGACTTATTCTTCCCTTTCATTTCCCATTCTCAGATGGCTTATAAATGATGGTTCACATATTTACACCTTTGGGTAATTCAAATATACCAACCAAACAGAGCATTCTCCTTTATTATTGTTTTCTAATATATCTTAAAAACAAACACATTGCACCCCACTCTACACAGATTTGATTACAATTAATTGATGAATTAAAGTATTCAAAGCTATCCTATAATTAATTGCATTGGACCAATTAAGATGAGCACACTGATACACTATGCACTCTTAAAATTAGAGAACCATACATCAAAACTAATGCAATCATATGGTCAAATTGACGCGAATTTTGTAATGTAGGTGACATAAGCCACACGACAGCACACCCAACTGAAATGGGCACAAGATGACACTGATATATATATATATATATATATATATATATATATATACACACACAGTTGACCCTTGAAGAACATATGGTTGAAGTGTGCAGTTCCACTTATACGAAGTTTTTTTAAATAAATATATTGGAAAATTTTTTGGAGATTTGTGATAATTTAAAAAAACTCACAGATGAACTGCATAATAGATTAGAAATATCAAAAAAATTAAGAAAACGTTAGATATGTCATGAATGCATAAAATATATGTAGACACTAGTCTATTTTAGCATTTACTACTATAAAGTACAGGTAACCCTCGTATAATGCGGTACTTATACAACACAGCTTTGATATAATGCGGTCTAAAATTGTAGTAACCCTTGTTGAATGCGGTACTTATACAACACGGTTCCGATAAAAACACGGTCTACAAATTGTAGTAACCCTTTATCTTTTCATGTTTTTCACCGTGCGACTTAAAAATCAAATTTTATCATCGTTAAATTTGTATCTGCCTGTATCCCGCATGTAATTATAAGTAGCAAATTTATATTAGGGGAAATACCCTTTAGCACGCATGTACATCAATTGTTTACCATATAAAACATTTATTGTTGAAAAGTATCCTCGTTTCTGCCAGGAAAGTGCTGAGCACTTTATTTTCTGGTGAGTTACATACAATATGCAATGCTTGGTTTTTTGTGTAAAAAATTATTTTTATAGTAATGATCACAAACTGCAATGAAAGGGAAAAACCAACATTGAAAACAAAATTAATTTCTCTCGAAGAAAAATATTCAAAATCTTGGATCAGTTGAAAAATGGAGAAAAACCAAGAGTTTTTGCAGGGACTTTGATAAATGAATCAACAATTCGAACAATTAAACAAAATGAACATAAAATCCGAGAAAGTGCTTATTGCTGGGTCAACGATAAGTGCAAAGTGTGTTGCTTGTGTACGCGATATTCTAATGGTAAAATGGAGAAATCTCTAATGATTTCGATAGAAGATTGCACCTCAAAAGAAAAATACTATGGATGGAAATCTTATTAAACAAAAAACTCTCAAAGTTTATAAACATTTATAGTGCAGACCAGGTGTTCAATGCGGATAAATCCGGGTTATATTGGAAAAAAGTGCAAAAACGCACCTATGTTTCGAAAAATGAAAGATCTGCTCTTGGATTCAAAGTTTCCAAAGATAGAATTACTCTACTGTTTTGTAGTAATGCATCAGGTGATTACATGACAAAACTAGTGTTTATTAACCAATCTTCAAATCCTCATGCTATGAAAGATTAAAATATGCACTATTTTATTTTGCCTAAAACATTTATGCATTATGTGCAATGAAGTTTAAGTACAATTTTTATTTTTTTTATACTTTTATACACTATGTATTTGTTTCATAGTTTATATGTTTTCTTAACTTACATGAATTACCTGAATTAAATAAATTTTTTTTTTGTTGGATGTCATTGTTGTTTATATAATTTAAAAAAAAAAAAAAAAAAACGATTTCGGAACATAACCCTACTTTTTCTATGCAATCTGAGACTTGCATAACGCGATTTATATAATGCGGCATTTCTGTGGAACCTAACATCTGCATTATACGAGGGTTACCTGTATACACAAATTTGTTATAAAAAGTTAAAATTCATCAAAACTTACGCATGTACAGACTATACACGGCCAGTTGCAGTCGAGAGAAATGTACACAACCGTAAAGATGCAGTATTAAATCATCACTGCATAAAATTACCTGTTATTAATCAGTTAATTAGCATAAAATAAAAATTTTCTAACGATTCATTCATCAGTGTGTCGGCTAGACAAAACCGTTAAACAATCATATTGCTGCTTCTTCATTATCAATGCGAATCGTTATACAAACCATACCATACAAAATATTTGTTAATCAACTGTTTATGTTATTGGTAAGACTTCCAATAACATATATACGAAGTTTTGAACAATGCAAGGGGGTCGGTGCCGCTAACCTCCATGTTGTTCAAGGATCAACTGTGTGTGTATATATATATATATATATATATATATACACACACATACTCCCTTATAGGGAGTATGTGAAGCTGTTTCAGCCCTATCTAACTTGACTGAGTGGGCAGTGTTGTGTCGACTTTCTACTACTATAACTATTCTTTAGTCTTTGGGTCAGTTCTCCATTAAAATTTCCATACGGGTATCATGTGGTACCTCTGAGTAACAATGGAATTTCCTCGAGATCGAGGCAACACCAGAGTATCAGAGTGTCTGAGATCTACCTCTCGTAAAACGCCAAGAAAATTTATATTTCGCTGCGCCACTTAGCGCTATTAGATTAACAATATTATTAATCAAGAGGTGATCTCAGGACAGTACTTAAATGATACCTAGCAACTTTGCAGAAGTGGCCAAACTTTACTTCTTTCTAGTCTCCCGCATAGGTTCGTATAAATTTTATAAGAGGTGCATCGGATTCCAGAAATCACAGATAGTCTTAGTTAGATACACAAGCAAGGTTTATTATATATCAAAAATATGTACATTCAATACTATTAGCTTAATTCCCATCATAAGGGAATTCCTGACAGTCAGGATACAGTTAAAATATTACAATACTACAAATATACTTATAACTGATCATGCTGTAATTCTCTAAAGTAAGAATCTTATTTATACTCTTAAATACCTTAATCATGCACGATTATCACAATCTTTCTATTTCTCAGTAGTTCTGTCAAACCACACAAGATAGCATTTATATCTTTTACAATCCCTTTATAAATTAGCAATTCCTCACTCTAGACATATTCGTAACTTTTTATATTAAGGAACTTTATCACAGTGGTAGACAGAAAGATTTAAGGCAACCCTCTCTAAACAATAGCAACAGTCTTAATCGATATCATTAATGTTCTCTTTTCTGCTTTATCAACGTGGCACAAATCTCTCATTCACATTCAGTGAAATACAAATAAAGTCTACTTATCTTCTCTTTGGTTCTGTATCGCGTCAATGGTCTACCGGAATCTGGCTTTCTATGGACTGCCGGGCTTATTTCTTCCGCGGAGATACGACCGCTGAGTTCCGCTGCTGCCTTTATTGGAATTCTCCAGTATGGAGGCACTGCCACCCTTCACCACTGCGAGATGAACACTAGGAGATCCAGGAACAAAAAGCCTTTTTTCAGGGATGTATAACTCTTATATTTCCCTCTTTTTCTTGGCATTTCTCGCATTTTGCGATGTCCAGCCTTCTCCGCTATCACACGTGCGCTGACGTCACGCTGTCTGCTTGGGGCGAGCCGCTCCCTCGTGAAGTCCGAAGGTCACTGCTCCGTGACCTTTGGAATTCACTCCCCCCCAAAACTTAAATACAGATCTTTGTTATATTCCCATGCTTTCTCGACTATTTGTCGTAAAGTGAAGATCTGATCCTGACAGCCTCTGTTTGGCCTGAATCCAGCTTGTTCTTCACCAAGCTTTTCTTCCACAATTCTTCTCAACCGTTTCTCAAGTATACTTGCATAGATTTTGCCAGGAACACTCAGTAGGGAAATACCTCTGTAATTCTCACATTCAGTTTTATTTCCCTTTTTATATATGGGTACTATTAGAGCTCTACTCCAATCATCGGGAATTTGTCTTGTGTCCAGGCTTTCTGAACTATGCCACTGTAAGACTCTTATACCACCATACTTCAACATTTCTGGTCGAATATCATCTACTCCAGCTGCCTTTCCACATTTCAAGCCTTTGATGGCTTTTTCTACTTCAAGTATGGATATGTATTCCTGACTGCATGCCTGGTCAGTGTTTATTACCACTGTGCTGTCATCACTGCTTGCTTCATTTAGCAGTTTTTCAAAGTAATCATTCCATACTTCAAGGATATCTTTTATTCCAGTTTTCATGTCACCTTTATCATCTCTAACTCCTTTTACAGCACTCTTTCCTCCATTCCTAAGCTTCTTCAACAACCTCCAGAATATTTTGCCACCTTCTTGATATTTATTTTCTATATTCTTGCCAAAGTCCTCCCATGACTTTTGTTTAGCTGGTTTTACACAGTGTTTAGCATTCTTGCATTTGTCTCTATATTCTCTAAGAGCACAAGCTGACTTATTTGACAGGAACTTTTGATATGCTTTCTTCTTTTCCTTCACTGCCTCTATAACTTCCTGTGTCCACCAGGGAGTTCTGATTTTTCTATCCTTGCAGACAACCTCACCACATGCCTCTCTGGCTGAATCAATCAGTGTTTTCTTGAAGGCTTGCCACTGAATCTCCAAGGTTTGGTTCCTGTTCTCAAACTCTTTCATTTTTTCTTCAATAATCTTTGTGTATTTTAGTCTACAGTTCACATCTGAGAGCTGCTCAACTTTTGTTCGCTTTAAAACTTTCTTACATGTTATTATTTTCAATATGAAATTCAATTTTATCCTGCTCAAGACTAAATAGTGATCACTTCCAATTTCAAATCCTCTGTACACTCTAGTGTCCTGCACCCAGGAGAAAACATCACTACCAACAATAACATAGTCAATGAGACTTTTCTTATTCCTTGCCTCTTCTCTCCATGTGAATTTGTGCACATTTTTATGTTGGAACATGGTGTTAGTAATAACCAGTCCATGTCCTGAGCAGAAATCCAACAGATATTTGCCATTATTATTAGCTTTGCTCTTTTCTCCAAATTTTCCCAAAATATTTTTGTATGTCTCACAATCATTTCCTACTCTGCTATTTAGATCCCCGACAAGGATCAACTTTTCATTTTGTCAGTTGCTTTTTCTAAAGCATCAAAAAATTCCTCCACTTCTACCTTAGTAGAACCTTCTGTGGGACCATAGGTACAAATAAGCCTCATTGTCCAATTCCCCATTCTCATATTTGCCCACATTACTCTACTTGAGACTGCCTGCCATTCAAGAAGATTAGCCTCGTATTTTGTGTTGAATACTATGGCTACTAAGAGGTTGACTGCCATGTGTGACTCCTGGTTGACTACAGGCATAACGACATGTGGTGAGGACCCCTATCTCTTCCACATATTGTCTTAAGTATTCATGACTCTAAATCTGCATGTGTGCTCACAAGGCCAGTTTGCCTGTTCTGAGGGATGAAAAGCCATGTTTCAGGGTGAATAAACCCTCTACCTCCATATGAGACTGGCTATCTCACCTTTAGTTGAAAGAGACCAGACAAAGGTCATGGATGGGAATCAAACCCAGGTCTTTCTAACCAAAGGGCTTTGCCCACACCAACTGAGCTATGACAGCTTTGTCCACACACAAGAAAATTGTTTAATTTTTAGTATGCCAGTACCATGAACACCAAATATGAGGACTTGCAGATTTGAGGCGAGCCTATTTCAAAAAGGCAGTAGTGGAAGGAAGACAGGAATGAAGAAGAACAGTTTTCATCATTAAACTACTGCTATTGCTGCATGTTTTATATTTAGAGAAAAATAACAATGCCACTTCTGATGATGACCGCAGAAAAGTTTGTAGAAAATGCAAGCAGCAGAAACTAAACATCTGTGTGAAAGACTGAACTGATGAGAGATGCATCATTAATAAATTCAAAGTTTCTCTTCTTTACTGAGTCAAGCATTTTTAGGGATGTTCCCATGTCAAACATGAGAACAGTATTCAATGGATGGTTGAATCGGAAATTCTACTGTAGTTAACTGAACACTGGAACCTATACTTTAATTACATTTCAAATGGCTCCCCTATAGCTTAGATGGTGTTGACAGAGCTCTTTGGGTGGAAAGCAATGGGTTTGAATTCCGTCTACGACGTGACAAACCTTTATCAAGGCTTTTCAAAGGAGAGTTAGCTGGTCTCATACAAAGTGGAGGAATTTTTTTCCTGTTAACTCTGGTATTTATTTTCTCAAAATAGGCAAACTGACCCCATGAATGCATATCTACAGACATAAAATACTACTAGAATAAGGAAGGCAATAAAAGACCACCTTGCTCTATAATAATTCCCTAGTAAAGTTGTAGCACTAACCCATCAACTACATGGTTGAAGGAAAAAGCACACACAAATTGTAAATTCTCAAGTTTATTAAAACTTGTTAGGCCAGAATGTAGAAAGATAAATGGACAGACCAAAGAAATTTATGAAGTACTTTTACAATGTTGTGAAATGGCACAATAAAATACAAGTGAATTAATGTGCATTGTTAAATACTGAAAAGAAACAATTATTTCTGCACTTAAACATATCACTTACCTTTCATGTACCTCTTCTTTTCCATCACTGCTATCAGTCTCTTCCTGTCAAATAAAAATGTAACATATGCAAATTTAGTAAAATATAATATAAAAAAACAGAACTAATTTTTCTCTAGATTAACTTTTTTTTTTTTTAAATTCAGGTTGAAATATGCAAGAGCACAAACAGCATTTAGCATTAGCTCTGTTAAATACAAACTACAAACTGAAATCAACGTTACACTATGGGAACTCTCGGGAAGTAGAAGGCCTCGTTGCCTGATTTTTCTTTGAGACTCATTCAATCTATCCAATGTCATGTATCTCATGAATCCCATCCACCAGAAGGTGATTGCTATTCTTACTAGCAATCCATTCAGCAAGCTCACCATTTGTAAGTACTATCCTCCAGACTTCAACTAACATATTCTAGATTCAAATTACAAAACTTTTCTCCTTCCTGTGTGTATCAAAAAATTTCATTCCACTCCATCTCCAAAACAGTCTTCCACAGAGAGAGAGAGAACAATGTTTGGAGGTAGTAAATGATGGGCAAGTTTTAATTACTACTTGGTATAATACTAGTTTAACTCGTAAATTTAAACGTTCTGTTTGATACTTCAGTATGATTCATGTTGGGTTTTAGCATATTTTTTTTTGTTTTAATTCATGGTGTGTACATATAATAGCAGATCATGTATAACATTTGGGTTCAACAATAATGACTATTATTATACAGGAATTTCCATAGAGTCAGAAGACCCATTATTCGCACAATACCTATCATAACGCTGATAGAGTGCTTACAACCTCCCTTGGCAGCCCACTACACCCACTCATCACCCTCTAAGCTAAAAATCTAGTCCTAACACCATCCCCAAACAAATTCCATGACTAAGTGACCCTCATTCTCTCCCTGCCTCTCATCATGCAAAGAGATTTTCCATAAAACCCCTTTAAAGACTTATATGTTTCTATCATGTCTACTCTTTTTTGACTATTAGCAAGTTTTTGAAGCTTGCAGACCTTCAATCCATTCTCATAGGGAGCATTCTATAGACCTGACAATCTTTATCACTTGCCACTCCATCACATAATCCCCATGGAATCCAGGTGACCAGATTTGTGAACAGTAATCCAGATTTAAACATATTAAGGCCTTATCATCAAGAGGATCAGTAACATTCCTATCAGCGCTTGTTACTGTGTTCTTCAAAAACTATGTACACTGATGTGGTGTTTCAACTACCTTTGCAATGTGACCTCTAAATGTGACTCCCTGTCCATGTCATCCTCAAGTCTCTGGCCTCAGTTTCCTGCAGTTCAGTTCCATCAATACAGTAAATAGTCATCACTTTTTCCCAAAGTGCATCACCTTACATTTGGACCCATTAAACCAGTTGCCACCTACCTTTGCCCAAACTGCTAGTATAAGGTTCCTGCAGGATTTCTGCATCACGTTCATTTATTATTGATCTCCCCAGTTTTGCATCATCAGCAAAGAACTGAATATTTCCGGTCAGATCATTTCTTATATCACTACTGTACAAAATTAAACAACAGAGGACCAAGTATTGAGTCCTTTGTTACATTACTGGTCACTTGTCTTCTCCTGAGCTCAACTCCTTCATAAACCACTCTTTGATATCTGTTCATCCTCTAATCCAAATCACTAGATTCATATCCATTTGCTTCAATTTATGCAACACAGTTCTATGCAAAGGCATTTGACAGAATTCCACAATATTCAGTAGTATCACCGAGTAGCTATTTTCTTTATCCAACTATCACGTTCATTTATTATTGATCTCCCCAGTTTTGTATCATCAGCAAAGAACTGAATATTTCCGGTCAGATCATTTCTTATATCACTACTGTACAAAATTAAACAACAGAGGACCAAGTGTTGTGTCCCAATTTACGATTTCTACTCTAATCTTACAAATTCCTTTTATCTATATTCTTCTAACTTCTATGCCCGAGATTTTACCAAAACTTATACCAATATCTAAGTTATTGCTCCCCATAGTACCCCTAATATTTGTATTTATACTGCACCTTTTGGGATATTTGCACCATTTATGTTGTCATAAATAGGGAGAAAGTCAATCTCGAATATATCTCTTAGTATTTAAATATTATTGCAGTTGTGACACTTAATCTCTTTCCTCAACATTAAATTTTTCCGCGTGATTAGGTACGATGATTTTAAGTGGTGCATTGGATTAACAACATCAGACAACTCTTTTATCATTGAACAAAAGGTTTATTAAGTTTCTAATCATGGTACAATTCAAATACTAAACTAAACTACTTATAGACTAACATTAATTTATTACAAGCAATATGGCTATTTGTGATTATGCTGCCATACACATTAATTCATAAATTCACCTGATGTGAACAAATTAGATCAATTCACACTATCTGATTATTCATACTGAAGTAGATTAACAAATTATTCACTGCTAACACATACTTGTGACATTTCAATTATTTTATACATTACATTACGCATTCAATTCTTAGGATACGTAATTACTTAATTCACAATATTCCGTTATACCGTTATTTGCACTAACACACAATTATGTCATTTAAATATCTTGTGCAATATAATAGACATGCAAAAATACCTTAGGACTCTTAATCATTCACAAATCTTTAACACTAGTCAATCTACACATAACACATTCTATCATATACTAAAGTTCTAGTATAACTTCGACAGTTCTGTATTGGAATCACGATATTTTTCACAGACAAATTTCTAGCTAACATAGGTTATGATTTACAGTACCTTTCTTGAGCTTTTCGTATGGGCCTTTATTCTTTTCCAAACGAACCTCTGGTATAACTTCTCGTAACTCTGGAATACTTTAACACACATATATTTACTCTACTATTAGCAACGAGGACATCGATCTCTTTACAGCTCTCTGCTTTGCGTAGTTATCACTAGCGTCGAAACGAAGAAGATCCCTCCTTTTCTAGGACTCTATGGCAATTTTTTCTTTGCTTCCTACTCGGGAAAATGGGAATCGAAATCCCGCTCACTTTCGTTTCCGTGTTGTGACAAGGAGACATCACCCCTGTCGCCACTCAGGAAAACCCCGTGAACTCCACCGGAACCAAAACCAAACTCTAAGGCCAAAAGCGACTATCCAAAAAGGGTCTTTCTTGGGGGGGTTACCAACCCTTTTATAGCTGCTCCCCTAACGGCACCTTTTCTTACTTCCTTTCTCCTCCTTCTACTTGTTTTTTTTCAATCATCGACCAATTAGGGTGGCGTTTTCCCACCAAACGTCATTTGATCGGCAAGCCCGTTCTCAATGTTTCAATCTGGGGATCGGCCCTAAGAGATAGCTTTGCTTTTCTTGTGCTAGCCTGACTTAATCCCCTTTCAAACTTTTTCTATGAATTCTACTTAATAACTTAATCTCTCACATAACGTATTTTATGACTCACCCCTTTCTACTTATTTACTTAACTCTCTCATTTTTAATCGTATTACAATATTAATCTATACTTTCCTTTGTTAGCTACTTATTTAGTTAGAATTCCTTATTTTAAGGCATATTACAATATTAATACATTCCTTCCTTTATCAGCTACTTTAACAACAACCTTTACATTTTATACATATTACTGGATGCAAGAAATTTTCCATTAAATTATTCATTTTTTTATGCAGGGGTTTTATTTATGATATTTATTCTTCATGTTACACCATGATGGCTATGAATACTATATTCCTAAGATATCAGGTGTAACACTACTGTACAAAATTAAACAACAGAGGACCAAGTATTGAGTCCTTTGTTACATTACTGGTCACTTGTCTTCTCCTGAGCTCAACTCCTTCATAAACCACTCTTTGATATCTGTTCATCCTCTAATCCAAATCACTAGATTCATATCCATTTGCTTCAATTTATGCAACACAGTTCTATGCAAAGGCATTTGACAGAATTTCACAATATTCAGTAGTATTACCGAGTAGCTATTTTCTTTATCCAACTTCCTTGTCACTTTGTCATAAAAAGTAAGAGCAAATTGCTAAGGCAAGATCTACTCTTCACAAAACCATGTTGCCCCTTATAAAGATTATATTCTTATTCACCCAGTCAAGAATTCTGCCTTTTACCAATTTCTCCAATACCTTAACCAACACTCCTGAAATAGTGATTAGCCTAAAATTTGATATTTCTGCCTTGGCACCTCCTTTATGCAGTGTGATTATTTTGCCCTCTTTCTGCTCCATTGCACCTTGTTAGATCTTGAATGATGCTTCTATCAAGAATAGAACTGCTCCATTCAAGATTTAACAAGAACAACCATATCAAGCAAAAGCACACTTGTATTCTTGGCAAAACAGACATAATATGTAAAAATGCAGATGTTAACTTTGCTTAAGAAGGGAATTAAAATATAAAGGAAGAATTTGAATCCTAAATTAAAATGAAATTGAAGAAGGAAATAAGTATTAGATTGTACTATGTTTAAAGTATTATCTAAAATAGATGGAAATCTTAAACTTTCAAAAGCACCAATATTAAACTATGCCATGTATAAAATCGCGTATTGTCGTGCGAACGAAAGTACAACAGAGTTGCTGTGTGACCACCAAAGATGACGTAACGAACGATGAGTAGGAATTCGTGGAAGGCGCTCGAATTTAGCTTTCCCCCAAGAGAGCGATCCTCATTCAGCGAGGAGGTGACAGCCAATTGGAAAGCATCATAGACAAGCTTAGAGTACGGAAAAGGGTGCTATAGAAGAGTTTAAAAACGAACTCACGGGGCTGGACTCTCTCTTAGTTCCCTCTACATTTTGGTTTTGGTTCCTGTGGTGTTCCCCAGTCGCGTGTGACCCTCCCACGTGGGTTACAGGCTTGCAGTTCCGAAGCGGGTCAGCGCACAGCTGATATCTGATAAGACGGCATGGCAGCAGCGAGCTTATTTGCTCGTAGTTCCGAGGCGGGTCAGCATGGCATTATCCTGATGGTATAGCACTCCTGATATCCCGGCCAGGAATGGGAGAACATGGGGCCATAGGATGTCATCCGCATACCGCTGCCCCATCAATGCGCCGCATACCACTACGAGGGGTGATCAGGTATCGTCGGCTATGGCTCTCCAGACCATAATGTCTGCAGTGTGGGAGGTGTGGCACTCGATAGCAAGGTTGGGATTGTGTCCTTGACCAGGGGTCCTCCACACCTGGACAAGATGATAATCTGTCCCCAAGACGAAGCGGCACTCATCGCTGAAGACCACATGTCACCAGTCTATGGCGTTCCATGTCGCTCTCGCCTGGCACCACTGCAAACGGAGCCGGCGATGTTAATGGGAGCACACGTAAGTAGCGCTGGGATCGTAGATTTGCCTCCACGGGGCATCAGGAAATGGTTCGTGGGTACACAGAAGCCCTTACATCCGCCTGTATAGTGGACCGGGTCACCGTGGGATCCCTCCATTGATCCTCTCTAGCGTTAGTCCTCCTATGTCGACCGATGCCACTCTGCTGTGTGGCAGTGCCGGAACGTGTCCACAGCTCCCAACACTGTTGGACGGTATGGTCAGAACGGTTCATGTGCATGCCTATGATCATGCCTCTGTCAAAGTCCGTAAGTTGCTTAAATCGACGTCTCTGGCATTATTGTCACTCTGTACTCTAGCTTGCGTCGGCCGGTGCTTTTAGCTTTAATCGGCTATCGACTACACGCCGGCTTTATAAGGCTGCCAGTTTGCGCATGCCCACCACCGCAAGGTGTGTGGGCATGCGCAATCGCACCAAACTTGGATCATTTGCATACCACCCTGCACTGGCTATTTGCTTAGTTTCACCATTGTACCATGTTTTCTTCCAGGTGTGCTAATTTCTTTGTCAGTGTGTGTATAATAATAATAATATTCAAAATGAAGATATTAGGAAACACTTGAAATTGCTATTATTCAGGAATGTATGAGCGGTGTAACCTAAGATGGTATACTTAAAATGGAATGGGAAAGGTTAGAAAAACTGGTGTATGACACCAAGATAAGAAAAAATAACCAGAGGAAGACTAAGGATCTAAATGGACTGATGCAATTAGAAGTACTACTCTAGAAGAAAGTAATATAAGATCTAACAACACTGAAGTGCTGACAAGAGATAAGACTAACTTGAAAACCTGCTGATAGTACATTAGTAATGTAAACTTAATTGTGCAGTGTTGTCATAGTATGCTTTACACCCCCTTGAGAGCATATATCAGAAAATTGTCTAATAATTGAATATGTTAGATGATATATATCTGGTTTAGGGATATGCAGTTTAGTTGAGGTGAGAAAGATATGCTGGAATATAAGGTTAAGAATCAAAGATTTAGAGGTGATACTGTGTAATACCAAATAAGGGGTAACAAGATGCAACTTAAATTGGGATCTGAATTTTGGGTTTTTAAATTTAATGGAGAAGTGAAAATGAGTAGAGTGATGAATAGGTTTTGATACTTTGTAAACTTTTATTTACCTGTTTATCAGACATATCGCTTTGGGATATGACAGTCAGTCTACTAATTGACTGAAAAATTAGAGCTGCAGTATTTTGACTTCACTTATAGACTGGAATGAAAGGTTAGTGGATAGGAGTTTGTAATTTCACATTCAAAAATTAAATGTACTGTAAAAATTTGGAAATAAGGGAAATGGATAAGACTATGTCGAGCTTTAAGTTAGCATACTTTGTCTTACTCGTTAGGTTAGATGATTTAATTTTTTATACAGTGGTATTTTATTAATGAGCCCTTAAAAAAACAAAAAAAAATTTGCAGTGTTAAGATCTTCGCTGAAAAATTAAAAGCACCACAGGGATAACATCATAACTGGCTCGGGGGGGGGGGAGTTATTTTCAATGAGTCACATTGCAACCTTGATGAATTACACTTTTGGTGTAGGTGTTAGATGAGAGTATTTGATGTTGAATATTGAACAGAACTGACTACTGAATATTTACAAGATATTTGAGTTTAAATCAGTGTAAGCCAGAGTGGATTTTATCTCTGTTGATGCTCAATCAAAATTGAGATTTAGTGCAAAAGGGCAATCTTGTGAAATAGATTTTTTGAAAGAATGGAGTTCAATGTCAACAAACTTTATGTGAATTCGATTTAGAATTTAATATGTGAATGACACCTGGTTAAGGCTGTGAAGGTTTAAAATTTAAAGTACATGAATTTAAGGCTCAAAAATGGAAAAATCCTTTTAAAGATTGAGTTACTGCTTTATTTGATTTTGATTGTAGCAATTTTAGTGAGAGAAACTTAGTTCTGTGAAAGTGAAAAGATTTAACGTATGTTAAAAATGCATGAGGGTCCTACTAAAATGGGATGATTATTTGGGATACTTCAGCCAAATCAGGGATAGAATGAACTTATTTTTGAGGAAGCAAATTAGATTAAAAGAAGGTAATGATACATTTCATTATTTAAGACCTTCTTTTAGGATAAAGTTAGATATTAGATCCAGCATTATTTCAAAGACAAATGTAGAAACTATTAAAGTTTCATAAGGTAAGTTGACCAGAGAGCTTACAGGAATACTCTATCCCAAAATTAATGAGTTGCCTTAGTGTGAACTACTTAGAAGAGATCTCTTCTTATCTCCGAAGTGAACCAACCAGTTCGAAACAACTTTCAGGTCAGTGAACCCTTATCAAAATGGATAATAAAAAGCGAATATATAGGAGGCTTGGGCAGTGCCTATGTCTTCTAAATAGTCCACACTAAGGCAACTCATGAATGTTATAGGGACAATATGCCCGTAAGCTCGCTGGTCAACTTACCTTATGAAACTTTCATAGTTTCTACATTTGGCTTTGAAATAATGCTGAATCTAATATCCATCCATCAGTGGTTCTAACAGGCACTTGAAGAACCCACGACCTTCAAACTATTCTTGGAATTCTCAACCATAACTCAAGGATAAAGTAGTTAGCCCTATGCCTCCCAAAGTGTCCTATGTCTGTAAATGCGTGTGTTAACGGTGCTGGTTTGCCATTTCTGGGGGATGAAAAACCCAAGTTTCTGGATGAACCTCCCCACCCCCATATGAAACCAGCTAACTCACCTTTCGTCGAAAGAGACCAAATAAAGATTCCTCACTTCACTGACGGGAACTGAACCCAGGTCTTTCCGACCAGGATCTAATATCCACTTTACTTGTATAATTTTGCATGGGCAAACTGAAGCCTTTTGGCTCTTTATTTTAGTAATTACTTTTACGCACTGACTGAGAGTTCACTTACGAAAAATACATTTCCTGACATTTCAAGTTCCTTAGTACTGAACAAGAGTTTTTGCTCTCTCGAGGTTTCTACCTGATCTCTGAAGAGAACCAACCAGTTCGAAACAGCTGTCAGGTCAGTGAAATCTTATCAAAATGGACTAATACAAGGCGAATATATAGATGCTTGGGTGGCGCCTATGTCTTCTTATGTAGCTACCCTAAGGCAACTCATGAATGTCAGGGAGCATATTCCCGATCAACTTACTTTACGAAAACTTTTACAGTTTCTACATATGGCTTTGAAATAATGCTGGATCTAATATCCACTTATATAATTTTGCATCACTGAAGCCTTCTGGCTCTTTATTTTAGCCCTTTAACTGCTACGGTCAAGTTAACTCAAGCACGGAAAAGATGGCGACCTTGCTACGATCGAGTTAACTTGATTTGAACTTTCAATGTGTAATACTCATTTAATTTAGTTTGTGAAAGCATTTGAATTGAGCGGGCTTATAGTGCCATCTCTTAGGATTAGAAGGAACTAATTTTCAAGCTTCTGTCTGCTTTGTGAGGCTATCTTCATAAAAAATTGTGAGACCATGCACAATGTTATCAGAGCCATCCTTGACAATAGCAGCCAGGCGATCAAATGATGTGGTGATTCCAGGATTAGTAAAAATGGCTTCGACAAGCAGACAGCAGAGTTCTCTTACTGAGAGAACTCTGTAAGAGTTCTCTCAGTAAGAGAACTTACTGAGGCGGAATTAGAAGTATTAGACACTTTACCTTCCGATTTATCAGATTTCAGTGACAATGACGATATTTATTTTTTAGAAAATAGTGAAAGTTCAGATAACGTACCACCACCAGTGCATCCGCGAAAAAGAAATCGTACTGACGCTTCATTGTTTCAAATGGTGCGATACAAAATTTCGTCCAACAGTTCACCAATTCAATAATGATAATTCAGGTATTTCAGCAATTATAGATGATGTTTCAACTGTTTTTGATTTTATCAAACTATTTTCCCCCCTTCATATAATGCAACATATTGCTGACGAAACTAATAAATATTATGTATTTTTGACTCAGAAACTACTACCAGCACCCCAATCTTGTTTGCAAAACTGGAAAAATACTACCCCAGAGGAATTATATTTTTTGGAATCATAATACTTATGGCAAGGGTAAAAAAAAGTAACAATAGCAGAATATTGGTTCAAGGATCCCCTCATAGCTACTCCACAGTTCACAGACTACATGTGCAGGGACGGATTCCTTTTACTTTTACGTATTTTACATTTTAATGACAATGAAACTCATGTTCCAGGACAAAGACTACACAAACTACAACCAATTATCGATCATCTGAGAAAAACCTATAGTGAAGTATTTACCCCTTTTCAAAATATATGGATTGACGAGAACATAGTACTGTTCAAGGGCCGCCTCCATGCATTCCTTTGAAAAGACAAGATCAAAGTTTTTGTGTTGTGTGACTGGATGTGTTAGATTTTGTAGTGTACACAGGGGAACTACAGATACTACAGACATTATTCCAGAACGTGAATTTGGGATTTCTGGGGGCATGGTGCAAACCCTAGTGGCAAAGTATTTGCAGAAAGGCACACATTGTGGTTAGACAATTGGCCCTCTTCTGTACGACTGGCTACATAAAAATGGTACCAATGCATGTGGGACTGTTAGAAAAAACAGGAAAGGGTTGCCGAAACTGAACAAAAAATTAGACAAAGGACAGGTAGAACCCATACATACAGATAATATGATGGTGGTAAAATGGATTGATAAACGAGAAGTTTGTATGTTGACCACATTCCACACAGACTCTATGAAACAATCAGGGAAAGTTGACAGGACAACAAACACACCAATAATGAAACCTGAATGTGTCATGGATTATAATAGGAATATGGGGACGTGGACAGGACAGACATGATGGTCAATTCTCTTGAATGTGTGCGAAAGGCCTTCAAATGGTATAGAAAATTATTTTTCCATATCTTGGATTTCACTGTTCTCAATTCACATATTTTGTATAATGTACATACTGGTGAAAATATCACACATGCTAATTTTCAATTGACTCTCATCAGAGAAATTTTTCAAAAGTTCCACATGCCAAGACTAATCACTACATCTGGATGACCATCACAGGGTGACGATCCCCTCAGACTGAGGGAAAGACATTTCCTAATACCTGTGCCACCAACACCCAAGAAAGCAAATCCCACTAGGCATTGTCATGTGTGTTCAAATACAACATTGGGGTAAAGATAAAGAAAAGAGAGCCGGTATATGTGTGCCAAATGTGGCATAGCCTTATGTGTACACTCATACTTTCTAAATTACCACACACTACTAAAATATTGAAGTATTTTTGGGGAGATGTTTCTCACTTGAAGTTGTGTGCATGACATTATTTGACATGGAATAAACAAATAAATTTCAAGATAAATTTTGGACATCCCTAGCTTGAAAATAAAATTTCTATATAACAGTTTTGTTCAGTGACTTCAATTCATACAAGAAAATAGTGCAAAAATGTGTAATACTGTAAAAATTCGATGTAGCTTAAAAAATTTCAACGCACTTTACATCAAATTTTTACATAGATGAAGTCCCATCAGAACTGTAAATAACTTTGTTTCAATGTATATTTTGCAAAATATTGATGTAGCTAACTCTGTGGAAAGCGAATGTATTTATTGTTTTAACGTCAAAAACAAAGGCAATGCTTTCCCAGGGGAACTTTGTATATGTATATAGTTATGTGTAAGAGCACAGGAAAAGTTGTTTACTAGTTTTGTATATTAGAGTTGCTTACTGTGCTAACACCTTTAAAGATAGTATCTAAGAGTGCCACTAGGTTTAGAGAAGTTTCCGCGGCCCCGAAAGGAGAAGCAAAGTATCAAAGAGGTCCGCTAGTTTTAGAGACAAGTTTCCGCACCCAGAAAAATACGGTCAAAAGATTGCACGGGGAGAACAAAGAGTGGGTTAAACTTAAAAGAGTCATGCCGAATTCTTTGGGGTTTACTACCCTTAGTGCAAGGTTCCGAGATCGGAGAATAAAAAGGGACTGAGCCAAGCATAAGGGTTTCCCGGTTCCAGATGCCATAAAGAGGGATCCCGGTTGAGAGTTGGCGGCAGTTCGAGCTATTGGAGACGGCAGTCGTCCAGGCATTTTCGGCAAGCCAAAGCAGAGGAAATAAGGCGATGTAAATTATCCGAAGCAACTTCGCTCAGAAGATTTTCTTTTTTCAGTGTGGGAGAACAACCTTTTGCCGGTCGCAGCCCACTATTTTCCCGATGAGATATTACTGAAGTCAGACATTCCTGAGGAAGCTCAAGATCTGAGATGAAAGAAATGCCACAAGACTGTAGTGAAAGACTTTTGACTGAATGTGCGATGCAGAGCTTTTTGTAAGTTCAAATCTTTTGTATATTCCCTCTCATAGTAGTTTATAGAAAGACTTTTAAGAAATTATTCAATAGTAGTAAGAAGTGTCATTAAGAGAATCGATTGGCATATTAGAAGTTGATATAAAAATTGTAAAGATAACTTAACAGTTAGCTAACCTTTTTGCAAGTAAACTAGAAGTTTAATAAGTTGAATTTGCAAGCGGAGAGTAAATAACATTGTGAGTTAAAGAAGTTAATTAGTGTTAAAGTAAATAGGTTAGAATTTATGCTAAAAATTTTATAAATGGATAGAGAAAGCAATCTCCCTATTGTTTAATTCATGTATAATTTGTAAATAAAGGTGTTTTAATTATTTGTTAAAATAGTGCAGCCTGATCTTTTATTTTACAACTGCACTGTTCTTAAATAAATCAGACTTGTGAGTGGGAAATAATTTAAGGCAATAAAAACGCAGTTCAGTTACTTACAAACCACGACTGTTAAAGTAAACATTGATAAAAGAAACTTTGCTAATGAGAGAGAGAGGGAAATCTACCAGAAGTTTTATTTAGTCTTATGCCAATTAAATGATATATTGGTGGTGCAGTCTGACAAATAAATTTCCAGTATTCATAAGCATTCGACTAGTAAATACGGAAGTTGCATAATCATAGTACGCAGTAGAGTAAATGAGAAAGGATAAGAGAGATAAAGAACATTAGAGTAAAGCGATAAAGAATTAGAATAAAGAATAAAGATAGAGATATTACAACATATAGGCAAAAATAAACTAATCGTTTACATTGGAGCAGACAGCAATAGATATTACAATACATTAATAAATTTAGTTTAATCCTTTATCCAAGTGTGAGCAAACAAAGTTTGCACCTGAAAGTATCTTCAGGACTGGGTTAAGGTGGTACAACACCAGTAAATTGTTGCAAAGGTGGAGCAAGCTACCAACACTCCTATCTCAGTATCTCCTATAATGCAAAACACATCTCCTCCTTGCGGATATGTCTATTGTTATGCATTAAGGGAAGGGCCACTACCCAGACTAGTTTCGACCTTTATTGAGGTCTCTTCAGTGGAGCTAGGCCCAAGTGGAGATATCAGGCAGAAGCATTAGCAGGTCATCTCCACCTATAGGAATTGCCAATTGGCGTGCCACCCTTTTTTAATAATTTACTCTGGATTTAGAGAAAGATGTTGAAAGTTTATTTTTCACTTGGTTAGAGTATAATAAATTTAGTTTAATCCTTTATCCAAGTGTGAGCAAACAAAGTTTGCCCTGAAAGTATCTTCAGGACTGGGTTAAGGTGGTACAACACCAGGGCAACTCGTTGCAAAGGTGGAGCAAGCTACCAACACTCCTATCTCAGTATCTCCTATAATGCAAAACACATCTCCTTGCGGATATGTCTATTGTTATGCATTAAGGGAAGGGCCACTACCCAGACTAGTTTCGACCTTTATTGAGGTCTCTTCAGTGGGAGCCAGGCCCAAGCTGAGATACCAGGCAGAAGCATTAGCAGGTCATCTCCACCTATAGGAATTGCCAATTGGTGTGCCACCCTTTTTTTAATTTCTTTTCCTTATCCTAACATCTGTTAACCTGTCCGAGTCATTTTCCAGTTGGTTCTGTTGTGGATACTCCATGTACAATCACTAACTGACCATAAGAACTATCATCATTAAGTAGTTCTCTCATCTTAATGAATACAAAAAAAAAATGTCCATGATCTTAGATCACCAAAGTAATTTCACCCTCCTCTTAAACAACCTTATCTTCTGATGTGTTTGTTCTTTGATGTGTTAAAAAAAACTTTCCATACATTCCAAACTTTCCATCTGTTATGTTAGACAGGTCGATTTGGAGAAATCCACTTCAAAGAACACAAAGATTAAAAGAAGAAATAGGCCCATAAGTCAGGAGCATCTCATACCATCAAAAAAACAAATGGAGTATTTTAGCAACTCACAAAAATGCCATGCATAGAATTCAACAACTATATTTGAAGATTTAAAGAGGCTAGAAAAATGATACAATGTCCAAACAAATGCAATAAAAACCAATAAATTAAATCAGCTTTGGTCAGCATATATTAAAGATCTCCGTATTAATGAATTAGGCTATGAAAGAGGTTACACAGCACATTGTAACAATGAGCCACAGATGCTATATTCAACATCTGGCTTTGTTCATTCAAAGTATAACAGTTATTATTATAGAAATCGGTTAACTTTTTTTCACCTATTTGTATTCAAATTTCAAGATGTACACGATGTGTACAAAACTAGTAATTAAACAGTATTCTTTCTAAAAAGTTTTACATGGTTCTCACTTGACAAATACTAAGGATACTTAGTTATACTCTGATGATTTCTCAATATACTGACAACCTTTATTTGGCCTGAAGCCAGCTTGTTTTTCTCCATGTTTCCCTTCCACAATTTTTCTTAGCCTTTCTCAAGTATGTTTGCAGAAAACAAACCATACCAGAAACATTCAGTAGGAAAATTCCTCTAATTCTTACAATGTTTTATTTCCTTTTTACTTATGTAGTTCTGCAGAGCACAAAGCAAATGGAGAAACTACTGCTCTGCTTTATCTCCAGAATCATCAAGAAGAAAATAAAAGAAGCAAAGGAAAATTGGATGAAAAATTTATGTACCAAGACTGAACTGCTTCAGAAGAAATGTGACTTTTTCTATCTGTATAAGAAAATCAATGAAATTTCTGGAAAATTCAGAAAAAAGCAAGTAGTGTCTCTAAGAGACAAAAGTGGAAAAATAGTTCTAGAAGAGAATAAAGCACAGATTTGGATAAAATATATAATAGAACTCTTCAATGATACTAGACAGAAGTCTATAAATATAAAAGATAACATTCAAGGAGCAGCAAGATTTTGAAAAGGCTTTCGACAAGGTCAGACACACTAACTTAATAGAAGTCCTTCAACAAATAGGGCTAGATGAAAAAGACATGACTATTAAATCTGTATTGGAATCAATTAGCTACCATTCAATTAGACAGCATTACCACCAGTCATATTAACATCAAAAGAGGAGTGAGACAAGGATGTGTGCTCTCACCACTCTTGTTCAACATGTAATCTTTAAAAAGGCATTGGAAGAATGTCCAGAGGGGAACACAGTAAATGGAAAGATTGTTAACAACCTATGACATGCAGATGACACTGTGCTAATTACAGATAACATCGTGAATCTCCAAGATATACATGGAAAGCCAAAAATGAGAATAAATATAAACATCAACAAGATGAAATACATGGTCATCAGAAAACATCCAACCTCATCAATGAAACTGACACTGAATGGGAAAACTATCGATCAAGTGTCAAGGTATAAATTTCTTGGTTTCTGGCTTAATGAAATGGGATCCTGAAATAGATATAATGACCAGGATTGAAGTTGAGTTGCATGGCAGTCTTTCATGAAAATGAGAACATTATTCTACAATAAATACCTAAAAGTCAGATGCAGAATGCTGAAATGTTATGTCTGGTACATTTTGCTCTATGGAGTTGAGACATGGACATTGAAGGCAGCAACCATTAAGAAAATTGAAGCCTTTGAGATGTGGTTATATAGATGAATGCCAAAGATATCATGGACAGAAAAAATAATCAATGAAGATATCTTAAAATCCATTGGCAAAGCCAAAGATCTCATTCAAACAATCATGAAACGGTAAATATCAGCTTCTACAACCCATTTTGGTAGGAAGAATTGAAGCAAAGGAGCTAGAGGAAGAAAAAGAATATCTTGGTTTGACAACATCAAGATGTGGACAGGAAAGAGCAGCATACAAATGCTCAGATCAATGCAAGAATGTAGTTTTTCACCAAGATGGGCGCTGACCTTCAATAGAAAATGGCATCATAAAAAGTTCAGAATGCTCAGATACCTCTGAGTTCAATGTTTGTGGCACCACAAACAGAGGTCTGACGCCAACCAGATAAAACAGGACCATACCATAATACCACCTACTCCGAATTTCATAGTTGGGGTTATTACGCACTATGGTAAGACATTCACCAGGCATCCATCACATCCATCTGATTGGTAGAGGGTATATTGCAATTTGTTGCTCCATGACACAGCTTTCCAAGCTTCCATATCTCACTGTACACACTCTCCCTACTGAAGACGATGCTCCATGTTGGTTCGGGTAATGTGGGACTTGCATATCGCAATTCACAATGGAAGCCCATGTTACGAGCCTCAGTTCTGAATGTTTTTGTGCAGATTTGTGTTCTAGTTGAGGTCCAGAACTCTGCATTCAACGACGTGTCAGCTGACAAATGGCAGTTTTTACATGTTATTCTCATAGCACCATACGATCACAATTGGTGAGCATGATGGGTCGTCCAGAGCAGGTAGCACTTACACACTCCCTACGCTTCCAATTCAGTATGGTATCAATGATTGTTGACCGTGGGATTGCTGAACAGATAGGCCTGCAACATGGCATCCTATCACAATGCCTCTTTCAAACTGTCTGTTCCATTCTCACAGCCATTTCACCCAAATAATTGGGAGCATCATATTCTACCGATTTATACCAGCTATAAACATGAGACTTGCTACATGGCATGAGGCACGTTTCCCATGAGGGTGTCCACTGTCTACTTCACAAGCAGTGTAAGTGTGTGTGTGTGTATTTATTTATTTATTTCCATGTGGACACATGATTAGGTGAAGTATTATTACATGCTTTTCAATCTTTCTTCATTCTGCAATTTGGCCGAATTGCTGAATATTTGGTCAAAGCATAATTAATTAAAATTTTTAATTTTTAACACCACAATTAAATTTTATAAACAAATGTTTGGAACAATAAAATATCCACTCGTTAAAATGTTGGTCAATTAAATTTTTTTTTTTTTTTAAATTACTTATAAAATTTAATTCAGTATGCATTGGGCGAATATCCAGTGTGCTTCAGCCAAATCCCACTTCAGCACATCTCTAGTTTATAACGTCAATTTTACACATGTGCAGCAATTTTAAAATTCAAACAAAAAATATTTGATTTTAATAGCAGTGCTCCATAGTTATTTGTAAAAAGAAAATATCATCACTGAAGAAATGGAACACTGTTTAACAATTTGGATTCAGGAAAAAAAAAAAAAAACAGTTCTCCACTGCAAAGGTATGCGTACTGGTGAATGAATTAGAAACTTATTTAATACTGCCTTAGACCCCCTTTAGGTCAAATTATAACACATGCAGATTGGCATAAATTCCACAAGGTGTTGGATTGGATCTACATCTGCAATATACCTGGAGTTTCCCCTAGACAGTCCTTTAACTGGCTTGGATTTCATGGAAGAAGACTTTGCTCCTACATCTGCTTTTCTAACATGTCCCATACATTCTCAAAGATGTTCAGATTCGAGCTTTGTGCTGGCCAAGTAAAATAGTGGAAACTGCTGACATGCTCGTTGAACCACTGCTGAACAATTCTTGCACATAGACAGTAGCACTGTCATCCACGAAACAACCATCACCTGCTGCATAAAAAGTCAACATTGCAGGATGGACTTGATGGGCAATAATGTTCAGATATTCGTTGGAAGACAATATGCACTTACAGAAAATATTGTTTTTCATTGAGTCAATAAATGAAAAAAAAAACCAGCTAGACAGGTTTTTTTTTCTTCTTCTTTTTTTTTTTTTTTGAATTAAAACCTTAATTCTGAATGAACCAATTACTTCATTATCAGACAGTAAAGTAACTGGTTAATTTTAACTTAAGAAAATTTCTTAAGTTGAAGGTTATCAACTGCAACAAACTAAGAATAAAGTGAAAATGTACTGTAGCTGCCAAGTAAAAGACATGGAAAATGAAAATTTACCCTTTCACTACACTTACTCTAAATCTATCTGCTTATTATTTTGGTATTCATAAATGATTTTGAAAAATGACATGACATTAATATTAATCACATGTAAAATGCATTTAAAACTTAGTGAAAACAGTTGTTAATGAGCCAAGGAACTGGATTTAGGGTACTAACAATACATGAAAATAAATGCATTATAATTCAGTAGTATTCAGAAAAAAAGTTTAACCAACTATGCTAGAAGTTATTCACCGAATTTTCCTCTATTTAACTATTATGAATAGCAATCAGAGGCATCAACAGCAATACCAAAAATTTCTCCTTGTTCCGATACTTCTGACATCAGTATACATACTGAGTATGTTTCATAGTGCCTACATGTGCCTTAACCTGTTTCCTTCCTAATAACTTTGGTTTCTATGATTTTGAACTTGAATCCCACTCCATGAGTCAGCAGCACTTTTTTTTTTTATAAAAACAGTTTACATAGCTCAGTACATCTTCATAACTAACACTGAAGTCCTTATACCATTTAGGTTATCTGCCTCTGCACCCTCCACAGTTAACTTAACCACTTCAAATCCTGGTGACCAGATCTGGGCACAATAATCCAGATGTGGCCTGATTAGAGTTTTATATAATGGAATCACAACTCTTATCTCTGCAGATCAAAATCCTCAGTGCTGCAGCAATTCTCTGGGTAACCTTCACCACTTTGCAATATGTGTCCTGAACTTCAGATTTTTTTCCCCCACTATTACCCCAAGATCCCTTTCCCTTGTCCACTTCCTCTAATATAAATCAATCAAATATGAATCAACTGATATTTAAATATCAGTGAATTACATGATAAACCAATGTGCCATATCAAAATTAAAAACCTATTAAAATTGCATAATTCAAGTTTTAATTAGAAGCAATATTTCAACATAATTAAAAAAAGTAATTATAAATTAAACTGACTGATAGGTAAAGAGATGGGTGTGTTGATTGATCTAGATTTTAGTCGCACAAGGTACTCAAAGTCATATTGTACAAATAATGATTTTAGCTGTATTGAAGGTGAAAGTAATTTGATAAACAAGTATATACAGTATAGAAAATATTTCTCATAGAAATTTAAAACAAAGAAATATTTGGTGAGTGATAAAATCTGCCTGAGTGCATAGGACTCAGATGGATGATGAATAGAATATAGTTAAAATAATAATTGAACTGGTTAATGAAATGAAAACATTTGATTAAAATATGGCTGCTGTTTAATAAACAACAAAATAGATTTAACTTTCATATATTTTTTATTAGTATAAAATTGCTGCCCTAGTATCAAGGACATCTTCAGTATGATTTTCAAATTAAACAAGTACAGAAATTGGTATATTCAACGTTGAAACATGTGAACTGCATTACGTTGTGTAGGGTGTCATGAGCTAATTATATTAAGGTTCTAATAAAAGTAACTTTAACAAGATTAAACAAAAAATAAAACAATTAAATAAATTTAAGTTAATTCTGGAATTTGTGAAGCACTGTCTCCCATAAAAGGGATAATTTAAGTTCACTGTTTCTATTTGGATTCAGTTGAGTTATGGCAAATCCATTATTGCAGAAGTCACACACAGGCATGTAAAGGTGTGTGTGTGTGTGTGTGTGTGCGCGCGCGCGCGCGAGATGAACTATGCAGAGCTGAGTAAGAACAACTTCCTCTTTTAGGACTCTGCACGGACTATGCTGCCACAATTTCATGCTTAATTTGGTGGAGCTTATTTTTGGTCTCTCTGTTGATGTCTGCCATGGGGATAAAAGTTTGTGTCTGATAGTCTACCAGAAGATAGTGTATGGGACAGGCAGATGACAGAGGCTTGAGAAATGAGCTGACCTAGCTGCAGTCTTGTTTCTCTTGATTCCAACATAGTTTGGAATTTAAGTGTAGCTTCCTTAACTAACAAACATGGGATTCAGGAGAGCACTGGTGTTTCTGTATATCCAGAGATCTTATTCCCTATACAGAACTTGATGAATCTGAGTATATTATGCACCTTTGGCAGTGATGAAGTATGATGTATTTCAGAGCAAGTGCTATACCACACAGTCAACTGTAAAATTATTACATTCTAATAGGATCTGAGTAGACAGGAAACTGCAAAAGATCCCACTATTGCCTGTGATTTTGAATCATCTGTGCAGACAGATACAAAAATTAGAGTATTAAATTCTATGAGCTTGAATGAGTTGCTAACAGACAACAGAAGGGGTAAAAAATCTGGGTACCCTATAGAAGGTAAAGTTACATGGTGGTATGTGTGCATGAAGATGATGTTACTTCCTGTGTTTAAGATGGAGAGAGAGAGATTGTTGATGTTTCTTCCTCTGATGTTTGCATGGGCAAGTGTTCTGTCCATTTAAATCCCACATTAAAAGTAAACAGATGGTAACTGAAATACAATGTCATCTTGAGAAATATCTGCTGCAGGAGGAAGGTAGATGCAGCATGCTATTATTAGAGTTCCAACCAAGAGTTTGATAGCAACTGCTTTTACGTTAGTATTAAGTGGGACTTGTTGGAAGGGGTATGGTTGCCCACAAGACTGGCAACTCCTCCATGGGCAGGTCCATCCTCACTCCTGTGCTTAAATAATGATGGTAACATTGTCTAATGTCTGATCATCACTTGCCTTCACTTACATTTCCTGCAAGAAGAAGCATACCGGTTTATACTTCTGCAAGAGAGCCTATGTTATCAATGTTTTGTCAGTATTCATGATAATTCCATTGTAGGAATGTTTTCATTATTATATTTGACAGTACATCCAGCTTCATGTGTTGAGAAGTTAAGCTTTCATTAGTCTCTTGGATATTTTCTTTTTTGAGAAATGTGGACAGCCACTGTTCATTTCTACTTCTTCCTCCTTAAGAAAAATATCCCAAATGTAATCAAATTTGACTCACTCTAGGGCACTTGGTATATTATTTGTTTTATCTTCCTGTGGGGAGCAGAGGTATACATGCTATCTGTTGAGAGATCATCTATCAAAAAGGGTCTTCAGGTATGTCTTTGATCATGTGGTGCATGTTCCATTATTTTTTTTAATAAGAGAATTTTCATGTAATGGGACCATTGTGGACATGTATTCAGGAGCAAGTTCATATCAAAAATTATATACTTGGTTTAATCCTTTATCCAAGTGTAAGCAAACAAGTGTGCACCTGAACTATTTTCAGGACTGGGGCAACTCATGGCAAAGGTGGTATGACTTCACATCACTTGCCTCAGTATTCCATAATGCAAAGCACATATCCTTACAGATATGTATAATGCTATGCATTATGGGAAGGGTTACTACCCAGACCAGTTTCAACCTTTACTGAGGTCTCATCAGTGGGAGCCAGACCCAGAGGATATATTACTTCTTGGTATGAGATGTAATGCAGAGTCAGGGAAACTAGATCAAGGGAGGAATGGGAAAAATGTGTGTGAAAGTTAAGCTATGGTATGTAAACATGAAAAAAGATGTCTTTGAACAAGGCTATTTATGTGGCAAAGGGATAGAAAAATATGCTTTGGGTTCAGACCTTTTAAGTATGTCTGGGGAGGGAAAAGAGAAAATTCTAAAACAAGACAAATAGAGTACACATATAACTACAAGAATAGGCTAGGTGGTAACTTATGATGTCTATACACAAATGCCACGAGAATTAGAAACAAAGAGAATGAGTTTGTTGCTTTATTGAATAGGATGTGGTCTAAGATTGTTGGCATTAATGAAACCTGGTTATCAGAATCAGATATGGTAATTGAGATTTAGTGTAATGGGTATACTATTTTTAGGAATGACAGAAGAGATAGGATAGGAGGAGGGGTGTCACTAATGATATCAGATGACTTAAGTCCAGTTAGGGTAGAAACAAAGAAAACAATGATGGTAACAATGTCCTGTGTAGCAGTGAGTTTGAGTCTATCTGGTGTGAAGTGGAGGTTAACAGAATGAAATATATGGTGGGTGTTGCTACAGACTTGGTAGCTCAGTTGCAGGGTACCAAGAAATGCATTGCCAATTTAGCCTTAAGGGTGACTAATTTTCCAAACATTGATTGGGTAGAAGAGAAATCTCATGACAAGAAAGAAAAGGAATTTATTGAACTGCTGCGAGACAACTTTCTCAAGCAGCATGTGAAAGACAGAACTCGAGGTCAAAGAGTGTTGGATTTGCTCATAGTGCCAGAAAGGGTCTCTATCAAGAATACGGCTATTTTACCACCAATTGGCTATAGTGATCATGCTGTACTTTCTTGGGAAGTATCAATTTGTATTGATGCTCCGATTAAAAAAGTTACATGCTGAACTACAAAGATGGAAATTATGATCAACTTAGGAGAATACTATCTTTGGTCCCATGGTATCTTTTTTTTTTTTTTCCAACTGTAGTACTTAACCAAAAGGACTACAAAGGTAAGCTTAATGCTCTTCTATTAGATCAGGCTACTTACCTCCCTATCAAATACAATCCCACCAACTCACAAATCAGAAAACTTCACAGGCTCCTTAAGAAACTCACTTCTTGGCCTCTAGAGGTTACCAACAGATTAAAGCCGTTTAACTCTATACCCCCCCCCCCCCCCGTATTTATGGACTCCCAAAAATACATAAAGAAAATGTGCCATTACGTCCCATAGTGGATGGCATTGATTCCCCCACATACAAATTAGCTAAACATTTGGCCAAAGAGCTCACACACTATACTGGCAACACACCATCACACATAAAAAACTCAGCCCACTTCAAAGCCAGCATAGAAAACCTTACACTCCAACATACTGACATAATGGTCAGCTTTGACGTCTCCTCCTTATTCACAAATGTCCCACTCAAGGAAACTTTAGAGCTAATCCCAGCTAAATTTTCTCCCGATGTCTCAGCCCTATTTCAGTTCACAATGAACTCAGGCTATTTTGTTTGGCATGGAAAATTCTACAAACAAATAGAGGGGACAGCCATGGGTTCACCACTCTCCCCACCCTTGGCCAATTTCTTTATGGAGACCTCCTCTCCTTCCTTACACACTTAAACAACCAACACTCCAGAATCAAGTTCACCCTGGAAAAAGAGGAAAACAACAGCCTCCCTTTCCTAGCCACACTAGTCACCCACCAGCCTGATGGAACCTTGGTTTTCTCAGTTTATAGAAAACCCACCCATAGAGGCAGATACATTCACCAACAATCACCCCCCCCCCTCACAACAATATGGAGTGGTGAAAACACTATACAATAGGGCTAAACTAATCTGTTCTAACGACATGGCCCTAAACACTGAACTAAATCACATCCTCAACACTTTCTCAGCCAATGGCTACCCCCCCCCCCAATATTAAAACCTACAAACCACAGCCTCCCTCCCTCCCACCCTCCACAACAAAGATTACTCTAAAGCCATCACCATTCCCTACATCCGAGGCACCTCGGAAAAAATTACCAGAATTTTAAAAAAACATGACCTCACCTCCTGTTACAGGCCTTACAGAAAATTGGTAACCCTTATCTGCTCCACCAAAGACCAACCACTTCCCCTATACCTACCTGGTGTATACCAGGTCCCTTGCAGTTGTAAACTGTCGTACTTTGGCCAAACAGGTAGGACAGCGAATATCAGAATTTCGGAACACAAGGACTACATCTGGTTTCACAAGTACAGCCATTCTGGTCTTGCAGACCATGCTCTGGAAACACGCCACAGAATACGGTGGAAGAAAGCTACAGTAATACACTGTAGCAAATACAAATTCGAAAGACTATTTATGGAATCAGCCTCAGCCCTAAGAAACTCTCCAAACCTCAACAAATTTGGTTGTATGCGACTGCCCCAAATTTGGGAGGCATACATCAGCAGACCTTCAGCCCAACGGCTAAGAACATCTACTCAGCCCACTAGAGGGCACCATCAGGACTTCTAGGAGAACGATAGCTTAATATCTTCATTCTCATTTACTGTGTTGTAGTGCCTGCGTGCACGTGCCTTTTTGTAAGTTCCTTTTGAAAATGGCAATGTGACGTTGCCGAAATATCGGAAGTATTTATTAAAGTATAATTTCATTTATATTCGGATCTACATTGTTCAATTCCCTAAGTGATTTAGAAATGCATAACCAACGTATAAGCCTGTCTACGAGAATCCCATGGTATCAGTTACTGAATGGGAAAAATGTCACCAATGCATGGGAATCTTTGAAAAAAAAAAGTGCTTAAATGAGGTGGTATCTGAATGCATCCCCAGTATTCGAAGAATAAATAGGTTGGGAGTTAAATGGATGTCCAACCTTATTAAGCAAGAAATCCACAAGAAGAAAATGATGTGGAAAGAATAACATGAGAATAAGAGTGAGAGGAGTTATGAAATATATAAAGCTCACGGCAGAAAAGTAAAGACTATTGTGAGGAGAGATAAATCGGAATATGAAAAGAAATTGGCCATGAAAGCTAAAAGAAATCCCAAAGAATTTTATTGTTATAGAATGAATGTGGTAAATTTAGTTTAATCCTTTATCCAAGTGTGTGCAAACAAAGTTTGCGCCTGAAAGTATCTTCAGGACTGGGGTAAAGTGGTACAACACCGGGCAACTCCTTGCAAAGGTGGAGCAAGCTACCAACATTCCTATCTCAGTATTTCCCATAATGCAAAACACATCTCCTTGTGGATGTGAGGTCTCTTCATCGGGAGCCAGGCCCAAGTGGAGATACCAGGTAGAAGCATTAGCAAGGCCATCTCCTCCTATAGGAGCTGCCAAACGGTGTGCCCTCTTTTTATTAAATTAGTCTGGATTTAGAGAAAGATGTTGAAAGTTTATTTTTCACTTGGTCAGACTATAATAAATTTAGTTTAAACCCTTATCCAAGTGTGTGCAAACAAAGTTTGCGCCTGAAAGCATCTTCAGGACTGGGGTAAAGAGGTACAACACCGGGCAACTTCTTGCAAAGGTGGAGCAAGCTACCAACACTCCTATCTCAGTATCTTTTAAAACTTTCAATGAAAGTGGAAGAATAACTTTATTGAATGCAGATGGTACTCGAGTGTCTGAAGCTAATGAGATTGTTCAGTTAATGAGTGCTCACTTTGCTAAGATATATCAACCAGGTGTACGTAACATGGTACACAGTGCTGCTGCTGCTACTACTACTACTACATTGGATGAAGAGTTGCATGAAAATGAGCTGAAGAGCTGTTGCATAATCTGCATAAGAATTTGTCTATAGGGACAGATGGAATACCAGCCCTTTTGCTAAAGGAATGTTCAGCCAAATTGGCTACACTATTCGGCTGAACTTATATATGTCTAAGTACCAACATATCAGCATCTTTGGTGTGATAATGAAGATTTTAGAGAAATTGGTAAGAACTTGCATACAGAAATGGGTAGACAAACAAGCTATTCTCTACAAGGAGCAGCGTTTTTAGCAATTTGCTCATATTTTATAACAATGTTATGGCCAAGTTGGATAAAGGCAATGGATACACTATGATAATGTTGGATTTTTCTATGACGTGATAGGATACCACACGAAAGGCTGTTGCATAAGCTGGAGAATATAGGATTGGAATATAAACTCTTGACTTGGATCAGGGGATGGTTGACAGACAGATATCAAAAAGTAGTATACAGTGGGTGTGAATCTGCCAGATTTAAGGTGACCAGTGGTGTACCTCAGGGTTCAGTCCTTAGGCCATTATTGTTCAATCTATACATTTATGACATCAGGCAGGATCTAACATAATGTACAAGTGTTTGCCGATGATGCAAAGATAGGTAGGGCAATCTGGGATGCAACCAATATTCAGCAAATTACAAAATGATTTGAATAAACTGGAAATTTCGGTAAATGAAAATGGCTGTCGTTTAATGTTAGTAAGTGTAAAGTTATGCACTTTGGTGTGATTAGAGTTCCAGCAGCATATTATGTTAGTGGGGATATGCTACAAGAAACTAAAGTAGTAAGGGATCTTGATGTATTGGTGGATAGGAATTTAAAGTTCAAAGGTCACATAGCAAAAGTTGTAAATACATTCAGAGGATAATTGCAATGTTGAAGCGAACCTTGACAGGTAAGGATAAGGAAGTCATTTTGCCTCTTTATAAGGTTTCGATAAGACCACATCTGGATTATTGTGTGCAGATTTGGTCTCTAGGGTTCCAAGCAGATAAAGAAGCTATGGAAAGGGTGCAAAGAAGAGTCACAAAGATTATATCCAGATTATGGGATTTAGATTATGAATGTGTGGATTGCAGACTCTGGTTAACAGGAGAAAGAGAGGTGATATGATAGAGGTCTATAAACTTTTGAATGGGTGTTATAGGATATCAACTGATGAAATTTTTTGTTATATGGAAGGTGAGGAGAGAATACGGGGCATCCATGGAAGTTAAGTTTGTTCCCAGTCAAGAAAGGGGTAAGTGCTAGGTTTGTCTCCCAGAGAGCAGTGAGTGAGTGGAATAATTTGCCCTTAGGAGTAGTGAGTGCATCTAGTGTAAATGAATTTATGGAAAGTATGATAGCTGGGTGAGATAATTTACAGCCTCCCTCGATGAATCCTTGACTCCTTGCAGGTGTCAGATAATAATTTTCGGAGATGATCATGACTGGGAGGATAAATGGCTAGTAAGAGTGGCTAACTTGCAGAGAGAGAGAGAGATGGATGAGCTGAAAGAGATAGTGGAATGTCTCAGGAATGAGATGAGAAGTATGAAAGATGAGATTAGGCGAATGGAAGAGATGAATGCAAAGCAAATCAGAGTAGGAGTGAAAGAGAGTTATGGGAATGATAGAAGAGGAGAGAATAGAAACAGTAGAAGAGAGGGAATGAGAATGATAAAAGTATGTCAGTTCCTTTCTGTATGCAACACAGCTTACAATTGAAAGAGGAAGGACATAGGCATCTGGAGAGAGGGAATGAAAGAGAGGTATGGGAATGATAGAAGAGGAGAGAATAGAAACAGTGGAAGAGAGCGAATGAGAGAGAGAGTTATGAAAAGAATAGAAGAGGAGAGAATAGAAAGTCAGAGAGAGAGAGAATGAGAAGAATGCAAGGGAATGCCTGAACCAGGATGGAGTGATGCCAGGACAGCAGGTAAGTAGGGGAACACAGAGTGAAAGAGTTAGAGGAGAGAGAGAGATGCAGATGAGCAGTCAAGGAACAGAGTGGTAAGAGCTGTGATGTATGGAGACTTGATGCTCTGTGGTGTGCAAGATAGGATGGCAGAGGAGTGTTTGCCTGGAGGAACGATAGAGAGTGTGGTTATGACAATTAAGTGGGGTGAAAGGGTGGATGAGATGATTGTGATGGTGAGCACGAATGATTTGAGAGGCAATGTAAATCGGGTAGCGAGAGATCTGAGATTCTTGCTTGAGGCTGTATGAAAGAAAACACAGAAAGCAAAGATTGTGTGTGTGTTGAGCAGAAGAGCAGTAATAATGAATAGCATAATAGACAGAATATGTCAGAAGAGAGGATTGGAATATGCAGATGCTTGGAGGGCATTTGAGGACAGAAAGGAACTGTATGTGAGACACCGCTTGCATTTGAATGAGGAAGGACATAGGCACCTGGAGAGAATGCTGTTTTCTGAACGAGATGGTGTGTCAATGCAAAGAAACTAGAATTCCCAGAGTGGATGGTAGCAGGGATAGCATCTTGTAGGAATGAGGACGACAACAGGTAACACCGAGTCCAGTGGGGTCTGGAGGGGATAATGATAGGTATAGAAGCAGTGACATTTTTATGCTTTATACTAATGCCAGGAGTATCCGGAATAAAGGAGATGAATTGGTGGTGCTGATAGCTTCAGACTGCCTAAAGATTATTGGGATCTCTGAGACGTGGTTGATGGAAAATGATATAATAACAAGAGTAGAAGTAGAAGGGTGCAGCATTTTTCGGCATGATAGGAAGAGAAAATGCAGTGGTGGAGTACCGCTTATGATAAGTGATGACTTATGTCCTTTAAGAGTGGGGGCTTTGGAAGGCAGTGACACTAATGGTTTTGAAAGCATATGGTGAGAGGTAGAGGCAGGCAAGACAGGATATTTAGTGGGGTGCTGCTAAAAGCCAAGGAGCAAAGAGGGTGGGGAGCAGGATGTTTAGGCAGTTGAGCTTGGCAAGTGCAAGAAAAATGATTGTTATGGGAGATTTTAACTACAGCAGTATAACCTAGGAAGAGGAAAATGCATGTAGTAATAAGGGAATGGAATTTCTAGAATTCTTGAGGGACAAATGCCTTAAGCCACATGTAATAGAGGGAACAAGAGGTTCAAGAGTTTTGGATTTGGTCATAGCATCAGAAGTGCTGCTGATAACCAAGATGACACCCCCCCCCCCAGTTGGAGAGAGTTACCATGTGGTTTTGACTTGGAAGATGAATAGACATGCAGGAGTATCAAAGAAAATGGAACGTATGTAGAATTATAAGGTGGTTGATTATAACAGTCTTAGATATATCAACTTGGACAGTTTCATGGAGGGAAGAATTGGAAAGGCAAGATATCATTAGTGCTTGGGAAATAGTGAAGGAATATTTGTTAGCAGCAATAGTAAGCTGAACTCCACGAGTGAAGAGGAGGACACAATTTGGTGTAAAGTGGATGCCAAACAATATCAAACAGGAACTGCAGGTGAAAAAAAAAGAAAGTATGGAAGAGATATAAGGAGAGGGATGGAGAGCAGATGCATGAAGAATATAAGATTCAGGCCAGGAGAGTGACTAGTGTGCTGAGGAAGGCAAAACTGGAATATGAGAAAAGATTGGCATTAAGATCCAAAGAAAATCGTAGGGAATTTTTTTAGCTATGTGGCCAGTAGGAGGAGAAATGATTGTGGAAGAATGACATTGTGGTATAAAAATGGGAATAGAGTGACTGATCCAGAGCACATAGTGGAATTGTTCAATGAACACTTTATTGGAGTATTTCATCCTGGAGAAATAGGTTTTAATACTAGAGGGCAGGTTAGAGGTTTATAGGTGCAAGAGGAGAGTGTGTGCCAAATACTGAGTACTCTGGATGTCGGTAAAGCTGTGGGATTGGATGGTATTTCACCACGCATTTTGAGAGATGTGCTAAAGAACTGACAGTTCCGTTGACCTGGCTTTTCAGCCAAAGTCTGGCTATGGGAATGGAAGGAAGGTAAAACAGTGCCATTGAATAAGGGTGGTAGCAGGCTGGAAGTGTCTAATTATAGGCCAGTTTGTGTGTCATCAATAGTTGTTAAGGACTTGGAGAAATTAGTGAGGGGACCTTATACAGCAGTGGGCAGATGATGGTAATCTTATCTGTGAGAATTAACATGGATTTGTTAAGAGGTGCTCTTGCTTTAGTAATAACAATTGCCTTTTATAATAAAGTGACAAGAGCAGCTGATGAGAAAAAGGCATCTGATAGGATACCACATGATAAGCTGACACTTAAGTTGCAGCACATGGGTTTAGATGTCGGGTTAGTCAACTGGATTCAGGATTGGCTGCCTGTTGGTATCAGAGAGTTGTGTATGGTGGGGCAATATCAAGGAAGCAGAAGGTTACAAGTGGAGTTCCACAGCATTTTGTACTGGTACCCGTATTTTTTAACCTTTATATCAATGACATTGTCAATGGATTGCAAGGGGATATTCAGTTGTTTGTAGATGATGTGAAGCTGGGAAGGGTTATTAGTAATAGTGCAGATGTGGCAGCACTGCAAGAAGATTTGAATAAACTAGACAGATGGGCAAATGAATTGGGGTGTCAGTTTAATGCAGCAAAATGTAATCTTGAAGTTTGGGATACATTAATGGGAAGCTGCATACTCTATTGGAGGAGATATACTGGAGGAAGTAGGGGAGACAAGAGATCTGGGGGGGGGTGATGATTGATATAAAACTGAAATTCAGGTAGCATATTGCAAGTCGTGAAGGTAACCCAGAGGATTGCTGAAATACCGAGGATGCTGACCTGCAGAGATAAAAGATTTATTGTTCCGTTGTATAAGACCCTGATCAGACCACAAGACTATTGTTCTCAAATTTGTTCCCCAGGATTTGGAGGGGACCAAATTGAAGGGGATAAATAAATTAAAAGGGTACAGTGGCAGATAACAAAGATGGTTTCAGGGTACAATGTTAGTTATGAGGATCGGCTGAAGGAATGTGGACTGCAGAGTTTGGTGGATAGAAGAAGGAGAGGTGATATGATCGAGACTTTTAAACTGTTGAGAGGCAGTTACAGGGTTGACACTGGAGAGTTCTTTCACTTGGTGGAACAGCGGGAAGGAGCAATGACAAGGGGCCATTCCTGTAAGTTATGATAAGAAGCTGTGAGCAAGAGGAAAAGGAGTGGTTTCTTTGCGTGAGGGTGGTTGAACCATGGAATGCATTGCCTGATAGAGTGGCGAGAGAAAGAACGGTCAATGAGTTCAAGAAGTGGTATGATAGACTTTATGTTTCCTAGGAAGGTCCTCCCACAATGAGTCTCTTGCATTCATAGAGGCCTGAGTAATAATAATAATTTATACTGCAATTTCAATGTTAGATCTGATCCTAATCAACCACAAAATATATTTATGCTTTCATTGTTAATTTATGGCATGCTGTAGATAGTGCGCTGAAAAAATTAAATTCTATTGGCTAGCAGCTGTTCATGTGACCAAAGTGACATGCAATATATGCGCCCATGTGAATCCAGACCCCACAAGTTTATAACCGCTTGCTACAGTCAATCAGCGATATCTGAATCACATGTCAGTGCACCGAACATGATCCAATGACACGAGCAATGTAATCTAGATGTGAGGAAATCCCTTTTTTATTTGCAATAGTATCATGCACTGGTCTACAGTTTTGTGTGTTTTTATTCAATAAATTTCATTTTAATAAATTTTTATAAAAATTGTTATTAATAATATATTTATTTACGCAGACAATATTGCTTTCTAAGACAAAATAAAAGGAAAAATTGCTGAAGAGTGGAGAAAATTCCAAGAAAAATGGGAATTACTCCTTTACTAAAACAAAGGACTAAATTATGTGCATTATTTGTAACAAAACAATTAATGTCACCAAAGAATATATATATATGTATATATATATATATACATATACATTCTTTGCTAATTCTCTTTTTACATGATTTCGAAATAACACAGTTTAGAAAACAAAAGCAATTCTATTTTTACATGGAATATTTTTGATTTAGGCGTGCTTAATGTATAACTGAGAGGAGACCTCCACATAATCTTTAAAGGACTGCGGAGAACCGACCAGGGCTTCTGACCTAATGTCCAATCCTCACCTTCTCGTGGTACACCCTGTTGGGTATCTACCTGGATACTAGCAAACAAGGATGGGCCGACAATTCGGGATTTAGCCGAACAAATTGTATTCTTATTGGTTTAAACCAAATACAAAATGATGGTACAACATGACAAAATTTCATGCCGGCTGGGACGTTCACCCTGTTAAACAAGCCCCCGGTTGTTTTCGCCAGGGAGCTAGGGCAAACAGCGAAAAGTCAGCTACTGGAACAAACCCTAAAACACACCCCAACTCAACATCACCAGAGTTAAAGATTGGTACTATTAACATAAGAGGCCTGAATGGCAAAGAAATGGAGCTAGCTGAGAAATTAGACAAGTATCAGATTGACATAATAGGGGTGACTGAAACAAAAAAGACAAAAATTGGTAAGATCTTTCTGAGCAGTAAATACAAAATGTTATATTCAGGCAATGACAATCAAGGAAAAGAAATAGTAGCCATAGTATTCAACACTAAATACAGGCTAATCTTCTTGAATGGCAGGCAGTCTCAAGTAGAGTGATGTGGGCAAATATCAGAATGGGGAAGTGGACAATGAGAGTTATTTGTGCCTATGGTCCCACAGAAGGTTCTAGTACGGTAGAAGTGGAGGAATTTTTTGAGGCTTTAGAGAATGCATCTAACAGATAAGCTTAGGTGTTGATGGTTATTCATGACTTATTTTTCACGGTATTAACAACACCACAAACACTTTTATCAACAAGGATGTTTTATTAACGCTTATATTTCGCTGATTTTCAACTCAGCATCATCAGAGCACAACACACATGTAAACGCGACAGTGAGTGAGTGAACTTCTTCACTCACTCACTTTGATAAAGTGTTTGTGGTGTTGTTAATACCGTGAAGAATTTAGAGAATGCAACTGACACAATGAAAAAGGAAAAGTTAGTCCTTGTTAGGGATCTAAATAGCAGAGTAAGAAATGATTGTCAGACATACAAAAATATTTTGGGAACATTTGGAGAAAAGAGCAAAGCTAATAATAATGGAAATACCTGTTGGATTTCTGCTCAGGACATGGACTGGTTATTACTAACACCTTGTTCCAACATAAAAATGTGCACCAATTCACATGGAGAGAAGAGGAAAGGAATAAGAAAAATCTCATTGACTATGTTATTGTTGATAGTGATGTTTTCTTCCTGGTGCAGGACACCAGAGGATCTGAAATTGGACGTGATCACTATTTAGTCTTGACCAGGATAAAATTCATTTTCATATTGAAAAGGCTAATCTTCTTGTAAGAAAGTTTTAAAGCGAATAAAAGTTGAGCAGCTCTCAGATGTGAATTGTAGACTAAAATGCACAAAGATTATTGAAGAAAAAATGAAGGAGTTTGAGAACAGGAACCAAACCTTGGAGATTCAGTGGCAAGCCTTGACGAAAACTCTGATTGATTCAGCCAGAGAGGCATGTGGCGAGGTTGTTCTGCAAGGATAGAAAAATCAGAACTCAATAGTGGATACAGAAAGTTAAAGAAAAAAGCATATCAAAAGTTCCTGGCAAATAAGTCAGCTTGTGCTCTTAGAGAATACACAGACAAATCTAAGAAAGCTAAACACTTTGTAAAACTAGCTAAACAAAAGTCATGGGAGGACTTTGGCAAGAACACAGAAAATGAAACTAAGTTGTTGGAGAAGCTTATGAGAACTAGGATCCACAGTTGGGTTGACAACAATGGTATAATCTTTGATGGACAGCATGGATTTGCTAAAGGGAGGTCATGTTTTAGTAATCTACTTACTTATTACAATAAAGTGACTGCTTCCTTGGACACAGGAAAAGGATACACAGTAATATACTTGGATTTTGCAAAGGCTTTTGATAGAGTACCTCATGATAAGTTGACAGTCAAACTAGAGCAGATGTGGTTGGATATTAGATTAGTGGATTGGATTGGAGACTGGCAATCTGATAGATATTAACAAGTTGTGTATAGGGGAGCGATATCTAGGAAAAGGAACGTCACTAGTGGAGTGCCTCAGGGGTCTGTTTTAGGTCCATTACTGTTTAACTTGTATATTAATGATATAGGTGAAGATTTGAATGGAGATATTCAGTTGTTTGCAGACGATGCAAAGTTGGGACGAATCATGAAGAGTAGTGAAGATGTTGTGGCCTTACAGGAAGACTTGAATAGATTGAGTGATTGGGTACGGAAATGGGGATGTGAGTTCAATGTTGCAAAATGTAAGGTTTTAAAATTTGGAAAACAAATTTTCCAAATTTTAAAACCTTAGAATTAAGGTTTTAAAGGTAGAGGAAATAAGAGATCTGGGGGTGATAGTGGATAAGGATGTAAAATTTAGAGGACACATCTGCAAAATTGTGAAGACAACACAAAGGCTTCTGGGAATGATGCAGAGGACACTGAAGTAGGGAGATTCTTGTTCCTTTGTATAAGGCTTTGATTAGGCCAAACATGGATTATTGTGCCCAGATTTGGTCACCTGGTTTTCATAAGAATGAAGAGATGTTGGAAAGGGTCCAAAGGCGACTGACTAAGGTAGTTTCTGACCTTTGGAATGTCAAGTATGAGGAAAGATTGAGAAGATGTAATTTGCAGAGTCTGGTGGAGTAAAGGAAGAGGGGAGATATGATAGAGATCTACAAGTTGGTAAGGGGTTGTTATAAGATCAATGGTGGAGAAGTTCTACAGAGAATAGTGAGAGATCAGGGGAGAACCAGAGGTCATCCCTGGAAGCTGTATAAAGAGGGTGTGAGTAGGGGAGTGAGAGGCAGGTTTTTTTTTGTGCAGAGTTGTGAATGATTGGAATGCCTTGTCTGAGAGTGTGGTGTCTGCAAGGAGTTTGAATGTGTTTAAGACGGTATGATGAGCTGTGTGTGTGATAAAAGGATCTCCTAGATGAGTCTTTGACTCCATGAGGTCTTGGGGTGGTAATAATAATAATAAATATCAAGAAGTAGCAAAATATTCTGGATGTTGTTGAAGAAGCTTAGAAATGGAGAAAAGACTGCTTTACAGATGATAAAGGTATCATGAGAACTGGAGAAAAAGATATCCTTGAAGTAGTAATTACTTTGAAAAATAGCTAAATGAAACAAGCTGTTATAACACAGTGATAAAAAAAAACACTGAACAGGCATACAGTCAGGAATACATATCCATACTTGAAAGTAGAAAAAGCCATCAAAGGCCTGAAACGTGGAAAGAAAGCAGGAGTAGATGATATTCGACCAGAAATGCTGAAGTATGGTGGCACAAAAGTCTTACAGTGGCTGTACTGCATAGTTCAGAAGGCCTGGACAGAGGGGGCGAATTCCTGGTGATTGGAGTAGAGCTCTCATAGTACCCATATATAAAAAGGGAAATAAAACTGAATGTGAGAATTACAGAGGTATTTCCCTACTGAGTGTTCCTGGTAAGATTTATGCCAGATATATTTAAGAAAAGGTTGAGAAGAATTGCAGAAGAAAAGCTTGGTGAAGAACAGGCTGGATTCAGGCCAAATAGAGGCTGTCAGGTTCAGATCTTCACTTTATGACAACTAGTTGAGAAATCATGGGAATATAACAAAGATCTGTATTTAAGTTTTGTAGATCTGGAAAAGGCATATGAGAAGATGCTGTTATGTCATTGTTTTCACTATATTATACCTTATTCTCCCTCTAAATAGCTGGCTTTCTAATCTACTGTTGTGCCCTTAAAATATTAATTCAGTACTATTCCCTTTTCGGATATTGGCAAAATTTATTTTTATGCTGCGCCAGCGAATATCCTATAACAGAAGAGACTCTTGTTCAGGGAAATAATTCTAAAGGGATACACAACATTCAATCCTATAATTTTGCCTTACAGATTCAGTTAGCAGTCGTGACCTGAATCTCACTTAAGCAATAATATCTAATTCCTTCCCGCAAAAAGGTTCTATTTCATAAGTCGTGGTTTGAATTCTTAATTAGGCATAAACTCAGGTATAAGGTACAAAACATGTTTATTGGAAAAACATAAAACATTTACAGTTAAGAAAATTCAAATACTCAATAGAACAAAACTCATTCTAAGTTAAGGTTCATACTAAATCACAACAATGAATTTGAGTAAATTAAATCCTTCAATTACGAGAGGATAAGATTAAGTGTAAGCATAACACTACTAGGATATAATTCCCTCCACAAGTTATTCACAGAACACGCATTGAACACTTCCATTAATACTCTATCAATAACCATCTTAATTCTAAATTCCATTAGTCAAGCCTAGCCACTCTCAATCAAAATACTGCCTATCAACAATTCTTCTTTGTTCCACGGGGTCTTAACTAATTCAATCAAATTCTCACTTAAAAGTTCTCTATTAGTGTCCTTAGTTTACAGTATATGCAAATTTCTTATTCTTCTACGCAATTTTAACATAGAATGAAATTCTTTACATTACCGGATCCTTTCTGATTTCATGCCGTCATCTGATGTAGATCTGGATTACCTTACGGTAGTTATCGGCCGTCTTTGCGCCTGGCGATGCACTACGCTTTTCTTCGAATCATTTCCAGACTGTGGTGTGCTGTCTACCGCTCCGCAAGAAATTTTCTCCATTCTCTTCGATGGGACTTTATTCGAAGGCTCGATTCTGCATAGGCTGTCGTAACACAATCAGCTTCATTTGGAAATCCTCAAGCGTCCTCAAGAATAGCCCTCATCGTCCGACATCACTGTAGTCGACCCACCGCTCTCTCACGAATCTCCCGACAAACCTCCTAAAACTGGAATCCAGGAACCGAAGAAGAAAAAAGCCTTGTAATATGGTGCACATCGTCTTTTATTCACCCTTTTGGGTGCCCTCTATTTGATGTGCTTTTTACCCATGAACCCCATTGTTCATGCTCGTTGGGTAATCCTACCCTCTCCCTAATCTGTTAGGTTACCCTATTCCAGGTAGTTGTTCTGACCTCACTTTCCGCGTAGGTACAGCCTCCATCGCTACGCTCGACTAGTACAGATTATACAGGATTATTCCGGATTACTACTTGTTATCTCTCTGGAAATTTCTTAATGTACTAGACAGCTTAATGGGATTTACAAATAACTTAACAATTCCTTTATATAATTCTTACTATTCTGACACAAAATTCTCTGCATCTCATTTCAGTAATACAGGAATAAATTTCAATACATGGCACATATGGACTACACATTATCACATAACATAAAGAAATTTTTCATAATTATTAGCTGATGTGCAGGTATCTCCTTAACTAGTAATATTTATCATATTAAATCCTGAATAAAGAATTTACTTGTAAAGTTCTCCATTCAGGATCTAACAATGCCAAGAGAGAAGCTATTCAATATTCAATACGCTACAGTTATATGGTGTCAATGGGGCATTATATCAAGCAATACTTAGTCTTTATTTGAGTTGTAAGTCAGCAGTTAGAATTGAAGAAAGTAAAGGATGGTGGTTTAATGTTAAATCTGCAGATGATGTTATACTTCTAAAGAAATCTGCTACAAGTCTGCAAGATTCCCTGACTAAATTGAATAACTGTTGTAATAGATATGGTATGAAGGTCAGCAATAAAAAGACAAAGACAATGAAAATAGGCAGAATCATTGAAAATGTCAACAGAGAACCTGTGGAACAAGTAAAACATTTCAGCTACTTAGGCACAATTTTAGTGAAGATGGTAAATATGGAAATAGACAACAGAATCCACAAAGCTGGTATGGTAGGAAGTCTATTGAATAAAGTCCTATGGAATAAGAGAGAAATTAGTCAGAATACTAAATTAGCTGTATACAAGACAATGTTCAAACCAGTTTTAACTTATGGATCTGAGAGCTGGGACAGAAGTAAAACACTCGAGCAAAGACTAGATACCGCAGATATGAGAGTCCTGAGACAGATTAGGGGCATGAACAGATGGCATCAATGACAATATCATATTAAAAATGAGGATATTAGGAAAGAACTTGGCATTGTCAGCATCCAGGAATGCGTTAGCAGAACTAACCTCAAGTGCTATGGTTACTTAAACAGAATGGGCGAGGAAAGATTAGCAAACAAGTGTTCTCTGTCAGGTTGGCAGGTAAACGACCCAGAGGAAGACCAATATATAGGTGGATTGGATACGGTACGAAGTGCCTTAGACAATAGAAATATAAGATCTGATAATGTTGGAGTCTTGACAGGTAACAGACTGATTTGGAGAAAAGTTGTAGATAAGAAGTTAGTAATGATGTCAATTTTTTCATGTAGTACTATCATATCCTGTACACCCCTTGAGGGTATATGGCAGGAATTTGAGGATGATGATATTTTGATTTAACATGGTTCAAATGATGCTTATTTTTAAAATTTCTGTTTGGATTCAGTTCTGTTAAATAGTGTATTTCCATTATAATTATCATTTCCTAGAATGGCACATATGTACTTAAACTTGAATTTTGGGGAACTCCCTTGATGTTTTAAATATCAGGGATTACTCTAAGCTACAGAATGTAGACAATTGTAGCAACAACAAAAAAAATCAATTTTTGTAGTTACGATTAGCCAAAGTTAATCCAACAGATGATCCTTTACATTCACTTCCTGTTAATTCCTGGAAGCAGAAGGGTGCTATGCTGATTCCTTGAAGTTGGTCCATTACAGGAGGTCTGCCTAAGTAAAGCTGCCTGCGAAACAATCATTTCTTGTTTATAATTCTAAATGGTTACACATCTTGTGTTTTGTTCATGAAAGTTTTGTTTGTGCAATAGAGTTCGTGTCTAAGACCACGGGCAAGGCAATGAAAGGTGTGAATTTTAACATGCCATTTTCATGATATTCCTGATATTTATTCACACACATACTCATTAACAAACAGTTAAATCTGCCAAAAGGAAGAAATATTGCAAACTACAGCCTAAAAAGCAATAATTGTATATGGCAGGAATGTAGCACAGAGTATAAGTAGTTCGTGTTGTCTGTTTTAGGGAAAATATCAAATGGCAGTGATTCAAACTTTGTTTTCAATTGTATAGCATAACAATGAACATTAAACCCATTTCACTTTGTAATAAAAGTGAAAATTTTGAAGTACATAAATATAATATAATTTTATTACTTCCAAGTTATTTGTCTTCCTCTCTGCTGAGGATAGTTTGGGAACTTCGGTTATATAAGTGGTAATTGTCATTTTAATTTAAAAAAAAAAAGTACTGTCTCCAAAAACACCTTCAATAGTGCAGTGGGCTGATGTAATAATATAAATAATCAATGAACACAGGAAAATGGTTCTTATTATATAATATTATTTTTTATATAGCAATTTGCTATATAAATAGCAATAAGGGGTTAAAACAAAACTATATTAGTTTCCAGCTTCTAGAAACAGTTATAAGACAAAAGCAAGCAACTGCAAAGAACGTGTTTGTTTTCGTCACCATGGAGACAATGGGAAGGTCACTGACATGCACATGAACAAATGGAGCTACGCAATTAACAAGACATCTTCCTAAATGAGAATAAATTATAAACACCAAACTTCAAGAACTGAAACAATAAAAGAAATGCCATTTGCTGAATAAAATGAAATATTCCTGTTTATCAATTAAACTGAATTAAAGCCACAGAACGCGAAGTGTTATCCAGTTATACGAATATAATCATTTTATAAAGAGCTCTGAAAACACGGCACATTAATAAACAAAAATTACGTGCGATTAGCTATAACATCCCACCTTTCGAAGCAGAGGTAAATTTTCTACTTTCCGCCTCCTGAGAAAAGAGAAATGACGACTCCAGCGATTAACGTAAGTTGATCTATGAGGTAATACAATAATCATTTCCAGATCATTTAAGTCTAGATGAAGTTTCTGTTTGAAAATGGAGGATTTCCTTTAGGTCGCAGAGCAAGAAGTTAACGGGTAACAGAATCATATTTGGGAAGAACATTATCTTCAACGAAAATGAAATTACGGAAATACCTCTCAAACTTAGTCAACTAAGTGGAATGGGGTAAGTAACTCCTTTGCTAGCGACTACGCCTAACACGGTACGTATGACTGGACGAATTATAACAGCAAATGTAGTTTTAATCTCAAATTTTAATGCTGCTTTGCATTGTATAGCTTATTAAAGGATGAGCAACGTGACATCCAAAGCTGATTTCTACTGCAAACTCCGGGAATGCTTTTCTTCACTTTTGCCATCGCATTTATTCTTGGTGGAAGATTATTGCTTTCTGTTTCCTTGATGTGCCACCTGCATATATTAAAATACAAGCGTAGAATAAATCACAACCAGCGATACGGTATTACCAGTACTGACAATTAAGCGAAGTCGGCGTGCTACTACCAGAACTACTGTAAATAACAGTTCATGCCGTTTAGAGGCGCTCTACTGCTACGTGGTTACATCAGTCTACAGCTGAGCAAAAAATATTTTTGTTGTAATGGATGGGAGAGCTAATAGACTTCAAACGCTTTCGGTTGGCATGAATTTTATTATGTAATCCACAATAATACGCTAAACAATAATTAAATTAAAATCAATTAATCCAAGAATGTTAATATTATCTGGGCATTGCCACAGGTCCTAGGACAAGGTGGCTGAGCCACACTAACCATTATTTTACATACAGATTATCATACACTCCTTACACTCGTTCACTGACAGTGCATTCACATCTCGTAGTAACCCATTCAACTAGTTCACCACCTCCAAGAAACTCATCCTTGCCAACCACTTTCACTCAACTGCTAGAGATAACCTCTTCCCTTATAACATAAGAGAAGAGAGCAATGTATATTATGTTACTTCTTTCAGGCTGTGCGTTCGTGGAGAAGATATGAAATATCAGTGATTAACAAAATTAAAAAATTTACAAATACTGAAAGAAGTGGATCAAATATATTGAAAGAATGGACAGTTTGTAATTCGTTTTTTTTTTTTATTTATTTTTTTATTTTTTTTTATTTTTAAACAGTTTCATGTTGCTCCTGTGATAACATTAATGATGGAAATACTTTTGCTTTGAATGTTTCTAAGTGTCTCCCTAGAGCAATTGGAAGAACAACAAGATCCTTTCAACTGGAAAAGAGCTGAGTTAGATTCTTGTCATTACAAGATGAAGCTTTATATAGGTAATACAAACACATACAAACACAACTGCCATGAGAACACTCAATTCACAGACAAATACTCTTGTGGTGGCAGAATATGGCATTGTGTATAGTAGTGTCAGTAGTGTCACTGTTAGGAGGGAGATGAATTTCATCGCCCGGTGTGCGACTACCACCTTGCTTATCGGAGGCTCAAAGTGGCTTGAAAAAGTTTCATGTTTGATCCGTAGAGCAGAGTTTCCAACTTATGTAAAAATAAATTAAAAATTACAAAAAATATATATACAAAAGAAATTATTTAAAAATAAGCATTCACGGTACAAATGTATAATAGGTTTACAAATAACCCTTCATCGATGGGAACCACATAAAGTTTAAGAGGATAAGGTAGTGGAGACAGTGAGCTGTATATAGTGGAGTAGTGCGGGTCCGCAATCAAACAATTTTGCGCTGTTCATCACCTGAAGACATTTTTTTTTCTCTTCCACGAAACAGCAAGCACGCAATTAAGTCTGATCCTATATGCACTTTACTAGTTTGTTTCCATTTATTCTTTAATTTTATAAAGAATAAAGATAACTTTAGTTTTATTTCTTAATTTTAGTTTTTCCAATTTTAGGTTTTAAAATTTTAAATTCTATATCTACACTAGCATCCAAAAGCTTCATGACTACAGCAAATGTTCACATAAATTTATAGCCAGCATACTAATAAATTATATTACTAAAAAATGTGTTCAATGTTTCGTATTGCAATACATTTTTGGCAAAAGTTGCAAATTTCTTAAGGAAGTAGAAGGAATTAATGTACAGTGCTTACAGAAAACTATGCAGAGACATTACAGTATGAAATATGTCCATCCCAAACTGCGATACATATCTCACAACATCCTGGTTAGCACTAAATGATTCAGGAGTTCTTGAGGCAAACTGACCCACTTCTCCTCCTTCAAAGCAAGGATAAGGCCTTCTTTGTTTTCTGGAAGGGAATGTCGAGCAGCAATGAGCCTCCTTATTGCATCCCAAACATGTTCTATGGGATTCATATCTGGGAAGTGTGCTGGCCACTTGATTCAATTAATATCCTGTCTCCAGAAGTATCTCCACTGCTCGTGTACGATGTGGTGCGACAATGTTGTCCATAAAAATGAATTCTTCTCCTACAGCACCAGGGAACAATCGAACATGACGTTGAAGAGCTTCGTTGCAAATATTGTTCACCAGTCATAGTCCCTTTTTCTAGCAATTGTCACTCAGTGCATCTATTAAGCCTAATGCCTCCCCACACTATGACCTCAGCACCGCCATATTATTTATCCCTTTCAAAAACATTCTGGTGATGGTATGCAGTACTACTTTCAAGCCAGATCAAGTGTTACCTCCTCTAGAATTGGAGATAAAACTAAAATGATTCTGATCTGTAAAGAGTACATTAGCTCACTGGTGTCTTGTCCAATTTTTATGGATACAGCACCACTGAAAACGTGCTCTAAGATGAGCTGAGGATAAAGGGACCCAAACTACAGGTGTATAGGCCTACTTGTCACAGACGTCTTGCCACAATTTGAGATATCCGTGTACCTGTGCTTGAATGAAGCTAACTTGCAAACTGACCTGTCGTGGTGCATCGATTCTTTTGGTTTGAAACGCTGCCCAGAGCCTGGATGCAATGCTATGTGAGATTCCGAAACTCTCTGGCAATATTATCAGTAATTCTGCAGCCTACTTCAAGCTTCCCAATAATTCTTTGCTGTGTGAAATCATCTAGTATCTAGATTCTAGATGATGTCTTTAAGACATTACAAGACATCCAAGTTTGCAACTTTATTCCTTCATGAAAAGTGTTTCCTTCAAACACAATTCGCTTAATGCTGCTTTTTGCCTTTTAACCTGTTGAGTGCTACCACGTGACCTCTTTCGCATGATTCCAAAATTTGAATGCATACCTGATTTCTACCCTAAATCATCAGTTATGCAAATTGCCACAAGCTGATTCATCTGAATTTGTGGATGTAATATTCAGAGGTAGTGTTCTTCATTAGGTTTGGACACCAGTATGTAATCCGTTCCATTCATCATCTCCTCCTTGTTTACTGTTTATATGCATGTGTAATTTTCAGTTATTCAATTAGTGCATTTGAATTCTAATAACTAAAATTCATTCTCAACAATCAATGTATTGTACATTGATTCATTAGCTGCAGCTAAAAATATCTTGTCATCCCTCCTATTGAAACTGCACTACCAGGTCGTTTTATTTGTTTGTTTGTTTTAACTACCCTTAATATAATCTAAATGTTATATTAAATGCAAATTTGTCTATGGCTCATAAGAGCAGAATAGTTCCGTAACACCTAATAAGCTTTGCCATTTCCATCAACAAATAGTGTCCATGTTTTTTTCTTATTTCATCATTATCTAGTTTGTCTAATAATCAGAATGCAAAAAACAAGAAATTCTCTAAGGAGCTGGAAAAAATCATAGAGATGGAGGTAGAAGGTAAACCTTTTTTTGAATACATAACCTTTTCACAGATGATTGTCACACAGGTAATGAATATTTGAAGGTTTTGGACTGAAACCATTGAGAGAGTTCTCACTGACTGGTCATATTTTCTCAACTAGAAGTTATAGCAAATAATGTTAGGTAGAGAGCTAGAGGAATGGTAATACCAAACTTTTAATCATGGGTGGCTCGAGATTAATGGTAAGTAATGTATTTTATTTAACTGCTAAGAGGGTGAGATAAGATAGGGTCTTTTTGTGTTTATAGCACCCTGATTGGTTCTTATCACTAAAAATTCAGAGCAACATGTTTTTCTTGGGACACCTATAAGGGCTCGTCATAGGAGGGCACACCATTCCATATATAACAGGAATCTTAAAATCCCATCTGGATGCCTTGAAATGAGATCTAAAATTGATAACGCTTCGTTTTCAAAAGCAAATTTTATAGCTTTGTGAATGCATGTAATTTTAAGTAGGAATACAAATTAATTTTGTGAGCTTGGCCATACAAATTAGTATCTTCCACTTAATCTCATCAAGACAATGTTTAAATTGCTTTAAACACTGTCTTGAATATAGCTAGCTAAATGTTTGACAAATTTCTCTTCTTCCATATGAATTTATTCAGTTGACTTCCTACTATACCAGCGTTACTAATTCTATTATATATTTCCATATTTAATTTGCCATCCTCACTAAAAATTGTGCCTAAAGAGCTAAAATATTTTACTTGTTCTATAGTTTCTCCATTCAGAATGCAGTTGATGTTCTCAATGTTCCCAGAAAGGCAATGAGAATTGGCTTTTGTTTGTGAATCCAGAAAATGTTCCTCAGTAAGGATTCCGTTGTATAGTAAGAAGAGGAAATCCATAGAAAATGGGAGATATTTTACCATCTCATAATATAAGATGCCACATGCTACAACACAGCAAAAGTGCTATTTTCAATTCTTTCTTAATGAACAGCTGTGTATGGCTCTATATCAGGGGTGGCCACGTGGCTCTCAAGCAGCATGTGACTCGCGTCCATGCAGCTCTTCATGATCTACCAGGAAAAAATAAAGAAAAAAGAGAAGAGGAGACAAAAAAAAAGAGAAACAAAATAAAAAGAGAAGAGAGAGAAAAACAGGATCAATAAAAATTACTGCAATAAAAAAAGTTTAATTTGAAACACATTAAATGAAGTCTACTTTAAACAATTAGAATAATTTTACTTATGTACAAGTAGAGGCCTTCCTTGTCTCCATTTTCTTAGTAAGCTCCTTAAAATTAGGTGTATAATTAGTCAAAAGCAGTTCTTACATGCTTGTTAAATCCTTGCCATGTGCACACACTCACTTACTCCTGTACATAGTGCATCGGTCAAAGCTCTTCTAAGTCTTACCAGAATTATCGTGGCTCCAAAAGGATGCACAGTTGGCTACCCCTGCGCTATATGATGAGAAGTTAAGCCAGTGTTTCTATTATTGTTCTTTGAATATAACAAATTCTAAGGATATGAGGCTTTTGCTGAGATTCTAGCAAAGTTTTCTCCTAGAATGTTTGCAATTGCCTGGATTTACTATTTACACATCATTATGTTTCATGGTAGACTTCATTTTATCCCATACCACTTTTGCCCTGGGTACATGATGGACAGATTATGTAAACTGGATCCAAGATTGTTTCTGATGAGATCTGATGTGGTAGAATATTTCTGAAATACATCAAATACTCTCTTGAACTTTTGTGGCCACTTGGTACTCAAATTTCCACCACAATTTCAGAGTGGAAATCAAGATGATGTTTTTGGAATTGTAATTGTCACTGCTTGAACAATACAATCTGTCACTTGCATTTCTGCAATATTGATATGTGTTTGGTTGAGTGCATCAAGAATAATTCCTGCAATATATGAAAAGTTATTCCAGTCACTCTGCTCAATCTTCCATTTGGCATCTGTAAAGGAGAACATGAAAGAGAACACAAGAATATAGTGGAAAAACACAAGAAAGTGATTGCTTCAATATATTTTCTTCTCATCATCCCACAAAGAATAGAGGAACAGCAGTAGCAGATCATAAGATCTATTGCAAAATAGATGTCACAAGTAAGCAGGCTTATGAAAGAAGGCGTTGTGTCCCTTATCATTAAGCGTATGCTCAACAATTCAGTCTTGTCCATGAATGGACAAGACTGAATTGTTGAGGCCAAGGCAAATACAATTCAAGATTATCAATCTTGTATTGCAATTGTCTCAGAGATAACTCAGAACTTAATGGTAAATAAATGGAGCATATTGTAAAAAAAAAAAAAAAAAAAAAAGTAATAAAATATAACACTTAAAGGCAACAGATGACTATAGATTTCAAAAGTTCTAGTGTAAATGGAAGGTATTGAAAAGGGATGTATAGTTACCTCCAGAAATAGTGACTCGTCCATGTCTTTGCTGGGTTTTAAAAATAAATGTCTCCTGTGAAAGAACTTAATATTGATATCTTGTTGTTATCCACTATTCCCAATAAGGAAATATGTGCAGTGCCGCTATAAGAATTTCCCTCTTTCATTAGCTTCACAGACTTTCATTTCCAAGAGGTTGAAAGTTTATCTTTGCATGGTTTGTGTTGTCAATTAATTTTGAGAAGTATGGATGACCAGTGTCCATCTCTTTCTGTAGAAAATTGTTTATCATCTGATATATTATGGTTCATTCTTGTGTTTACTTTAGATTCAGTAGATACAGAATTTTTTTTTTTTTTTTTTCCTGTGGTATCTGGTAGTTTTTCTTAATGTGTTCTTGCTTTTTTTTTTTTTTTTGACTGAGAGGTTCTCATTTAGCAAGACCATTTTAGCTGTTTCAAGAGTGAAATCATAATAGTTCAACAACTAATGCAGTCGAAGGAAAAGTACTCATGTTAACATAGCTCAGGTATGCTGAAATCATCAGACAGCAGGCAGACACATGGGTTTGTATCCATTTTGTTATTTTCTTAACTGCCACTTTCTGAACATAAGAGGATTTCATCTTTCTGCAAGATAACCATTTGTGTAGTAATACATAATAACCAGCTTCCTCTTAGCATTCTGATATGACATGCTATGTTTGGTCTTGCTCATTTGTATCTCTTTTTAATCCTTCTACCTTTGGTAAGCTCAGGAGTAGACAAGATGGTGTCCCTGACAGTAGACACGTTTAGGATTTTTTTGTGTGTGCGTGTTGTTGTTGTTGTCAAGCAAGATTTATTAATATTTTTAAACCCTACATAAGGTCCCAAGATCTATAACATAATAGTGCCATATGTGGACAGGTGATTAAGGGAAAAGAAAGATCGTTAGCATGTTTCTTGAAAAGCTGGGGGGGGTTGTACTCATTTTGGGACAAACAGTATGGGCAAGGCTGTTCCATAGAACAGAGGTAGATGGAATGAAGAAAGATGATGAGACAGTTCAATGTTTGGGGTGGCACTATGTATAAATGTTGAGTACTTTAGTTCTTACATGATTTGAGGAATGGTAGTGGTGAGTTCAGCAGAAAAATGCCCATGAAAGTAACCAAAAAAAAACATAATGCAGAAATAGAGTGTTATGAGAAAGGGACTCAAGGGAGTTTGTAATAGAGGGATCACCTATTAGGCAGAATGCCATCTTCTGTACACAATCAAGAAGTATCAAGGAGGTTTTGGGTACACCATTCCAAATGTGAGAATGATATTCTATGGTTAGCTGGATTTGACTCTTAGTGTTAGGAAAGTAGTTGTGTTTTGAATAAAAAGAATATCAATCTTTTTAGAAGTTGAGGAGGTTACTGATGTAATATGTTTATAGCAGGATCAGCTTGATGTGAAAGTCAGCCCAAGAATGGAAAATGATCTTGAAGAATATCGGAACGCCATCAAAAGTAACAGAGAAAGAAGTAGGACAATTCTTTTGGATATCAAGACAGGACTGGTTTAATGGCACTGAAATTAACTAAGTTGCCTTCACTCCATGTAAAAATGAGATCAGTGTTTAAGACTGTTTCTATGGAAGATTTTGAAGCATCAGTCATTTGAATAGTACAGGGCTTCTCAAATGAAGGGGAATAGTGAGTTCCAGTATCAGCTGAATTATGAATAGGATTTGAAGTTAGAGAGAAAAGGTGATTGAAGAAGAAGAAAGAGCATTGGCGAGAGTATTGAGAATTCTTGTCTTAATAATCTGCTAACATTTTACAATCAAGTTAAGCCAAGACAGAGGTTCAGCGAATTATAGGCCAATTAGTATTCTAGAGTGGAAGAGTCTGAAAAAGATGAATCTGAATAAAAGAATGAGTGGAAAAATGTGTACTTTATATAGTACTTTGTACTTTATCTTGGCTTCATCTGTTAACATTCAATCAGATCAGGAAACATCATATTAGTTAATTTACCTCACCAAGGCATTTCACAGGATACAGCATGTGAAAGCTAACTGTATAAACTAGTGTCTGGAGAGGGGGAGATGTTATAAGAAGAGAGAAGAAAAAACAAAAAGTCAACTTTCTCAAGCGGCATGTGAAAGAAGGATCTCGAGGTCAAAGAGCATTGGATTTGTTCATAGCGTCAGGATGGGTCTCTGTCAAGAATATGGGTATTTTACCACTGATTGGTGACAGTGATCATACTGTACTTTCTTGGGAGGTATCTAATTGTAATGATGCTCCGATTAAAAAAAAGGTTACATGCTGAACTATAAAGATGGAAATTATGATCAACTTAGGAGAATACTATCTTTGGTTCCATGGTATCAGTTACTGAATGACAAAAATGTCACCAATATATGGGAATCTTTGAAAAAGTACTTAAATGAGGCAGTATCTGAATGTATCCCTAGTGTTTGAAGAATAAGTAGGTTGGATTTGCTCGTAGCGTCATTGAGTTAAATGGATGTCCAACCTTATTAAGCAAGAAATCCACAAGAAGAAGATGATGTGGAAAGAATATCATGAGAATAAGAGTGAGAGGAGTTATGAAATATATAAAGCTTGGGCCCGAAAAAGTAATGAGTATCGTGAGGAAAGCTAAATCAGAGTATGAAAAGAAATTGGCCATGCAAGCTAAAGGCAATCCAAAAGAATTTTATCATTATGCCACAAGTAAAAGAAAGAATGAATGTGGAAGAATAACTTTATTGAATTCAGATGGTACTTGAGTGTCGGAAGCTAATGAGATTGTTCAGTTAATGAGTGCTCACTTTGCTAAGATATATCAACCAGGTGTATGTAACATGGTGCACAGTGCTACTACTACTACATTGGATGAAGAATTGAATGAAAATGAACTGAAGAGCTGTTGCATAACCTGGATAAGAATTTGTCTATAGGAACAGATGGAATATCAGCACATTTGCTAAAGGAATGTTCAGCCAAATTGGCTACGCTATTCACATGTTTGTATAACTTGAGTCTCAGTTCAGGAATGATACCACAGGAATGGAAGGCATGCATGATAGTTCCATTGTACAAGGGTGGTGCAAAAACTGATGTCTCTAAATACCAATCCATCAGCATCTCTGGTGTGATAGTGAAGATTTTAGAGAAGTTGGATAAGAACTTGCATACAGAAATGGGTAGACAAACAAGCTATACTCTACAATGAGCAGCAATTTGCTCATATTTTATAACAATGTTATGGCCAAGTTGGATAAAGGGAATGGATACACTATAATAATATTGGATTTTTCTAAGACATGTGATAGGATAGGCTGTTGCATAAACTGGAGAATATAAGATTGGAATATAAACTCTTGACTTGGATCAGGGGATGGTTGACAGACAAATATCAAAAAGTAGTATACAATGGATGTGAATCAGCCAGATTTAAGGTGACCAGTGGTGTACCTCAGGGTTCAGTCCTTAGGCCATTATTGTTCAATCTATACATTAATGACATCAGGCAGGATCTAACATGAAATGTACAAGTGTTTGCCGATGATACAAAGATAGGCAGAGCAATCAGGGGTGCTACTGATATTCAGCAATTACAAAATGATTTGAATAGACTGGAAATCTGGGCAAACGAAAATGGCTGCCAGTTTAATGTTAGTAAGTGTAAAGGTATGCACTTTGGCGTGATTAGAGTTCCAGCGGCATATTATATTAGTGAGGTTATGCTACAAGAAACTGAAGAGGCAAGAGATCTTGCCATAATGGTGGATAGGAATTTAAAGTTCAAAGGTCACATAGCAAAAGTTGTAAATATAACTCAGAGGATAATTGTGATGTTGAAGCAAATCTTGACATGTAAGGATAAGGAAGTCATTTTACCTCTTTATTAGGCTTTGATAAGATCAAACCTGGATTATTATTATTACGTGACACCTCCAGGGAGTCCAAAGACTCATCGAGGGAGGACACCTACTCCACAACTCTGTCTCCACCACTTAGTCTACCAACTACATCAATGCCATCTATCACCTGCCACCACTGCCGCTAGTATTTCCACAGACAATTACAAACGTCCATTTCCACAGCAGGATTCGAACCCATAGTGTTTTGGCAGGAGAGCGGATATGCTAACCGCTTGGCCAACCAGGCTAGCAAAAAATCTGCTTGCCATTGCAAGAGATCAACTAACTCAGGAAACGGTCGAAAAAAGGCTTAGAAAAATTTCCTCTAGTCACCGACTAGATTCGAAAGAAAGTCTTCCTTCATATGGTCAAGCGCTGTAGTGTGCAAATGCCACATCCACTGAGCTACACAGGCTCTTAATTATTGTGTGCAGATTTGGTCTGCTGGGTTCAAAGGGATAAAGAAGCTGTGGAAAAGCCGCAAAGAAGAGTTACAAAGGTTATATCTGAATTATGGGATTTAGATTATGTGGACAGATTGCGAGTATGTGAATTGCAGACTCTGGTTAATAGGAGAAAGAGGGTGATATGATATAGGTCTATAAACCTCTATCATATCACTTTTGAATGAGTGTTATAGCATTTCAACTGATGAAGTTTTTCATTATATGGAGCTAGTGTGAAAGAATTTAAGGGAGGTATGATAGAGCTTGTTTGGTTGATTTATAGCCTCCCTTGATGAGTCCTTGACTCCCTGAAGGTCTCAAATAATAATAATAATAATCTATCCTATAAAACTCTTAAAGCAACTTAAATGTTTCTACAGTATCCCCTCTTTTTTTCCTATCAACCAACTTCTTCAAATCCACACATCTTCCATCTCTCCTCATAAGGAACATTTCACAGGCTACCCACCATCTTGGTCTCTTGCCTCTAAATCTTCTCCACCACTTCCTCATTCCAAAGAAACCCATGGGACCAGACTTGAGCACAGTAATCCAGATGTAGGCGTATCAAGGCCTTATAATAACTTCCTTATCTCTATTTGTTAATGTGTTCTTCAATAGCCAAGTAATCTTATGGGCTACCTTAGGAACATGTCATCTAAACTTTAACTCTCTGTCTACCACCACCACCACCCCTAAATCTCTCACTTCATCTATTTCCTGGAGTACAGTGCCATGAATGTGATAAAATACAGCTTGTAATCTATTTATCCCCAAATACATAATTTTACATTTCTTGACATTAAACTGACGCCATTAACTTTTGTCCATACTGACAGCCTATCTAAATCATCCTGCAAGCTCTCCACATCACCTTGATTAGCTATTACTCTACCTAATTTTGCATCATCAACAAACAACTGAATATTTCCTATATCATTTATGTGCAAATTAAACACAATGGTCCCAGCACTAGTCACCTGCTTTCACCTAGATTCTGCCCTTCCATATACCACTTTTTGATATCTGTCCAGCAGTCACCCTCTTATCCATTTAACTGGTACATATCCATCCCCATTTGTTCTAATTTGTGTAACAGAGTTCCATGTGGTATATTGTCAAATGTCTTTGCAAAATCCAGCAAAATCATCATGTAGCCATTTCTTTATCCAACTCAGCTGTAACTCTATTATAAAAAATTAGCACATTACTTGGGCATGACTGACCCTTCACAAAGTCATGTTGATCATCATACATTGTCATATTTTTATCTATCCATTCTTGAATTCTCTCTCTCTCTCTCTCTTTTTTTTTTTAATCAATAAGGCTGTGGCTACAAATTATAGGCCAATCTGCATAACTAGAGTCGTGGTTAAGGTACCATAGAGATTGGTGAGAACTAGGATACAGCAATGGGTTGATAACAGCAGTATTCACTGTGGTTATCAGCATGAGTTTGTTAAATGGAGATCATGTTTTACTAACTTATGATACTAATGATACAAAGTTTGGTTGACTGGTAGAGCCTCTGCTACTAATGGCTTGCAAAAAGTTAAGCAAGTTTGAGCGCAGTTAGTAGTTGGAAGGGGTTCAATCGTTTGATGCTGTTGGCATACTCTCCCTCGATAAGTCTTTGGACTCCCTGAAGGTGTCGCATAATAATACTATAACAAGGTGACAAATGTCTTGGACAAAGAAGATGCATATACAGTGGTATACTTAGATTGTGTGCACAAGCTTTTTGATAGACTGCAACACTAAAGGCTGTCACATAGGTATCAGAAAGTTGTATATGGAGGTGCGGTGTCCTGAAGTAGGAGGGTCACTAATGGTGTACTGCAGGGGTTTGTACTGTGGCCATTGTTCAATTTGTACATTAATGATACTGGGATGTATTTAACTGGTGATATTCAGCTGTATGCAGATAACGTAAAATTGGGGAGAGCAATGCAGAGTCAAGCAGATGTTATGGCCTTACAGGAAGACTTGAATAGATTGTATGAATTACCAATGGGAAGTGGAACTGTCAGTTCAACGTTGCAAAGTGTAATGTATTGAAATTTGGTAAGCAACAATGGGATGCAAAGTATACACTTGGTGGGGAAACCTTAAAGGAGGTAGAAGAGATAAGAAATCTGGAAGTGGGGATAGACAAGTACCTGAAATTGAGGGGCCACACTGCCAAAGTTGTGAAGTTGTCACATTGGATAATGGTAATGATGCAGAGGCCCCTGGTGTACAGGAGGCCTCATATGGATTACTGTGCACAGATGTGGTCACTGGGTTTTCATGGCAATCTTAACATGTCAAAAAAGATCTCAAGAAGATTCACAAAGGTGGGCAGTAGTGTGAAGACAGATTGAAAGACTGTAAACTGTAAAGCCTCATGAATAGGAGGATATGATTTAGACATAAGTTAGTCAGGGGTTGTTATCCGGTTGAAATGGGAAAAATTTTTCATAGAATGGGGGGGGGGGTAGAACAAGAGGCGATTCCTGTAAACTGGGGTATAAGGAGGGTGTGAGCAGAAGAATGAAGAGAGGTTGTTTGCATGGCGCTTGGTGAATGGAAGGCATTGCCTAAGTATGTTGTGAATGTAGACACACTGAATCAGTTTAAGGCATGGTTGGATGAGCTCTGTGTGTGATAGTGCATACCTCCCACAATGAATGACTCCATGAGATCACCTGTTAATAGTAATAACAATGTTTACTATTTATCAAAAATATTTCAATCACGCCTTACATCCAGCACAGCTCAGTTGCTAATGATGCTCTTTGGTTTGAATGACGAAATTCGAATCCCATCTAGGATGTGGTAAACCTATATATGGAGTTCAAGTGAAAATGAGTTAGTACACACACATACAGATGTGGAAGGGGTTTTCCTCCTGAAAACAGTTATACATCCTATAGAGCAGACAAAATACTTACATATAACTGATGGATATAACAGATTATCTAGGCAGAATTACCCAACCAGATACAATCAACCACAGCATTAATTTAGGTTTATACAAAACCAAATTGACTATTAAAATAAAACCATTGGGAAGTGGTTTTATTTTAATAAAACTACTTCCCAATGGTTTTCTCTATCCAAACAAAGAAAAACGCATCAGGGTCCCACAAAGGAAACAGCATTACATATCAATTTTTAGAAGGCCATAGATCCTAGAATCCTTATCAGTTATTTGCCAAACTATTACTTTAAGCTGCAGAAAGATATTTTCAAGATCTCCATGGTGTCACCAGACTCAATGCAGGAGGTCAACACTAAACACAAAGTTGTATCACTTCTTAAACTAATCCACTATTTGCACTTTTACTACACTCTCAAGCAATGCATTGCATGCTCCTACTACCCATACAAAGAAACTTATCCTCTTGCTCACTACTTTCTTCTGCAGCTTCCAGAGATGCCCCCCCCCCCTTGTTGTTTCTTCCTTTTTCATTCTACCATATAAAACATCACCTCAGTGTCACTGCAATAACAGCCTTTCAATACCTTAAATGTCTCAATCACATCCACCTCTCATCATCATCTATCTACCAAATTCTAGTTGGAATGCCCTAAATCTATCCTCATAACTGACACTGCACAGTCCTAATATCATTTTTGTTATCTGTCTCTATAGCCTCTTCCAAGTTATTTCATCCCCTTTAAATCTCCAGGTGATCAGATCTGAGCAAAGAAATCCAGATGTGGCCTGATCAAAGCTTTATACAATGGGCTCACCACCCTTTTATCTGTCATGATCAATGTCCTCCTAAACAGTGCAGCAGTTCTCTAGGTTGTATTCACAGCCTTTCAATATGTCCTGTTCAAATTTCTATCTAGAACCACCAAGATAACTTGGTGAAAGATAAGTGGTTCTTTCACCAAGTTATGGTGAAAGAACACTTCTTTCACCATAACTCCATCTTGTAAGTATAAAGCATCTCATCTGTAAATCTCAAATTTCAAACCTCACATTTAGCTTGATTAAACTAACATCCCCATTAGTTTCACCTTTCCAGCTTATTCAAATCCTCGAGGAGCCAAAATAACAATGCTAATACTAATAACCATCCCCAACTCCCACAAGCTTCACATCATCTGCAAACAACTGAATAGCTTCCTGCAGCTAGTTAATAGTACCAGTGCTAAACCTGGTAGAACCCCCACTTTTTAATTTTTATATACATATGTGTTGATCCCATACATGAAAGGTCAAGACCTATAAATGCATCAGTGCCACATGTAGGATGCAGATGAGAACTGAGATAGCTGTTTTTTTTTTATATATTTTTAAAAAATTTTTTTTAAGAGCTGCAGGTTGTAGTTTGAGAATACTCCATGAGGAAGACTTTCTCAAGCATCATGTGAAAGAAGGAACTCAGGGACAAAGAATATTAGATTTGATCACAGCATCAGAAGGAGAATCACTTAAGAACATGAATGTTTTGCCAATGCTGGTGGCAGTGATCATGCTGTCACTGTCCAGGGAAGTAACTGATTATATGGGTGTTCCAATCAGGAGTAATGGAAAGCTTTGAAAAGGTGCTTAAATGAGGTAGTATCTTAATGTGAAATGAAACAGATACACAACGTACAGATGTGTAGCAAGAGGTCCATAAAGAGAATATGTGGAATGTGAGAATAAGGATGAGGAGTTATGAAATATATAAAAGACAAGCCAGAAAAGTTACAAGTGTTATATGGAAAGCTACACTGGAGTATGAAAAGAAAGTGGCAACGCAGGCTAAAGACAACCCAAAATAATTTTATTGTTATGCTGCAAGAAGAAAAAATGTGGAAGAATGACTTCAATGAATGCAGATGGTGCTCTTGTGTCAGAAGCAGATGAGGTTCAAATAATGAATGCTCACTTTGCTAATACAGTAGTCCCCCCCCCCATATTCCTCAGGGGATACATTCCAAGACACCCTGCAAATAGTACCAACCACTATATATATATATATATATATACTATGTTTTTATATATACCTATGATAAAGTTTAATTTATAAATTAGACACAGTAAGAGATTAACAACAATAACCAATAATAAAATAGAATAATTATAACTACATACTGTAATAAAAATTATCTGAATGTGAATGAAATCTTAGCAACCTCACCATATGTTTTTTTTTTATTATTTATTTATTATTTTAGGAAGTCAAGAACTTTAACCTTTTTCTTAAAAGGAAGCACTTACTGGCTTCTCTTTGATGTATCCAAATTGCCAGCATCACTACTCTTGTGCTTTGGGATCATTATTAAGTAAAATACGGGTTACTTGAATGCAAGCATTACTGTGACAGTTGATCTGATAACCGAGAACTACTCAGAACAACACGCAATTTAAAACTTATGAATTCAGCAATTTAAAATTCTATAGGCAAAATGAATATTAGATCCAACATTATTTCAAAGCCATTGAATGTTTGTACAAATTATGAAAGTTTTGTAAGTTGACCTGAGAGCTTACGAGAATACAATCCTTGGCATTCCCGAGTTGCCTTAGCTACTTAAGTCAAGTAGTGCAAGCTAAGGCAACTCACAGATGCCAAGGATTGTGTTCTCGTAAGCTCTCAGGTCAACTTACGAAACTTTCATAATTTCTACAAACATTCGGCTTTGAAATAATGTTTGATCTAATATCCACTTTGCTGATTTAATTATATTTATTTCTGGAATTTTCCATGGATAAGGGGGGGGGGGGACTATAGTATCTATCAACCAGGTGTATGTAACAGTGCATAATGTTAACCACTGCACCGGATGAAGAAAGAGGTGGATAAGAATGAGGTTGAAGAGCTGATGCATAACGTTGCATGTCTCAGCTGCTTCAGGAAGCAGATAAGATTCAGGATCGTGGGATGATGGTAGACAGTGAACCAGTTTTGAGAGCACATTGTAAGTTTTAAGACTGCACACTGTACTGCTGCTATGATAAAAAAAGTGCATTTACATGTGGGGACATGGAAATGGCAGTGCCTCTATATAAGGTACTGGTCATACCGCACGTGGACAATAGTCCATGTGCAATCTGATATATACATACGTGCTCAGATTTGCTCACTTAGTTCTCATTGTGATGTGAAACACGAGAGTGTTCAAAGATGAATGACCAAAGTGATATTGAGTCTTTAGAGTATTGGTTGTGAAGAGCAGTTGAAGGAATGCAGATTACAGCATTTGGTGGATAAGAAGAAGAGAGGAGATATTAAGAGATTCTACCAGATTAATACAAAAGGAATTATAAAAAGAGTGGATGTTAAGTTGGGAAGACTGAGAAGCCATCCCTGGATAACTGCGATGCTGAAACAAACATTGACATGCAAGAATAAGGAAGTTATTTTGCCACTTTACAAATCCTTGAAACAACCACCACACCTGGAGAACTGTGCATAGATTCAGTCTCCTCGGTTTGGAGAGGATGAAGAAGCTGTTGAAAAGGTGCAAAGATGATATCAAGATAATGGAATGCAGATTACAAGGACAGATTGAGAGTACATGGACTGCAGACACTGGTAAACAGAAAGAGTGGTGATTACAATAGAGGTCTATAAAACTTCTGAACAGATATATAGGACATAACAATTGATTGGAAGCTAATTTCAAGCAGTTACATAGACAAATTTCAAAATGAGGAATTGGACAATGAGCCTTATCTCAGCATATAGTCACACAGAAGATTCTCTAAGGGAAGAAGTGGGGGAATTTAAGTCATTACAGAAACTGTGCACTTTGGCGTGATAAGATTTCCAATGGCATATTACATCAAAACATCAGATGGATTTTGTTACAAGATATTGATGAGGCTTAGTATCTTGGAGTTATGTTAAATAGGAAACTGAAGTTCAAAGGTCACACAGTAAAAACTGCATAAACAATTCAGAAGATAACTGCAATGCTGAAAAGAACATTGACATGTTAAGGAGTGGGAAGTAAATTTGTATCTTTACAAGGCACTGATATCACAGTACCTGGACTACTGTACACAGATATGGTCTCCTGGGTTAAGAGGGGATAAGAAAGCTACGCAAAGTTTACCAAGAAGAGTAACAAAGATTATAGGAATAATGATAGCTGACAAAGAAAACAGCAAAGGTGGTCCTTGTGGGAGATCTGAACAGCAGGGTAGGAAATAAATCCCGAGCATATGAAATATTTTGATAATATGTGGAGAAAAGAGCAATGCTAATAATAATGGTAAGTGCCTGTTAGATTTATATTCAGGAAATAAACTATGTTTATGTTCACACATTAACACCATGTTTCAAGAAAAACTATGTGCACAAATTCACAAGAAGAGAAGATAGGAGATAAAAGAACTCTTACTGACTGTACCATTGATAGTTATATCTTCATTCTGATTCAGGATACAATTGGAAGTAATCACCACTTAGTTTCAAACAGAATAAGAGTAAATACAATACTGAAAAGAAAAATATGCAAGAGAGTTCTGAACAGAATTAAACTTGAGCAGCTTTTCCAGGTGAATTATGGACTGAACTATACAAATATCAGTCACAGTGGAAAACTCTAAATTAAACAGTGATTTCAGCTAGGGTGGGATGTGGTGAATTGTGTGCAAGATTAGAAAAATCATACCACATGCAAGAGGTTAAAGAGACAGTCCTAAAAAAGAAGAAGCACATCAAATATTCCTAGCAAATCAGCAAATGTATTGAGAGAACACAGAGAAAAATACAACTGCTAATGCAAAAGTAGCTAAAGAAAAGTTGTAAGATTTTGGCAAAAATATTGCTCTCATCATCAGACAACAAGAGTCAAAAAAGACTCATCATAAGAGGTCCATCTATCACATCTATAACTCAATAGTGTACCTGAAATGTATCCACTGTCACCACACTCTCCAGCGATGCATTTCAATTACTCACCCCTCTTCTTTAAAATAAATAAATAATATATATGAGGGTGGTCTGAAATGTTCTCGGCCTGACAATGAAAAAACGGATTTATAATTTAAAAATTATTTTTATTTTTCAACATAATCTCCCTTAAGACTAATACATTTATTCCAGCAATGCTCCAGTGCCATTATCATGTCCCTGTAGTGGTTCTCACTAAGATCTACAAAATACCGCTCTACAGCCTGTAATCACCTCTTGATTTGAAGAAAAACGCTGACCAGCAAGGAAGTTTAGTTTTGGGAAGAGACAGAAATCAGCAGGAGCCAAATCTGGGTAATAGAGTGGGTGTTCCAACAATTCCTAGTGCAGATCCCTTAATTTTCCCATTGCCAAAACACCTTTGTGGACAAGTACATTGTCATCAGGTACATTTCATCAGGATGTACCTGTACAGGTACATCCTGATGAAAGATGAATTTTTTCTTCTAGTCTGGTTAAAAGATCGGAATAACATTCCCCAGTTATTGTTTTGCCCTTTTCAAGATAATTACTAAACAAAATGCCTTTAGCATCCCAAAACACCGATGCCATGACCTTTCCTGCTGATGGAACTGACTGTCTTCTTTGGCACTGAACAATCAGCTTCTGTCCACTGTTTTGACTATTACTGTTTGGATTCTTGTGTGTAATGGTGAATCCAAGTCTCATCCATAGTAATAAATTGATGCATAAAATCAGTTTTACTCTTGTTAAAACACTCTAAGCACTGTTCAGAGATTTTCATGCGACTGTGTTTTTGATCTGCTGTGAGCAAGTGCAGCACCCATCTTGCATAAAGCTTTTTCATTTGCAATTCTTCATGCAAAATATATCCTGCATGTTCTTTTGAAATGCCTACAGTCTCAGCAATTTCATGCACTTTGACTTGCAGGTCATCCAATGCCATATTGTGCACTCGATCAATGATTTCTGGCATTGTTACACTTTTTTGGACGTCCTTCGCGTGGATCATCTTCAAGACTGGTATGGCCACATTTAAACTCGGCAGCCCATTTCTTAATTGTCGAAAACGAAAGAGAAGAGTGCCCATAAACTTTTATGAACTTCTAATGAATTTTGTTTTGGCATTAAACCTTCTTTTACAAAGAATTTTATAACCACACGATACTCAATTTTATCCATTTCGAGAGATACAGACAACACTTTTGCTTGAGACAGTTGTATAAAACAAACTACTTGACAGAATTGATTGACAGATAGTGTTTGATAATAATACTTGATAGTGTTGCCATCTATTGTCGAGGCCGAGAACTTTCAGACTACCCTAGTGTGCATGTGTGTAGCTTTCAAGGATGGCGTTTTGTTCTCCTCCTGTCTCTTCAAATTCTGTGAAATATCTCATCTACATAAATCTGGATAGTAACCTCTTACCAAGTTATATGTCCTAATCACATCTCCTCTCTTCTTTTTATCTACTACTCAAATTGAATTTCCTCCTCCTTTCTTGATACTCAACATTCCAGACAAGAAACCACCACAGACAATCTGATCCTTTCAAGTATATCCTAATTCTTTTAAAAACCAGGTAATCAAATGTATGCACAGTATTTTTTTTTTTTTCCCACTTGGTTAGAGTATAATAAATTTAGTTTAATCCTTTATCCAAGTGTGAGCAAACAAAGTTTGCGCCTGAAAGTATCTTCAGGACTGGGGTAAGGTGATACAACACCAGGGCAACTCGTTGCAAAGGTGTAGCAAGCTACCAAGACTCCTGTCCCAGTATCTCCTATAATGCAAAACACATCTCCTTGCGGATATGTCTAATGTTATGCATTAAGGGAAGGGCCACTACCCAGACTAGTTTCGACCTTTATTGAGGTCTCTTCAGTGGGAGCCAGGCCCAAGCTGAGATACCAGGCAGAAGCATTCGCAGGTCATCTCTACCTATAGGTAGAGATGACCTGCGTTTAGGTAGATATAGGTAGAGATGACCTGCGAATGCTTCTGCCTGGTATCTCAGCTTGGGTCTGGCTATAGGTAGAGATGACCTGCGTTTAGGTAGATATAGGTAGAGATGACCTGTGAATGCTTCTGCCTGGTATCTCAGCTTTTGTCTGGCTCCCACTGAAGTGACCTCAATAAAGGTCGAAACTAGTCTGAGTAGTGGCCCTTCCCTTAATGCATAACATTAGACATATCTGCAAGGAGATGTGTTTTGCATTATAGGAGATACTGGGACAGGAGTCTTGGTAGCTTGCTACACCTTTGCAACGCGTTGACCTGGTGTTGTATCACCTTACCCCAGTCCTGAAGATACTTTCAGGCGCAAACTTTGTTTGCTCACACTTGGATAAAGGATTAAACTAAATTTATTATACTCTAACTAATTGAAAAATAAACTTTCAACATCTTTCTCTAAATCCAGAGTAATTTATTAAAAAAGGGTGGCACACCATTTGGCAACTCCTATAGGTAGAGATGACCTGCGAATGCTTCTGCCTGGTATCTCAGCACTAGTCTGGGTAGTGGCCCTTCCATTAACGTATAATATTAGACATATCCGCAAGGAGATGTGTTTTGCATTATAGGAGATACTGGGACAGGAGTCTTGGTAGCTTGCTACACCTTTGCAACGAGTTGCCCAGGTGTTGTATCACCTTACCCCAGTCCTGAAGATACTTTCAGGTGCAAACTTTGTTTGCTCACACTTGGATAAAGGATTAAACTAAATTTATTATACTCTAACCAAGTGAAAAATAAACTTTCAACATCTTTCTCTAAATCCAGAGTAATCTATTAAAAAAGGGTGGCACACCATTTAGCAACTCCTATAGGTAGAGATGACCTGCGAATGCTTCTGCCTGGTATCTCAGCTTGGGCCTGGCTCCCACTGAAGAGAAGCCACGACCCAACTATCTATTAATGGGTTTCTAACAGAACCAATCTGCATAAAGAGAGGGGTTAGGCAAGGCTGCCCGCTAAGCCCCCTCCTCTTCTCCCTAGTATTAGAACCCCTAATCAAAAGAATTGATAACACCCCCGCAATTAACGGTATTCCACTGCCCCAAGGCTCCAGACAATGCAAAATAGTGGCATATGCAGACGATGTAGTGGCTACACTCAGAGACTCTGAGTCCATCTATATCTATCTGCACACGCTGCGAAAATTCAGCATAGTCAGTGGTCTTCGCGTTAACGCACAAAAAAACCAAAATCAAAAGTTTCAGAAATTTCCATAGCACTGGACTTCCCTACGGTTTAACGCTACAGACACAGCCTCTAACTATACTAGGCGTGCCCTTTTCAGACACCCTAGCACTACCAATCCAAAAATTTGCAGGAGACAAGCAGGGAAAGGATAAGGCTGTTCAAACCAACCTTCTTCTCCTTTTATGGCAGAGCGACAGTAATAAAAACAATCGTCACCCCAATGCTGATGCACACTGTCAATATCACAGGCATCACACTGGCACAAGAAAATAAATTAACCAAAGAACTCCTGGATTTCTTCTGGAATGGGAGAAAACGCGAAGTAAAGAAAGAATACTTACAACTCAAACAGGAAGAAGGGGGTTATGCTCTGCCCGATCACAGAAGCTTGCTACAAGCAAACACGTTCAAAACCATACGGAAGGCCTTAAACTCCAACCACATTTCTGGCCTACTAATTAGATATTTTATAGGACTTTTCCTCCCCCTCTTTGGGATCACGGACTATGCTGGACCCCGCGCAAGGGGGTTGCCCAAGTGGTACCGTACAGTAGTGAAATCGATCACAACACTCAGAGACAGAGGAATAGCAATCCTCACACACAAACCCCAAGCAGTATACTGGGATTTCTTCCAACTTTCCAGGCGTGATACACCCAATCTTAGTACAAATAATGAAATTCTCTTCAGAAACATCAAAAATAGCTGGGGACAGCCTTTTCATCGGGATCTAGCCTGGAGAATAGCCTACGGGCGGCTCCCGGTGAAACAGGTGAAATCCCGGCATGTACCTAACCCGTGCGACCCATTCTGTGATGTCTGCCGGGACGTGGAAACGGTGGACCACTTCTTTTATTTTTGCCCACCAGCCCAACGCATCTGGCGGAGACTCAGCACAGCATTGGGAATCCCCATGCTGACAGTAGAAGAGGTTGTACGACTACAATTCCCGCCACCAGTCCAAAAAACCCAAAAGTTCACTATCTTCCTAATCAATGTACTAAAATATCACATCTGGAAAGTACGGAAAAAATCCCAGGTACGAGACGCAAATTTAATGTATGCAAGAATAAGAAAAGGTTTCTTTTTCTACTTACCCAAATTTCTTGCACAAGAAAGGCACTTACTAGGAGACTTTAAATTTGTGAATCAATACTGCAAACCACCGACAATATGCTTTCTTATACAGGGACGCATCAGGCCCTGTATATCTCTTTAGAACCCAAAAAAACCCACCATCACCCCCCCCCCACCCCAGGAAAAAGAATAACCACTCTGTCTCCCCTAGCCACAAAGCTTTCGCTGGCACGGTTTCTTTACTCCAAACAAGGGGGGGAGAGCTGAGAACCCGGGCGGCGAAGGCTTACTGCGAGGCGGTGCCGCTCCTCGTGAGCGGCATCTCCCGGGCCAGTCTCTTCCCCATTCTAAGTCCAGTGGTACCAGGTATACAAGTTCCTCAGAAAGTTCCTATTCACTCCTACTTACCGGACCTTAAGTCCTGTTATTTTAGATTTAAAATAAATATTTAAATAAGTCCTATTATTTACATCTTGTTTAAAAAAAAAAAAAAAAAAAAAAAATTACCTGGAATAAAAATAAGGATATTATATCTAGTAACATAAAAAGAACCTCCATTAACACTGGAGTAAATCATTACTTTAGATAAAATAATATGTGAACTATAGACAAAAGTCCATCTTTAACCTTTTTTCTGAACAGATAAATTGAGTTATGTTACAGACCAATTAGCCATTAAGGCTAAACATATGTTACAGACCAATTAGCCATTAAGGCTAAACAGGTTGACTGAGGCCTCTTTTTACCTCCTACTAACCTACTCTATCTTATATCATACTCCTCTTTTACTGTCTGCTGATCCTCAGCATGCTTTATTCTCCAAAGGCCAATGATGAGAGACATGAACTCCCATTCTACCTCAATAAAGGTCGAAACTAGTCTGGGTAGTGGCCCTTCCCTTAATGCATAACATTAGACATATCCGCAAGGAGATGTGTTTTGCATTATATAGGAGATACTGGGACAGGAGTCTTGGTAGCTTGCTACACCTTTGCAACGAGTTGCCCTGGTGTTGTATCACCTTAACCCAGTCCTGAAGATACTTTCAGGTGCAAGTTTGTTTGCTCACACTTGGATAAAGGATTAAACTAAATTTATTATTATATTGTATGCACAGTAATTCATATGCAGTCTGATCAAGTCCCTATATAAAGGAAACATCTCCTCATGTCTAAATATCAGTGTCCTTCACATCATTCATTAAACTATTGTCTGATCCTAATAATTTTAGCAATGTATTCCCTGTATTTCAGGTCCTTATTCACCATCAGATCCCTCATTACCTCTAAGATATGAAATAGAGATGATAAATATCACATGGAAGGTGCAAAATGTACCAAGAGGCTATTGAAAAGCTTAACTAGAGTAAAATATAGTGTAAAAACAAATAATGTAAAAGTTATCAAATGATAAAAATGTCAAAGCCTGAAACTTAAAGTATTCTGGATATCTGAGTAATTGTTTTGAAAGACTTACATGAGACAAGCAGTGGCAGAACAGTCGTAGAAAATATTTGAGAGGAATGAAATCAGTATACTTGAGAGAAAAATAATAATAATAATAAAAATAACAATTAAAAAAAAAAAACTATCAAAAGCCAAAAATGTGAAAGGCTGCTGGACAAGTAATTTACAAATACAGTTGTTGGCAGTGATTGGTATCAATGGCAGTAGTGTTGTTGTGTGTATTTGGAGAATTAAGTAGTACGGAACACAGTGAGATGTGTGTAGCAGAGTAGAGTACAGTGCCCTCAGAGGTGTCACGTAATAATAATAATAATAAAACTGCTATTCAACCAATAGGCTGGAAAGGTAGACAAACAAATAGGGATGTCAGGTTAATGCAACTAAATGTAAAGTTTTAAAATTTGTGATCCACAGATGTCATACTTTACACTTACTTGGTAGGGTTATACAAGGGTGGTCTGAAAAGTTCTCAGCCCCGACAATAGATGGCAACACTATCAATTTTTTTTTTTCTAAGTTGGTACATCTGTTATAAGCATCTGTGTGAAATTGCAAGTCATTCTATCATATAATTTGATTTATACAGCTGTCTGAAGCAAAAGTGTTGTCTGTATCCCTTGAAATGGATAAAATGGAGTATTGTGCAGTTATAAAATTCTTTGTAAAAGAAAGTTTAATGCCAAAAGAAATTCATTCGAAGTTCATTAAAGTTGGGTACTCTTCTCCTACTTTTTGATAATTAAGAAATGGGCTGCCGAGTTTAAACACGGCCAAACCAGCCTTGAAGATGATCCACATGAAGGACTTCCAAAAAGTGTAACAACACCAGAAATCATTGATCGAGTGCATGATATGGTATTGGATGACCAGCGAGTTAAAGTGTGTGAAATTATTGAGACTATAGGCATTTCAAAAGAATGTGTAGGATATATTTTGCATGAAGAATTGCAAAGAAAAAGCTTTGCGCAAGATGGGTGCCAGGCTTGCTCAAAGCAGATCAAAAACGCAGTCACATGGAAATCTCTGAACAGTGCTTGGAGCATTTTAACAAGAATAAAACTAATTTTGTGAACCAATTTATTACCATGGATGAGACTTGGATTCACCATTGCACACCAGAATCCAACAGTAGGCAAAACAGTGAACAGAAGCCGGCTGTTCAGCACTAAAGAAACAAAGTCGGTTCTATCAGCAGGAAAGGACATGGCATCGATGTTTTGGGATGCTAAAGGCATTTTGTTTATTAATTATCTTGAAAAGGGTAAAACAATAATGGGGGAATATTATTTCAATCTTTTAACCAGACTAGACAAAAAAATTCGTGAGAAAAGATCTGGTTTGCGAAAGAAAAAAAATCATTTTTCATGAGGACAATGCACCTGTCATTAAAGATGTTTTGGCAATGGGAAAATTAAGGGATCTGCACTATGAATTGTTGGAACATCCGCTCTATTCCCTAGATTTGGCTCCTTCTGACTTCTATCTCTTCCCAAAACTAAAACTCTTCCTTGCTGGTCAGATTTTTTCTTCAAAACCCGAGTAAAAGGTGTGGTAAGAGATGATTGCAGCTGTAGCATTGCTGGAATAAATGTATTATTCTTAAGGGAGATGTTGAAAAAGAAAAATAATTTTGAAATTATAAATTCGTTTTTTCATTGTTAGGCCGAGAACCTTTCAGACCACCCTCGTGCAGGAAGAGGAGGAGGAAGCAAGGGATCTTGGAGTGATTGTGGATAGTTATGAAATTCCAAGGACATACTGCAAAGGTTGAGATGTACATTGACTACAAGAGATAACTTTAGTGGTTCCCACTGTCTAAAGCTTTGTTCACACCACATCTGGTTTTCTGTGCTCAGATCTGGTCACTGGGATTTGAAGGTGATGAAGTAACCTTCAAAGACTAAAGACATGCAGCTTGCACAGTTTGGTGGATAGATGACAAGGGAGGGGGGGTATGATCAAGACATTTCAGCTGTTGAAGGGTTATTATTGTGTTAACACTGAAGAGATGTTTCATATCGTAGAATAAGCAGAAGGAGCAAGGACAAGGGATCATCACTGGAAGTTGCAAAAGAGTGTGGTAAGTAAAAGGATAATAAGTAAGTTTTTTTGCACAGAGAGTGGTAGGAGTATAGAATGCATTACCTGAGATTGTGGTGTGCAGACGGTGGATAAGTTTAAGGACTAAGTATGATAGAATTTGCACTGACCTCTCATGATAAGTCTTGTGACTCCATGGAGGTCAGGAAATAATAATAATAATATGATTAAATTATATGAGGAGAGGGGATCAAGAGTTAGAAAGTTAGAAAGATTTAATGATAGAGAGAATGTGTCGCGAGATTCGGAAAGTGAATTGGATTGGATGAGGCAAGAAATGAAATGGATGCGGAATGAAATTAAGAGAATTCAGGTCAAAACCAAGAAAGATGAGCGAGTGGTGTTGTATGGCGACTCCATTATTAAAGGTGTGCTAGAGGATAAAATGCACAAGGTATGTTTTCCAGGCGGTAAAATGAGTAGAGTGATTGAGGCATTGGATATGAGGCGGGAGCGAGCAAAAGAGTTAATTGTATTAATTGGTACAAATGATTTGAGAGAGAACAAAGGGCATGTCAGAATGAATGTCAGGAGGCTGCCTGGAAAGATTAAAGAGAATAGTGTGACAGGAAAGGTAGTCAGTGTGTTGTAATGAGTAAAATGAGTAGAGTGATTGGGGCATTGGATATGAGGCAGGAGCGAGCAAAAGAGTTAATTGTATTAATTGGTACAAATGATTTCAGAGAGAACAAAGAGCATGTCAGAATGAATGTCAGGAGGCTGCTTGGAAAGATAAAAGAGAATAGTGTGACAGCAAGGGTAGTCGGTGTTGCCTAGGTATGATGACTGTGGTGAAATGAGGAGGAGAGCAAGGATTATGAATGATATTCTGGCTGAAATATGTGAGGAGATGGGAGTACAGTTTGTTAATGTGTGGAATGAGTTTGAGGGACGAAGTGAGCTGTATGGGAGCGATGGACTGCACTTGAGTGGTTATCGTGTCAGTCGCTTGGAGAGACTGCTGCTGGAAGGTAGAGAAGTGAATAGAGAGAATGAATCAGATCGAGAGGGGAGTGATGTGGAAGAGCAGGAGAGTAAGACAGGAGAGATTGAAGAAGTGGAAAAGAATGGGGAAGTGAGTGGTATGAGTATAGAAAATGAGAGAATGGGTGTGCAAGAGGAGCAGGGAAACGGAGAGGCTCATGGTGGACAGGGGTACACAGCGTGAGAAAGGTGGACGCTCCAAGAGGAGGTGAGAGCATGTGTAGGCAGGAAAGAAATGGGATGACCAGAGATCAAGAGGAAACAGATGAAATTGAAAAGGGTTCTAAAATGAAGAAACAGAAAGGGAAATGGCCCCAGTCCAGCATGGAGAGATCATATCGAGTGAGTGGTATCAGTGGAACTAGCTGTAGATCCAGAAATGAGCTGTCATGTTTGTATACCAATGCTAGAAGTATAAGAAACAAGGCGGATGAGATGGTTGCACTAATTGCATCTGTTCACCCAAACATTGTCGGAATAAGTGAGACATGGTTAGATGAGGACGACATCCTGACAGGAATAGAGATGGAAGGGTATGATATGTTTCGTGAGGATGGAAGGGGTAAAAAGGGAGGGGTGATGATAGAGAAAGAGTTATGTCCATACAAGGTAGAGATGCAAGAGGGAAATAGGGCCAGTGGTTTTGAAGCAGTATGGTGTGAGATAGAGGTGAACAGAATCAAATACTTGGTGGGATGTTGTTATAGACCTGGTAATGTGGATGGTGGTGATAGTGAAATGTATAGTCAAATAAGCCAAGCAAATAAGAAAAGGGTGATCATTATGAGCAATTTTAATTATGGTAATATAGACTGAAATGATGAGATAGCAACTGGAAGTAAAGAAAATGAGTTTCTTGAGTTTTTGAGGGATAACTACCTCAGACAGTATTTAACAGAGGGCACACGAGGATTAAGGGTCTTGGATTTGGTCATCTCATCTCATCAGAGGATGTAGTTATAAATGAGGTGTCAAATCATCCACCAATTTGTGAAAGTGACCATGAGGTGATTACCTGGGTGGTTGCCAGCAGTGCAAGGACCCCTGTGAAAAAAGGGTATAAGTGGAACTACAAGGGGGTGATTATGAAGAGCTCAGGAGACAGCTTGAGAGTGTAGCATGGAATGAGGAGTTAGCTGGAAAAGAGATCAATGCAGCTTGGGGGATTTTCAAAAACTATTTAGTAGATGCAATGTCTAAATGTATTCCGAGAGTGAGAAGGTTGAATAAGGTAGGTGTGAGAAGGATGAATAAAGAGATTAAGCATGCGATACACAGAAAAAGGGCATTGTGGAGGCAGCACAAGAGAAGGTGGAAGTAACCAATTTCATGAGGTCTACAAAGACCAGGCACGGAGGGTAACTTGGTTGGTGAGAGTAGCTAAAGAGAGGTATGAACAGCAGTTAGCTAATGAAGCCAAAAAGAATCCTAGGGAGTTCTTTCGATATGTAGCCAGCAAAAGAAAGAATGATTATGGAAGGATGACATTGATTGGAGGAAATGGTATAAAGACAGCTGTTGCAGAATGTGTGGTGGAGATACTTAATGAGCAATTCAAAAAGATCTTTCAATCTTGTGAATGTGACTTCATGGAGAGATTGAGAGCAGTTGATGATGGGGAGGAGAGACTGACTGTAAGTGAGCAAGAGGTGTTTGGGGAGTTGAGTAAACTAGATGTAAATAAGGCTGTGGGACTTGATAATATATCACCGCATATTCTGAAGGAATGTGCCAGAGAGTTGACACCTGCCTTGACATATTTTTTTAATACCAGTCTTGCACTTGGTCAAATTCCTAAAGAGTGGAAGGAGGGCAAGATTGTGCCACTTCATAAAGGAGGTGATCGAACTCAAGCATCAAACTATAGGCCTATCTCTGTGTCAGGTGTTGTGGTTAAGTTGTTGGAGAAGCTTGTGAGAACTAGGATACAGAGTTGGGTTGAGAATGGTATAATCTTTGATGGACAGCATGGATTTGCTAAAGGGAGGTCATGTTTTAATAATCTACTTACTTAAAGTGACTATTTCCTTGGACAGAGGAGAAGGATACACAGTAATATACTTAGATTTCACAAAGGCTTTTGATAGATACCTCATGATAATTTGATAGTCAAACTAGAGTAGATGGGGTTGGATATTAGATTAGTGCATTGGATTGGAGACTGGCTATCTGATAGGTATCAACAAGTTGTGTATGGGGGTGCGATATCCAGGAAAAGGAAAGTCACTAGTGGAGTGCCTCAGGGGTCTGTTTTAGGGCCATTACTAAACTTGTATATTAATGATATTGGCAAAGATTTGGATGGAGATATTCAGTTGTTTGCAGATGATGCAAAGTTGGGACAAACCATAAAGAGTAGTGAAGATGTTGTGGCCTTGCAAGAAGACTTGAATAAATTGAGTGATTGGGCAAGCAAATGGGGATACGAGTTCAATGTTGCAAAATGTAAGGTTTTAAAATTTGGAAAACAAAGATGGGATGCAGAATTTATGTTTGGTGAGAATATATTGTTGGAGGTAGAGGAAATAAGAGATCTGGGGGTGATCGTGGATAATGATCTAAAATTTAGGGGACACATCGCCAGAATTGTGAAGACAACACAAAGACTTCTGGGAATGATGCGGAGGACACTGATGTGTAGAAGAAGAGAGATTCTTGTTCCATTGTATAAGGCTTTGATTAGGCCACACATGGACTATTGTGCCCAGATTTGGTCACCAGGTTTTCAGAAGGATGAAGAGATGTTGGAAAGGGTCCAAAGACGACTGATTGAGGTAGTTTCTGACCTCTGGAATGTTGAGTATGAGGAAAGATTGAGAAGATGTAATTTGCATAGTCTGGTGGAGAGAAGGAAGAGGGGAGATATGATAGAGACCTACAAGTTTGGTAAGGGGTTGTTATAAGATCAGTGGTGGAGAAGTTCTACAGAGAATAGTGGGAGATCAGGGGAGAACCAGAGGTCATCCCTGGAAACTGTATAAAGAGGGCGTGAGTAGGGGAGTGAGAGGCAGTTTTTTTTGTGCAGAGTTGTGAATGATTGGAATGCCTTGCCTGAGAGTGTGGTGTCTGCAAGGAGTTTGAGTGTGTTTAAGACACGGTATGATGAGATGTGTGTGTGATAAAAGGACCTCCCAGATGAGTCTTTGACTCCATGAGGTCTTGGGAAATAATAATATTCAACCAGAAATACTCAAATATGAAGTTTAGCAATGACTACACTGCATAACTCAGAAAGGTTGGTACAAGGGTTGAATTCCAAAGATCTCCCACAGTTCCTATTCATAGAAAAAAAAATATTTTTAGGAAAAAGGAAATATTTAGGTGCATTCTGAAGTGAAAAGTAGCAAATTAAATACAGAAATAGACAAGGAAAGCTGGTCAGATATGAAGCCATTTGAATAAGTTTATATGAAATAAATGAGAAGTTAGCCAATATACATTAAAACAAGAGAGTGTTGACAGTCTTCAAAAAACAAAAAAATTGATTTAACATCAAACCATCTTATTGTACTTTAGCTTTTCTTTAGGCATCATGTCATATGCTTTTTCCAGATCTACAAAACTTAAGTACAGATACATGTTATAATGTCTTCAAGAGAATATCTAATCCTGACCACCTCTATTTGGATAGAGTCCACCTTATTCTTCTCAAAGCTTCCCATTACAGTTTTTCTTAATATGTTCTCAAGTAGACTCTTGTATAAATCTTACCAGGAACACTCAGTATGGAAATTCCTCTGTAATTCTCACATTGAGGTTTATTTTCCTTTTTATAGATGGCTACTATGAGAGCTATACCTAAAGTTTTTGAGTCACCTGAAATTTGACCCTCTAACTAGGCTTTCTGAATTATGCAGTGGAGCCAGTATAAAACATTTTTACCTTACATTTTTACCACCAATACTTGAGCATTGCTGGTTGACTGTCATATACTCCAGCTGCCTTTCCACATTTGAGGTTTTGGATAGCTTTTAATAATTCAAGTATTGACATATATACATATACTCCTGAATGTTTTCTACCATTACATTGTTGCTGCTAGTTTAATTAGCAGTTCTTTCAAAGTAATTACTCCAGACCTCTAGAATATCTTTGTCTTCAGTTTTCACATCACCTTTGTCATCTCCGATTCTTTTTACAGTACTCTTTCTTTAACTTTGAAGTCTCTTCAGCAAAACTCTAGAACTATTTTGCTACCTTTCTGCTATTTATTTTTTTATTTATCAAGTTTGTCGATACCAAATTCTCCATAGTACTTTTGTTAGCTAGTTTTACACAATGCTTTGCTTTTTTTTTTTTTTTTTTTTTTTTTTACATCTTCTCTGTATTTTCTCAGAGCACTAGCTGGCTTAATTGCCAGAAACTTTCAATACACTTCCTTCTTTTCCTTGACTGCCTCTTTAAATTCCTAATTCAACTATATAAAGGAGATCTGATTTTCTATCTTTGCAGGCAACCCTCACCAAATACCTCTCTGGCTGAATTAATATTTTATTCAGAGTCTACTACTGAATCGCCAACTTTAATTTTCTCTTGAATAACATTTGTGTATTTGAGTCTTCAGTTCACCTCTGAAAGCTGTCCAACTTTATTAATTTGAACAGATATTCATTTTAAAAGTTTCTTATACACTTTTCTTTTCAATATGATATTTCGTTTTATCATCATTTAGTTTTCTACTAAAAACTAAATGGTAATGTCTTTCGATTTCATATCCTCTTCAAGTCATTGTCCAGCTCCCCATTTTGATAACTACTCGCTTCATCACTCTACTTGATACTGCCTGCCATTCAAGAAGATTAAGATTATCCTCATATTTAGTCATGAATATAGCTATTCCTCTTTCCTGATCATTACTGTCTCAATACAACATGTTGTATTTGTTGCTTAAAAAAATCTTAACTGCTTTTTGCTTTCATTTCAGCAACATCTATTATGCTGATCTGGTACTTATCCAATTGTACTGCTAGTTAGATTTATCTTCCACTGATGTTTCTTATGTTGCCAATTCTGCCAAAAATAAAATTCAGCCATCCCATCCTCACTTTAGTTCACTTAAAAGTAACAGAGAAAATCATTAGCAATCAACTGTCCTTCACCTCATGGAGGACCACAAATACAAATTCCTCCACTCTCAATCTAGAACAGATTGCCTTTCTAATTAACACTTTCTAACCTTGTCCACCTCTGGATACAGGCCACAGAAAAGTTCGGAGGAACTTGTAGTTCTTGACATTTTTGAGGATGTGATTGGGTCTGCCATCTAGCTATTAGTATATCTTGGTTTATCCTTCATACTCATGAAGGATAAACCAAGTATATATATATATACAAACCAAGGATAAACACTGACCTAATGCCAATCATAGGTGTATGACTGGCATTAGGTCAATGTTTCAGCAAAAACTTCCATATCACATCAAGTGGTCAGCAGTGTTGGAAAAAGGAAGCTTCTTATACGGATGCCAGTTGAAGTTATTGACTTTAAGGTCATCTTGGGAAGAGGACTTCACTATTTGGATAGTAGGATTACAGAGGGTGAAGTGATTTCTGTCCTCTTCACCCTCATGAACAGGAAAGTTTTGGAATTTGTAGAGCTTAAATATGACAGATGAATGTTGCTGAATGAGGCAAGGAAATCTTGAGCCAGAGGAAGTCAAAAGCAGGGTATTCTAAATTAGGCATTCTCTGCCAGACTATGTTAACTATGATGTTAGATATCACTAAAGTAAAGGTAGCAAAAGAATCACGAAGTGTGTAACTTGAATGTTAAGGGGTTAGCAACAATTTTTGAGCAATGAGTCATTTTTGATCTAATTAAAAAAAAAAATCTAAAAAAGCCACACACCTCAGCTCAAGCTGGGAGGAGTGGGGGGGGAAGAGTTTTTTTAAGAAATGGAATGGAGTAAGAAGGTGTTAATCGTGTTATTTTTTTTTGAAATATTATTTATCAATAATGGAAAAAAAATGAATTAATGCAACTTTTGCTGGACTTCTTGCATGAGTCTTGACATCAGGCAAGAATGCCTTAAAATATTTAAAGATTTTCATCTTTAAATATGCTGAAGGACTTTCATTACTCAGATGGTTTCTTTATTTTTAATACAATTCACATCTGAAAATATTTGCTTGCAGAAATTCATGTACCTATCACAAACTATGTATACGTGGTTATTATTTTGTTCCTGTTTTAATTATTTTATACCTCGCCACTGCCACAACGATTAACCTTTGATACCTTGTAGTATGTGTGTTCTGCTCGTGATGTGCAGTCAAACTAAACTGAGAAGTATTTGCAACATCACTTGTTATACACATAGGCTGAAAGTTAAAACGCTGCAGCGACATGTTCAAAGAGCTACATTCAGCTTGTGAGCTGCATGTCACCAACCTCTGGTGTACACTATGGTTGATGTAGTTGCAATCTGGGTTTCTGTCAAGAGAAGGTGATCTGGTCTAGAATATCACCATTTACACCTAAACTATGTTACCTGAAAATTTCCTCTCAGAATGTTGTGGAGCTTATCTCATTTCTTTCAGGACATTTAAGATATTGGTCCACATGGTATTTTATCTGACTAAGGTATCAGGTTTTACTTTTGTGAAAAATGAGCGACAGTTACTTGAATAAAGTTAAAGGGAAAAAAAACTAAGAGAAAATGAATTCTTATTGCCAAGGAGCATTCATTTTCTTAAACAAGCCTTTTGATGTTGCAGCATCATCCCTTTTCCTGTTGTATTTCCTCTAAATGCATTATCACTGCAGAGTACTGTTAACAAGAGTATTCAATGCCCTACTCTATTAAGAACTCACCTTACTGAATGCAGATACTCAAACTTGAGGATTTTTGTTTGTAACATGGCTGCTATTTTTCTTAATTATTTCAGTCTTTTTAGTGAATTTTAGTATAAGATGCATACACTTATATATATATATATATATATATATATATATATATATATATATATATATATATATATATATACACACACACACGATTAACTATTAGTTGAATTTCAGCAAAAAATGGAACATCTTTAGCCAGAATTCAAACTGCACAAATTCAAATTATGTGCAATATAGTATTTGTTGAGATGTAAGATCTGGCATTTGCCTACTTTTCCCACGAGCCCAATGTTTCTTCCTAACAAGTTAGCTGTTCCACCTGCTCCAATCCCTACTAACCAATTACCAGTCTTCCACAACATGAATAACTAAGGAATCAATGATTAATTTCCCTCTAATTAATGTATCAAAATACCATGCAGCTCTTGATTTTTGCAGAGAAATTATGGAAGCAAATACCTCTTTCAGTTTTTTATCTAAGTATCTCACATAAAGGACAGTTTCTATTTCATCTGAAATATCTATAAAAGCTTCTAGAAGACAATCTACTGGAGTTTTTGATTCCCTTAGCTTATTTATTTAATGACATCAGCATTGCAGAAATACTTGACATTTCCGTCATTTTGGTACTGTTCTACTATTGGGAACTCAATCATGCTTATTTAGCAGAATGATCATGTTTTTGAACTCGGTAAGTAGTTTATTGAACTGGATGCCTCATGCAACCTAAACATATCCACCATGAAAGGTCCTCAAAAACTTCGCAGTAATCCAGAGTTGTTTTTTGAGAGATACTTGTGCCATAAAGTTTTTTCAGTTTACATGAAAACACAAGGAAAGAAGTAAATAATATTTATGTGAAAGCATATTTTTCAAGAAGCCCTTTAACTGAAAGTGAAAGTCTTATTCTTTCCAAAAAACATGAATTTGCCATAGTTCCTAAGAGGATACCTTATTTAGATTTCCTTTTTAATACTGAATGGAATTTTCACTCTTTATAGCAAGGATGCCAATAAACTTCATTTAGTAAGTTTTATCTGTGCTACTGAAATTAAAGTTTCCACCTACAAACATCTCCCTCAGCTGAAATGAAAACTTTACAATCCTTACGATGCAACATTATCTTATTATTACAAAATCTGATAAGGGGAAAGCCACAATAATTGTGGATAATGTAAATTATAAATTAAAAAGCTCTTTTACTACAGGGCAGATCGATGTACCAGGAATTGGATTACAACTCCACAAACAGACAACTCAGAAAATTAAACTCAGTACTAGATGAAGATACCACAGAAAAATATATAACTTATTTTTCTAGAACCTCTCAGTTCTATGGTCTACTGAAGATCCATAAGATGTGTTTGGTTGATTGATTTATAGTTTATTGGTGCAAAACAGCAAAGGTCATACTGCACCATAGTAAAGGTTACAGCAATACATAAACAGCAGAAAAAAATTGTAAACAACATGCATGTACCAAGTCAAGCAATGAAGTATATACACAAATAAAAATACAACAAAGGTTACAGAAGTACATATACAGATAAAAAGAAATTAGTAAACAAAATGTACAAAAATCAAGCAAAGGAATGAAGTGTCTACATGTAAATAAATTACAGCAGGTACATAAAGAGTCAAAAAGAATTATTATACAGTATACATGCATAAAATTAAGTTTAACAATGCAGTATCTACATAAAAACAAAATTACAGTCAAATGTGTTTGTACAAAGCAATTCTTTGTAGAAAGTTAAAAACATCATGCAATCTGCCTCAGTATATATGGCTTGGCTAAATAGGTAAAAATTTCATTCCTCTCTAATGTAAAGTGCTGGCACTCCACCAGAATATAACAAACAGTAAGATGTATTGTATTTTTCACACATAAGAAGGGTCATCAGCCCTCAGTAAATAAGAATGTGCAAGATAAGTGGCCTATGCAAAGCCTAACAAGAACAACTTCCTCACTTCTCTGTATACGTTGACTAGAATGCCAATGCTCAATTTCAGGCTTAATGTCATATGATTTGTTTGTCAGTGCCTCTTGCCATGATGACTGCCACTGAGCAATTAATTAGATTTGATCTTATAAACTGTCTATAGTCTGTATATGATACTGTCAAACAGTATATGGAGAAGGTATGAGCTGATCTAGCAGTGGCATCTGCAGTCTCATTTCCCTTAATTTCAATGTGACTGGGAATCCAGGACAACTGAACATTAAGGGTTTTCATTTTGTTCAACAAGTGTAACACATCATACAGCACTGGATGTGGATTATACATAGGAGAGAGACTTTAAGGCATAATTAAGAGATAAGTGTTTCTAAGTGACAGAGACAGTTCATTTGCTTCAACATACAGACTATAGATAGGGTGATGTGCAAAAGGCACCAGTAGCTATCTGTGCACCCTATGATGGATAGGATTCAATCATTGCAGGTTATTCTATCTTGCAGAACCATAGACTTGAGACCCATAATCCAGCTTTGAACATAAGTGCACGATAAAGACAAAACAATGAAGATCAATCGGTACCCCACTAAGTAGAGGACAGAGTACGAAGGAGGTTCAATGCTCTTTCTCTCTCTTGCACTTTTCTCTTAGTTAATGAACGTGTGCAAGGAATGTAAGTTTTCTGTCAAAGATGAGTTCCAAGAACTTGGCTTCTATAGCTATTTGAATAACAGTTTGAACATTCTTAATACAGGATCTGGGTGAATAGTGTGTTTTTGACAGAAGTGTACACAGACTGTTTTCTGTTGAAAACCTGAACCCATTACTAAGAGCCCACAGAGAAACATGATCAATTGCTTGCTGAAGTTGTCTTTCAATTACCCTCATGTTACGAGAGTGACAGTAAATTGTGAAGTCATCAACATATAGGGCATTGTTTATAGTGGGAGGAAGCTGCTCAGTGATTGGGTTAACTTCGATAGCAAAAAGTGTCACACTTAAGAGAGAGCCTTGGAGAACACCTTGTTCTTGATGATATGGCCGAGATAGCATACTTCCCACTCTGACTTGGAAAGTTCACCTCGACAGAAAGTTTTTAATAAATACAGGACAGTATCATCCGAGAGCCAGGCTATAGAGGTCTTTTAATCTTTTCTATCTTGCAGAACCATAGACTTGAGACCCATAATTTAGCTTTATAATCCAGAAATATGCCATATCTGCAGGCAACATCATAAGCTTTTTCTATGTCAAAGAAAACTGAAACCAGATGTTCTTGCTTCAGAAATGCATCTCTTATACAAGTTTCTAAAGTGGTCTAAAGTTGAACAATGCCTACAGAATCCATGTTGTGTATTGGAGAGATGATCACTTTCTAAATAATCTAGAGAAGTCTGGCATTAACCATTTTCTCTAGTATCTTACAAAGACAGCTGGTCAGAGCAATAGGTCGATAATTATTTGCTTGTGTTGGATCCTTTCCTGGTTTTGGAAAGGCAGTTACAACTAACTTATGCCAAGAAGACGGAAACTCTTCCTCTGCAAGTATTCTATTGTATATTAAAAGAAGGAGATCCATAAAAGATGACAGTAGATGTTTTATATCACTTCATAATGAATGTCATCAGGCCCTAGTGCACTAGGATAAGACAGTAAAAGAGCTCTTTTTAGTTCATCCTTAATAAAGGCTGATTGTATGGCTCAAGTGCATTGGAAAAATTTAGCCATTGTTTCTCTTGCTGCTCTTTCAGTCGTAAAAATTTAGGAGGATATGAAGCAGTTGCAAGAAATCTGGCAAAGTTTTCTCCCTAATCTGCAACAGCTTTGGGATCAGGAATAACTTCCATTATGGTCTAAGGTAGACAAATGGTGTGTTCTATATCTACCTTTCATTTTCCGGATTTTATCCCATATAATTTTTGGACTGGTCATTTGATTAATTGATGAATTTGATTAATTGATACCCCATGATTGTTTTTGACTCTGACATGAGTCAAAACATGCTTTGGCTTGACCACAAACTTAATAGCCTTTTAAGTGCTCTTGCGGTATCTACGAAATATACCCATACTCTGTGTTGAACTTTTTTTGGCTGTCTGGCATTCTAGGTGCCACCAATGCTTTGGATAGAGTGGAAATCGAGATGATGATGTTCACGAGATAGAGGCTTCATTTTTTCAGAAGAAAAAGCAATCCCTTCTTTCCCATTGAAACCAAGATTGTGGAAAAGATATGTCAATGACATCTTCCTAATCTAGGATCACAGACCAGAGTCTTTAAAGAATTTCCTAGACCACCTCAACAGTCAATACCTGAAAATCCAATTTACTGCAGAATTAGAGATAGATGGCTCTCTTCCATTCGTGGATGTCAAACTCACTCATGTATCTGAGAAATTAAAAATCTCTATTTACAGGAAACCAACTCACACCAATAGATAACTCCATGTACAGTCCCATCACTATCCACCTAAAAAAACTTGGCATTATTTCAACACTAAGCAATCGTGCTTGCTCTCTCCTCTGTGAAGAAGATTATTATTATTATTATTGTGACACCTCCAGGGAGTCCAAAGACTCATCGAGGGAGAGTGTGCCAACAGCATCGAACAATTGATTCCCTTCCAACTACTAATCACGCTTAAACTTGCTTAACTTTAAACAAAGAACTTCAATTTCTTCTTCTTACAACCTTTCAACAAAATCCTTCTTGTTGAGAGGCTTATACGCTGGTTAAACATGATAACCAATATTTAAGGAATTGACAGCGTATACTAGAAATATAGATTAAATAAACTTTAATATATACTTTCCGATATTTCGGCGAACATCACGTTGCCATCTTCTTGGGAACTTACTACAAAGACACATGCACACAAGTACTAATAACAGCAAATGAGACTGAAGCTAGCGTTTTCCTAAAGTCCTGACGGTGCCCCCTGGCGGGCTATATTGGTAGTTCTTGGCCTTTGGGCTGAAGTTCTTCTGATAAAAGTTTCCCAAATTTGGGGCAGTCTCATGCATCCAAATTTGTTGAGGTTTGGCATGTTCCTAAGGGCCGAGGCTGATTCCATGAATAGTCTTTCATACTTGAACTTGCTGCGGTGTATTACTGTGGCTTTCTTCCATCTTATTCTGTGGTGAGTATCCAGAGCGTGGTCTGCAAGCCCAGAGTGGCTGTACTGGTGAAATCGGATGTAATCCTTGTGTTCTGAGATTCTGATATTTGCTGTCCTGCCTGTTTGGCCAAAGTAGGACAGTTTACAGCTGCAAGGGACCTGGTATACACCAGGTAGGTCTAGGGGAAGTGGTTGGTCTTTGGTGGAGCGGATAAGGGATGCCAGTTTTCTATGTGGTCCGTAACAAGTGGTCAAGTCATGTTTTTTTAAGATTTTATTGATTTTTTCCGAGGTGCCTCGGATGTAGGGAATAGTGATGGATTTAGAGTAATCTTTTTTGTGAAGGGAGGGGGGGTGGTGCGTTGTGGATAACTGGGTTAAGTATTTTTTGGAGGGGGTAGCCGTTGGCTGAGAAAGTGTCACAGATGTGATTTAGTTCAGTGGTTAGGACTTGATCATTAGAACAGATTATTTTTGCCCTGTTGAATAATGTTTTAATAACTCCATATTGTTGTGAGGGGGGGGGGGGATTGTTGGTGAATGTATCTGCCTGTATGGGTGGGTTTTCTATAAACTGAGAAAACCAAGGTTCCATCAGGTTGGCGGGTGACTAGTGTGTCTAGGAAGGGGAGGTTATTGTTTTCCTCTTTTTCCAGGGTGAATTTGATTCTAGGGTGTTGGTTGTTTAAGTGTGTTAGGAAGGAGAGGAGTGAATCCGGGAGTGAAAATGTAGTTTAGGTTAGGAGCCGACATATCAACAAGTTTGATAAATTAATAAAGAACTCGGCGTCCAAACCTAAACTACAAACCAACACTGTTGTTAACCTTTCGTCAGCTACCTTAAAGCCAGAAGCACTCCACACACTGTCACGTGGTCACAACTTCGCCATTGCTCCTAAGAAATTACCGGCCGAGGAATTAATGATCCAAATTGAACGCAGGATTCGCCAACTTCCAAACCACATCGCCAACGATATTAGATTGGATGTGGCCTGTGTTCTCAATAAAGCAAAACCTCCAAAATCCAACATATCCATTAGTGAATACAAGGCACTACAAGAATTGAAGAGAAACAAAAAAATAATGATCACCAAAGCGGATAAGGGGAATGCCACTGTGGTACTCAATCTTAAAGACTACACAGGTAAGCTCAAGGCTTTATTATTAGATCGTTCCACTTACCTCCCCATTGATTACAATCCCACCAACTCACAAATTAGAAAACTCCATAGGCTCCTTAAGAAGGTCACTTCTTGGACTGTGGAGATTACCAACAGACTAAAACCCTATAACTCTAGACCCCCCCCCCGCATATATGGGCTCCCAAAAATACACAAAGAAAATGTGCCATTACATCCCATAGTGGATGGCATTGATTCCCCCACTTACAAACTAGCCAAGCATTTAGCCAAAGCACTCTCACACTATACTGGCAATACACCATCACACATAAAAAACTCGGCCCACTTCAAAGCCAGTATAGAAAACCTTACACTCCAACATAATGACATAATGGTCAGTTTTGATGTCTCCTCCCTATTCACGAATGTCCCCCTCAAAGAAACCTTAGAGCTAATCCAAGCTAAATTTCCTCCCGATATCTCAGCCCTATTTCAGTTTACAATGAACTCAGGCTATTTCGTTTGGCAGGAAAAATTCTACAAACAGATAGAGGGGACAGCCATGGGTTCACCACTTTCCCCACCCTTGGCCAACTTCTTCATGGAGACGTTTGAAGAGAAAGCCTTAAACTCAGCCCCACAAAAACCTACCATATGGCTTCGCTACGTTGATGATGTTTTCGCTATTTGGCCACATGGCCCGGATTCACTCCTCTCCTTCCTAACACACTTAAACAACCAACACCCTAGAATTAAATTCACCCTGGAAAAAGAGGAAAACAATAACCTCCCCTTCCTAGACACACTAGTCACCCGCCAACCTGATGGAACTTTGGTTTTCTCAGTTTATAGAAAACCCACCCATACAGGCAGATACATTCACCAACAATCCCACCACCCCACTTCACAACAATATGGAGTTATTAAAACATTATTCAACAGGGCAAAAATAATCTGTTCTAATGATCAAGCCCTAACCACTGAACTAAATCATATCCGTGACACTTTCTCAGCCAACAGCTACCCCCTCCAAAAAATACTTAACCCAGTTATCCACAACCCACCACCCCCTCCCCTTCACAAAAAAGATTACTCTAAATCCATCACTATTCCCTACATCCGAGGCACCTCGGAAAAAATCAATAAAATCTTAAAAAAACATGACTTGACCACTTGTTACAGACCACATAGAAAACTGGCATCCCTTATCCGCTCCACCAAAGACCAACCACTTCCCCTAGACCTACCTGGTGTATACCAGGTCCCTTGCAGCTGTAAACTGTCCTACTTTGGCCAAACAGGCAGGACAGCAAATATCAGAATCTCAGAACACAAGGATTACATCCGATTTCACCAGTACAGCCACTCTGGGCTTGCAGACCACGCTCTGGATACTCGCCACAGAATAAGATGGAAGAAAGCCACAGTAATACACCGCAGAAAGTTCAAGTATGAAAGACTATTCATGGAATCAGCCTCGGCCCTTAGGAACATGCCAAACCTCAACAAATTTGGATGCATGAGACTGCCCCAAATTTGGGAAACTTTTATCAGAAGAACTTCAGCCCAAAGGCCAAGAACTACCAATATAACCCGCCAGAGGGCACCATCAGGACTTTAGGAAAACTCTAGCTTCAGTCTCATTTGCTGTTATTAGTACTTGTGTGCACGTGTCTTTGTAGTAAGTTCCCAAGAAGATGGCAACGTGACGTTCGCCGAAATATCGGAAAGTATATATTAAAGTTTATTTAATCTATATTTCTAGTATACGCTGTCAATTCCTTAAATATTAGTTATCATTTCAACAAAATGGTTATTCGAAAAAGGTTAATAAGCTACTATTTAATCCATCTTCTCGCCATACTGAAGACAGAAATAGTGAAAAAGGCTACATATCCCTACCTATCAGTTCCAGTGTAAAAATAAAGGGGGGGGGGGAATATTTGTAAATGTGTTATATTGACTAGTTTTTATTTATACATTTTATTACATACTTTAATTTTAATCCTTGTCAGGCTGCACCATTGTAAAATTTATACTACTCACAAGGTTTTGTCTATTTTCATTAATCCTTAACCTTCCTTTCTTTCTTTCTTTCTTTGTTCACTAACGTTTTATTGCCCCCTTTGTTTCTTACCCTTGCCCTTTGATCCTACTGCTCGTTTAGCTGCCTGTTTATTCAACAATCACTGGCTATACGATTTGCGACATGCTTATTCTCTCAGATCTTTCTTCTAGACCAAATTTCTTTTTATTAATGAACTGCACCAGTCTAGAAAAATTAATATTGTTTTAAGAATAATAAGAGTAAGAATAAAGGTAAGGTCTCAACAAAGTTCTCTTTAACTGTAAAGCAAGTCATGGCTATTCTAAACTTGCACACAGGCACGATTTTTTATTTTTTTTCTGAGATAGTGTATTGGCAAGTGATCAGATCAATTGTTGCTAAAACAAAACATTTTATTTTTACTTAACATGAAATTACAACACAGTGAAATGACTGACTCTCTTAACATGTTTAACCTCACCAAAATTATTGCATCATTGAAGTACATGCATTTTTACTTTTACTTAATATTTACCCTCAACTATGAAACACACATTCTTTACAATAGGTATAGAACAATTATCTCCTCTAACTTAACTTTCAGGAAATATTATTCCTTGCACCAGCAATTCATATACATTAGTTCTACCTTAGAAAAACTGTATCACCTATCTTTTGTGACACTTACATACAATTTCCGCTTATATAAGTTACTAGGAAAATATTAACATTATCATTTGCTACTCACAAATTTTTTCTGTAAGCTTCTTACTATAATAACTCTGTCGGGATATCTCAAATTCTCTTTGTTATAGAGGACACATTCTTGACCTGGACATTTCTGTACTCCATTTCTTTTATTCCACTGTTGATTAATCATTTGTCCTGCCATCAAGCCCATTGTAGGAAACGAAGTCAGCTATACGATGGGATGTACATTTTTGGTTTGGTCCTTGGAAGCCTCCGGGAACACTTTAGAGGAATTGCTGATGAAAACAGCTTCGACGATGGGTGCTAAACCCTCAGTTGCATATTCCATGTCATTGTTTTTTCTCGCTTCCTCCACTTGGCGATCAGGAACCAAAACATCTGCAGCAGCAGTAACAAAAGGTCAATGTCTCCGTTTTCTTCGTAGCCTGTGGTGGAGGCAGCAGTCATCGTCATTTTTCTGCACCTTTTTTTCTTTTTTTCAGCCCCCATATAAAATATGCTCCCTGTTCTTTGTTCTTAAACTTCAAATGTCCGTAATAATCTGGTGGTGTGATGACTTCACTTTGGTTTTCACACTGAAGGTCCATGCCTCAGGCGATTAATTTGTTCGCAAGGTATCGCAAACTTTTCAGATACGCTATTTTTATAACTTACTAATAATGTTAATATCATTTATCTCTAATTTCAAGCACAATATTTTAAACATGAATTATTTAACATAATTTCCAATACAGTTAATTTACATTCAGACAAAGGAATACATCCATATTTTTCTGTTATTTCGGCCCAAAAAAACGAGTTTGTTTTTTTGGGCTGAAATGTAAAATCGAGTTCGATAAATTTATTTAAATTAATTTATCGCACGAAAATTTACGCCACAGCCTCCGTAGCTGTCGGTATAGATGAAGCCCTTTGGTTGGAACGACAAGGGTTCGATTCCCGTTTATGACAAGAGGAACTTTTATCCGGTCTCTTTCAACTAAAGGTGAGTTAACTGGACTCAGGAGGTGTGTGTGTGTGGGTGGGGTTCTCCCAGTAACTCGAGTTTTTTTATCCATCAAAACAGAGAAACTGGTCCTGTGAACACACACACACACACACACACACACACACACACACACACACACACACACACACACACACACACACACACACACACACACGGCTACAGTCATAAATATGCTATGGCAAGGAAGGCAACAGGAAACCACCTTGCCCATAATCATCTCCCTAGTATGGTAGCATATAGCTACCCCCACCAGCCAGCTAAGGGAATAAGATAGATAGATATCAGTTCCATTTCACCAAAATTAGCCAAAGTTCTTAAAAAATATAACATCCAGACTTCTTTCACTCCTCCACTTAAACTCCGTTCTTTGCTCAGTATGCCCAAGCAAAAACATAACAACCTGAAATATCATAGATTTACCATATTTGGTGCAACTGCAACATGCCGTATTTTAGCCACATGGAAAAACCCATTGAATTACATCTAGAGGACATATAGGAAATGTTACATATGGCAGAACCATAGCAAGCACTCTGTTGAACCATGTCCTGAATTCTGCAAACGCTAACAAGGAAAACAATAATTCATCTCCAGTCTTATGGGACAAATCGGAGAATATCTTTCGATGCTATGATGAACTGGAAAGAAGAATTGTAGAATCTAAAGAAATCATCCTCAATCCAGTATATCTCAACACTAACCTCAGACTGTCATTGCGCTGCTATTCAACTTTAGCATTCATGAGACCTTGAACGCATGTGAGCACCCAACGATGAAGAGATACACCGAACAGCTTCAAATGTTAGTACGTTAATGCTTTAATGTATAGATTTTTTTGTCTTTCACAATGTTTGTTGGTGATTCCCTTTTGTCATGCACCTGAAGGAGTCTTCTATGAAGATGAAACGAGCTGTGCAGTCCTCTCGGCTTATAGCCATTTAATCTATTTTTAAAACACACACACACACACAGAGAGAGAGTCGGGAAACCATGCTCTAGAGAGACCAAACATGGAACTTTTTCAAGACATTCAGACCCAATAATTGGGATAGTGGTCTCACACTAGGAGATGAAATTCATCTTCCACCTACTAAAGACAATCACAAACCTCCTTGTCCATGGTGGGATTTGGATATATAGCCTGTTGATTGGAGAGCGAGTACCCTAACCACTTGGCCGACCAGGCTGCATTAGGTTGCAAGAGAAGTGATGGTCTCTGACCAACTGTAGGTGTCGGTTCTGAAAGGGTTCTTAGTAAAAGGGTGGAAAGATGACAAAATAATTCTATTATGTATACTCCAAGTCAAATTAATTAGAGCAATATTGAAAAATTAGTGACAGATAAGTATATCAGAAGTTAGGATACTAAAAAAGTTTGTTGGTACATGAGAGAATTTCATACTGGCTGAGGTGTTGAATATTTAAACAAGCCCCCCCCCCCCCAAGTTCCCCTGACAAACACACACTGTATTTGTCAGGGGAACCAAAGTTAGCAAATGGGAACAAATTCCACAATGTAAAGGGATCAAGAGAAAAGAACTAGAAGTAAAGAAGTACTAGGCTGACATAACTGGTATTACCAAAACAAAGAAGACAAAAACAGGTGTAAATGTACTAAATAACAATTACAAAGTGTCATATTCAAGTGATAACGATCGGGGAAAGGATCATTGTTGTTTGAATATAACGTGAGGATAATCTTCTTAAATGGTAGACATTATCAATGTTGATTAATTTTAACAGTATAGATGAGAACACAGAGTGATAAGAAAATAATTATTTATTAACTTATTGCTGATATTTCGCTGGTATTCTATATAGCATCAGAGCACAAAAACAGTTTGTCACAGTATGCGAGACAACCACAATCCGGTATAATAATGGAATTAGTTTAAACAATTGTAACGTGCAATACAAAGACTAAAGTCCTATTTAGGTAGCACCTATATTGAGTAAAAAATAAATAAAAATAAAAAAATAAAAAAAAAAAAAACAGAGAGAAAAAGCAAGTATTAATTTGGCCTTAGGATGACGGTCTCCCAAATCTTTGGCAAATTTATACAGCCATATTTGTTGAGGTTTAGAGTATGTTTCAGGGCTTCCGATGATTCCAGGAACAACCTCTCCAACTTGTAAAAGTTTCTGCGCAGCACTTTTGTTTTTTTCAATCGATCCTGTGCAAGGGTATCTAAAGCATGATCTGCTAGAACCTGACTTGCCATAGTGACAGTGCCGGATATATTTTTTATGTTCACTGAGGTAGATGTCCACAGTAGGCTCGATGACATGAAGAGGGCACTTCATAGACTCTGAATGTGATGGAGTAGATTCTGTTCTTGAGTGAATGGATGAGAGTTGCCAATTTCACATACAGTTTAAATACGGCGTTTAGTTGGTGATTGTTGAGCACTCTAGATATCTTTTCTGATGTGCCTTTAATGTATGGGATGGTGACAGTTTGTTGTAGTCTTCTGTGATTTACATTGGGGTATGGTTGTATAAAGAAGGCATGCTTCTATGAGACATCAATATTTTATAAAAAAAAATCAGATAAAAGGTTGAAAACTACAATTATTTATCTTGCTATATGCTGTTTCTGCTGCCCAATTTATAGTGCTATTATTAAAATTCACTATAATGATCACAGTGGGTGGGTGGGGGGATTCTGGGGAGAGCATTTAGTGTTTTTTCTATCGATACAAAATTAATAATGGAAAAAACTCACGTACAAAGATTATTTAATAGTATAATTTTCGTCTGTGTCACAGGCATCTTCAGTGCATTAAGCTCAAATTAAACAATAACTGACAATTCCAATTGTACTGAAGATGCCTGTGACACACAGGCAAAAATTATACTATTAAATAATCTTTGTACATGAGTTTTTTCCATTATTAATTTTGTATCGATATGTCTACTCAGGGTATACCTCTTTTAAAACTTAGTGTTTTGTCTATCTTATGAGGATTATAGTCATTGGCCAAGAAGGTGTGACGTAAGTGAGTGAAGTTAAGCAGTGAGATCAATTTCATCGGAACAAATTGCTCTAGCTCTATGGGTTAGTGTTTTTAGAACAGCATATTATTGAGATGGGTGATGGTGTGATTGTGTAAATATCTCCCTGTATGTGTGGGTTTTCTATAAACCAAAAATAATAAGGAACCATCTAGAACATGTGTGATGTGTATCCAGGAAGGGCAGACAATCATTAGTTTCCAGTTCCATTGTAAAGTGGATTTTTTGGGTTCTGGCTATTTAAATGCACTAAGAATGTATCCAATGTGTCTGGGCCATGTGGCCAAATAGCAAACACATCATCAACATAGCATAACCAAAGCCTTGGTTTGAATGTGGCTGTATTAATAAGCTTTTCCAAGCATTCTATGTAGAAGCTGGTTAAGGGAGGAGGGGGGGCAATAGCTGTCCCATCTAATTGTCTGTATATTTTTCCTTTCCATGTGTTAGGTCTTTGTGTTGCATGTTACAATTATTCAAACTAGTCCCATTGTTATACCGGATTGTGGTTGCCTCGCATACTGTGACAAACTATTTTTGCGTTCTGAAGATGCTGGATAGAATACCAGCAATGAGTTAATAAATAGTTATTTTCTTATCAGTCTGTGTTGTCATCTATACCATTAAAATTAACATGTATGGTGAACATATAAGCCTTCCCCACACGTTTGAAGACATTATCAAATAAAGTGCTATGGACAATTAAAATGAACTGGAGAAAGAAACATGTCCTATAATCCTAGACAAGGTTCTATTCTACTAAGGAAATAATGGAGAATTTTTTATGTCATTAGAGAAGACAACTAACAAAGAAAAGTTGGCTCTTGTTGAAGATCTAAACAACAGATTCATAAATAAATACTAGACAGAAATGTTTTGATGCAAGGCTAATAAAAATAGTAAGTACCTACTGGATTTCTGTTCAGGACATTGACTAGTCACTACTAATACCATTCCAATGATGGTGTGCACAAAATCAATGGAGAAAAGTCTCATGGACTATGTTATTGCTGATAGTAACATCTTCACACTGGTTCAAGTTCAGGACACAAGAGTATGCTGGGGATTTGAAATGTGACAATTTAGTTTAGTTTTGAGCAGGAAAAAAAAATTTGAATATCATATTGAAAGATGTGTAAGAACAATTTTTTTTTTTTAAAGAATCAAAGTTAAGCAGCTTTCAGAGATGAGTTGTAGACTCAATTATACAAATATTACTGAAGAAAAATTAAAGATTGAAGGATAGAATTAGACTTCATACTATGATAGACACTGAAGAAGTCATTGATTCAGCGAGATAGACACATGAAGTTGTCTGCAAGGATACAAAAATCAGCACTTCATGGAGAACTCATGAAGAGGCAGTCATGGAAAGAAGCATATTTAAATTTCTTAGCAAGAAAAACCAGCAGGCACTCAGAGAATAGAGAAAAATGTAAGAAATAAACCAGTGTAGTGTAAAAGCAGATAAACAAAAGTATTGGTAAGATTTTGGTAATGAAATTTTCATTAGGATGCTGTAAAAAGAATCTGAGATGATAATGGAGAAATAAAAGCTGAAGTTGTTCTAAATAGCTGAAGTAATTACTTTGAAAGGCTGCTAAATGAAACAAGAAGTGATAGAACAGTCATAGAAAACATTCAACAGAAATGCAATCAGGAGCACATATCAATATTAAAGACAGAAAAAAGTCATCAAAAATCTGAAATGTAGTCAGGCAGCTGGAGTATATGATATTCAAACTGAAATGCTCAAATACGATGGTATAAAAGTTTTACAGTGGCTATATTACATAATGCAGATGGCCTGGCCACAGGATCAAATTCCAGACTATTGGAGCAGAGCTTTCATAGTATTCATCTATAAAAATGGAAATAAAAGTGATGCAAGAATGTAGAGAAATTTCCCTATGAAGCATTCCAGGTAAGAATTATATATCTCAAGCATACATAAGAGGTTAAGAAAAATTGTTGAAAGAAAACATGAACATACTGGGCTAAGGGCAAACAGAGGTTGCCAGGGTCAGATTTTCACTTCAAGATAAACAGGTAATTAATGTGAAGTCATTAGCTTTTATATACAAGTAACCTAATCAGAAGATATTTTGCATGTAAACTTTGTTTGCTTACACTTAGATAAAGGATTAAAGAACAATATTTAGTTTCTTAGCATATTTAAGATAAACATTTGAAAAATCATAGGAATATAACAATGATCTCTATTTGAGTTTTATAGATCTTGAAAAGACATGAAAATGTACCAAGAGGAAAGCTTTTTTCAAAACACTATAATTATATTGTGTAAATGGTACATATCAAAATTATAGATATTCAACTCTGCTCTTTACTTTACTGTATGTAGATGATGTCAAATTCTTAAATAAATCTAGACAGGTCTGCAAGATTCTCTACCTAAACTGAATAACTACTATAACAAATCTGGTATGAAAATCAGCAATAAAAAGCAGGTACGCTGAAAATATCAACCGCATCCTCAATGGTATATGGAACATTTCAGCTACTTAGGCATAATTTTTAGTGAAGATAGCAAATTAAACATGGAAACAGATAACAGAATTAGCAAAAGTAGTATAATCATCAGCCATTGTCAATCCACTGCTGGATGAAGGCCTTTCCAAGATTACTCCAAAACTGTCTGTCCATGGCTCTTCTTTCCCATGTTGCTCCTGGAAATCTGAAGATATCATCAATCCACCATGATTTAGGTCGGCGTTGTGGTCCTCTTTCTCTTGTGGAATCTAATCCAGTACTTCTTTTGCCAATCACCGATCTTATCTTCGAGCAATATGCCCAGCCCACTGCCACTTCTGATGTTTCATCTTCCTATGATGTCAGCGACTTTGTGGTTTGATTCCTTATCCATGTATTTCTTTTGTGATCGTCTTGTGATACCAGGCATACTTCTTTCCATACTAAATTGTGTTGTTCTTTGAATTTCCCTTTGGGTTTCATAGGAAAGACTTCCCACGATGAGTCTTTTGACTCCAAGGAGGCCTGAATAATAATAATAATTTAGTGTCCATGTTTCAGAGCCATTTGTTAATATAGGAAGACTAACCATGTAGTCTTTCCTCTTCAGGCATAATGGTAGTTGGTTTTTGAATATTGACTGTAATTTTCCAAATGCTTTCCACCCAAGCATCGTGTGTCTTTTAATTTCATCTATGATATTTTGTTCCATTGATATCTGTTGTCCTGTATATGTAATGATCTACTTATTTAATTTCATCATTACTGATTTTTATTATTTCTGGCTGGACTTAGCTATTGAACATAACTTGGGTCTTCTTTAGGCCAGCTGTTCTGCTAGCAATTTGAAGTTCATGGATATGATTCTGTGATTCATGCACAGTCGAAGTAAAGATAACTATGCCATCTGCAGAGCATAAATGGCTTAAATAGTTTCCATTTATCTGCAGACCTTTCTTTTCCCAATTAAGAAGTTTGAATATTTCTTCTAGGCATGCTGTTAATAATTTTGGGAGATATTGTGTCACGCTGTCTTATAACTCCCTGTATTTCCACAGTATAGATGTTTCCATTGAAATTAATTGCTGCTGTGGCATTGGTGTATGCTGATTTGATGGTCCTGATGTGTGGCTCCTCCACTTGTTGATTTCGTAATGCTTTAATTATTGCACAAGTTTTTACTGAATCAAAGGCTTTCTCATAATCAATAAAATCAAGACATAATGGTAACTGATGTTGTGTTCAATATCAGTTGTACTGTTCGTTAGTCTGTTGTACTAAAGCCACTTCGAAAGCATGCCTGTTCTTTTGGTTGTGCTAGGTCTAGCACATACATAGTCATACAAAGCCTATGAGCCAAGACTTTTTGTTAACAATTTGGAAACCACTGATAGTAGACTGATGGATCGATAGTTCATCAAATCTTCTACTTCACCTTTTTTATGTATCAGAATTAGGGTAGCCTTCTTCTATGTTCTTGGTATGTCATTTTTCTTTAGATATAAGGTAAATAGTTTTGCTAAGATTCTATAGATCATTTCTCCACCTGCCTTTAGAAGTTCAGCTATAACTCCATCCTCACCTGCAGCTTTTCCATTTTGCAAGCTATGGATGCTCTACATAACTTCTGGTAGAATCTGTGGTACTTCAGCTATTTTGTAGTTGTCTTCTTCTTCATTTAATTTGTATTCCAGATATAATACTGAGTAAAATTCCTCAATTATTTTTTCTATAGCATACCTATTTCTGGTTATGGTCCCATCCTGTTTGACTGCAACCATCTGTTTATTGCTGTTTGGCTTTTTTGAGGCTATGGTTGTTTTCAATTGTTTGTTGTACGAATTTACAATTGAATTTTCTTATTTCTTCGGTGATACATTTTCTGATTTGTTTTGCAAAATTCAGTGTATTCAATTTTATTCAGTAAGTTAATTGATTGTTTCATTTCTCTTTGTTTCTTCAGAGATTTTGCTTGTCTGTTCTGTGGTACCAGCTATTTCAAGTGAGCACTGTAAAAGGTTTTGAGTAATTACTTTCTGATGGATCAGCATTGTCATCTACAATAATATATTTGATTTAATCCTTGACGAGACCTCAGTAAAGGTGGGATAAGTTCTGATCACTTGTCTTAGTATCCCATAATGAAAAGCACATCTCCTTGCAGACATGTATACTGCTATGCATTAAGGGAACAGTCACTACTCAGACCAGTTTTGATCTTTACTGAGGTCTCGTCAGTGGGAGCAAGACCCAGAGTTGGTGATACTAAGGTGGAAGTAATGCAGAAGTCATAGCACCATATACCAGTTGCCAAAAAGGTGTCAATACCTTATTACTAAAATTCTCTGGATTAGAGAATTTCCACCAATAAAAACTTCCACTAACTATCTCTAATCCAGAGAATTTTAGTAATAAGGTGTTGACACCTTTTGGCAACTGGTATATGGTGATATGACTTCTGCATTACTTCTATCTTAGTATCACCACCTCTGGGTCTAGCTCCCACTGATGAGACTCAATAAAGATCGAAACCGGTCTGGGCAGTGACCCTTCCCTTAATGCATAGCAGTATATATGTCAGCAAGGAGATGTGATTTGCATTATGGGATACTAAGGCAAGTGATCAGAACTCCTCCCACCTTTACCACGAGTTGCCCCAGTCCTGAAAATACTTCAGGAGCAAACTTTGTTTGCTTAGACTTGGATAAAGGATTAAACCAAATATATAACTGGTAGCATAGTCAAACAAAAAAAACTTCCACCATCTACAATAAGATTTTTAAATCTATTGTTTAGTTCATGTTGGAATATATCTTTTTTAAGGGATATATTCCAACATGAACTAAAGGGATATATTTGTTGAATTTTGTGTACAGCTATGTTTTGATTTGATCTTTGAAACATTTTTCTTCCTTCTTTTTGGCAATTTATTTGAATCTTGCTGCATACCATACGATGGTCACCTCCAATGTTGAAGGTGTTCGTGACAGAGCAGTCTTGAAAGATGTTTTTCTTATTGCTAAGGATAAAGTCAATTTCACTAGTTTTTCCATTTGGACTTTTCCATGTCCACTTCCTATTTGTTTTTTTTCTTGAAAAAGGAATTCATGATGTACAGGTTTTCTTTTTCTGCAAATTCTATTAACCTTGCCCCTCTATCATCTCTCATGCCATATGAAAAGTAGTATAGCATGAAAAGTAGTATAGCATATAGCAGGATGTAACTGAACAAAGTGATATGGATCCAAAACTTGAGTTAGAAATGAAACAGTTCATTAAAGACTAGACACCACAGAAATGAAATTTCTCAGAAAAATTAGAGAATGAACAGATGATATCAGTGGCATATTAAAATGAGGATACTAAAAAAAGAACTTGAGTTGTATAGTCACTTAAACAGAATGGGAGAAGAAAGCTTAGCAAAAAAAAAAAAAAAAATTTCTTGCCAGGATGGGAGGAAGAAGAACACGTGGAAGACCAAGATCTAGGCGGATTGATACTGTAAGAAATGCCTTAAAGATCAAAATATAAGATCTGATGATACTAGAGTTCTAATAGAAATTAATTTGTAGGAAAACTAAGATGCAGTACATCATATTCTGTCTATTCCATGGGTACATAATTATGTTTCAATGACAGGAGAGAAAACAAGAATTACTGATAGAAATAGTTAATAACTTGCATACTGTTTTTTTTTCTTCTTCTTTGAATGTCATAAATGAGCAGGACTGCCAAAAGTGGTTATGAGTTCATTATCTGTGAATCAGTTAAAGGAAAGATATGACAGTACTTTGTGAAAATGGTTCTTTATTTATTTCATTTCATTATTATTTTTTGGTATATATCAGGTAAGAGAACACCATTTTTCAATGATACACATTTTTTTATTTTTATGAACATTTTATATGTATATATGTCTAATTTACAAAAGGCAGATTTTTACACCACCAATTAATGACACAAGTTAACAGGATGTGAAATATTTTTCCAATGAGTGTATTTTTCTTCAAGATATTAGGATTCGATGCCAATTTCTCACTGAACAAGATAATATTGTTTTAGCTGTTTATAATGGCAAATAAAATTAAGAAGGCGAAAGGGAAAAAAATCAGTGCAAATGGAGGATAAAAATAGGCTGGGGGGGGGGGTGAGTCGTTTTTAGGTTCAGTGGTAATCTTGATAAGTTTATGCATCAAAGAAACCCTGTGTTAGCATATTCAGCAAATAACGGCTTCTCGTTTGATATTTAACCAGGTTTTTCATTAAATTCTAAATCTGCTTTACCATAACCAAATAAAAATTACTTTATAATGACAAGACGAGGTGATAACAGATAGTATAGTCATTTTGATCAATGTTTCTGTCGACAGAAAAAGGCTGTGTTTCGGGGAAATTGTGTTTAAGGTTCGAACACAAAACAGTTTATTTCAGACTATACAAGATGGTTGTTCAGTTAACGAAATTCTATAGCATAAAAAAATAATAATAAATAATTTTTAAAATGTGGCTGCATTTGGGAATTGTATCTTTCAATTACAATCTTTCATTACTCAGTTACACGAGTTATTCTAGTAGAGTATACTTTTTTTGTGATCAACTAAGCAAATCGTAACCCTTTAGAATTTATGACCATAGATTTCAAGTGATAGACTATAGATTTTCATAGTACATATTCAAAAGTGTATAACCAGTGCAAACTATCTTACGTAGAATATTTTATTCAATGTTTATTACTATGAAATATTTTATACAGATAAATTTATCTGTATAAAATATTTTCGATACTTCACTCAATTCCAATGTTTATATATCTACTTACTGACGTTGAAGTGGCACAAGAACCACACGGAGATCTCTGAATAGTCACAAGAGCCATACTACAGCAGGATATTACAAGTTTCCAAACACATGTACAACTTTCATTGCTTCAAAACAATGCATCTAAATGCATTGAAATACAGCTAAAAACAACTGCAAGATCTACTTTAATTCCCTTATGTCCAAAACATATAACCATAAAGCCTCCATCTTTCTAAGATAGGAAATGAACTCTACGCACGCGCAGAGGGTGTTTTTGTTGTTCCGTTCTGAATTTAACCTCCACATCTGTTGAGGTTAAATTGGCCCGTGTATAGAACATCGGACGGAAACGGAAACATCAAGCTTCGAACTTTCTCCGGTAGGGAAAGTTCTTGAAATCATAATAAATTAAGTGGATATTAAATACAACATCATTTCAAAGCCGAATACAGAAACTATAAAAAGTCTCTTGCGAAATTTGACCAGGGAGCTTACAGGAATACACTTGCCGCCATACTGCGAGTTGCCCTAGCCGGAGGTAGATGGAATAAATGAGAAAGAGGAGAAGTACAATGAGTTTTCAGTTGTACTTTAAGGGGATGTTGAGGATTGTAAGATGACTGTTTAAATAAACCTAGTACCAAGTGGAGGAATGATGTTTTCCAGTTCACTGTATCAGTGACCATGGAAGTAGCTGTAGAAGCGACACAGAGCTGAAACACTGTGAGATAGAAGTGAGTTGAAGGTGCATGTAAGAAAGGGTCATCTATCAGCCAAATTACTCTCTTCTGAACAACATCAAGAATTTTTAAGATTTTAGGTGCACCACCCCAAATGTGTGTACATTATTTTAAGGATGGAAGGATTTGAGATTTATATAAAGTTAGTAGCTGGGTGGATGTAAAATAGATTCTTGAGCAAAAAAGAATGCCTAGTATTTTAGAAGCTGAGAAGCTATTAATGTGATGCATTGTGCCAAGAGAGTTTGAAGGTAAATGTCAGTGCTAAGAGAGAGAATTCATCCTGTCTGGTGATGTGTGCATTAATGAGGATGAGGGAAGGTGAGCTGAGATCTATTTTGCAAGAGAAACGGCAGGACTGCGTTTCGGCGGCATCGAATGTCATTAAGTCATCCTTTCCCCACTGAAGGATGGTATGGAGATCAGTGTTTAAGGACACTGGTTTCAGATAATCTTGATGTAAAGGATGTATGGATATTATGTAGTTTGTCAAAGGAAGAGGATGATTGAAAAGTGGTATTGTCTGAAAAGCTATGGATAGAATTTGTAGGGATCGATAATAGATCATTTATATATTAGAGAAAGAAGGTAGGTGAGAGAACGGAGTCCTGAGCTACTTCTAAATTTGTGGTAAAGTTCAAAGAGAGGTTGCCGTTAGAGAGTATAGCAGATTGACCGAAGGAAGGCAGTTTGCAAAACAAGCCTTGATGGCAAACATGATCGAAAGCCTTAAAATTATCAAGGACAACAGTATAAGTTTCTCCAAAACTTTCCAAGGCACATATCTAATGGTCAGTGATTGTAGACTAAGATATCAGGCATGGATTTGGATTAGCGAAATTCATACTGGTAGTCGCTGAATAACTGAGTGGCCTTCTAAATATTAAAGAAGTCGACCATTGATAACGTTTTGCATTATTTTGGAGAGGATTGAGGCAATGGTAAATGGAAGTTTCATCTTCCGTTGTTGGAATAGGTTGGATAAATCTAAATTTCCATGAGATGGGATAGGTGTCAACCGAGTACACAAAATAGAAGAGACGATAACAGACAGGTGTTAGCTCTGGAACACAGGCATTGAGTAGAAAAGGAGAGATGCCTTTGGGACCAGACGAATTTGCAGTGTTCAGGTCGTTTAATATTTTTCTTATATCTTTCTGCTAAAAGGCCACAGGAAACATATTTTGCTCAGTTGCTGGTATGAAAGCAGGTGATATATATATATATATATATATATATATATATATATATATATATATATATATATATATATATATATATATATATATATATATATATATATATCACCTGCTTTCATACCAGCTTTCATACCTGCTTTCATATATATTACTATTACTATTACTATTATTACGGGCAACTCCAGGGAGTCATTAGACTCATCGAGGGAGGCCCCAAATCATATTCATCACAACTATTTGACATTCATACAGTATCTATCATACCTCGCCTTAAACTCATTCACTGTCACAGCATCCACCACAGACTCAGGAAGCGCATTCCACTCATTCACTACTCTAAAAGTAAAGAACCCAACTCTAACACCTTTACTAACCACACTTTTGCCCAGTTTCCATGGATGTCCCCTAGTCCTCCCACAACCAGCCCTGTTCTCAAAAATATCTTCTGAATTAATTTTATAGAAACCCTTCAGTAATTTGAATGTATCAATCATATCTCCCCTCCTCCGCCTATCAACCAATTTTTACAACCCACAAATCCTCAACCTGTTCTCATACGGTTCATTCCACAGACCTGCTATCATCTTGGTCACTCGCCTCTGGATCCTCTCCACCTCCTCCCCATCAAGAAGAAACCTAGGTGACCAAATCTGAGCACAGTAGTCTAGATGGGGTCTTATCAAGGCTCGATACAGAGGAACAATAACCTGCTTGTCTCTGCTTGTCAACGTATTCTTCAGCAACCAAGTGATTTGATGAGCTGTTTTGGTCACTTTTGCAATGTGTCCTCTAAATTTCAATTCCTTATCTACCAACACTCCTAAATCTCGTGCCTCATCAATTTCCTGGAGCACGGTTCCACCAATGCAGTAAACTGCCGCCAATCCTTTCACCCCAAAATGCATAACCTTACATTTTGCCACATTAAACTGACATCCATTCTCCTTAGCCCAGACCTCCAATCTATCCAAATCATCCTGCAAAATTTTGACGTCATCTGCATTCACTATTGCCCTACCCAACTTCGCATCATTTATATATATATATACTCTCTCTCTCTCTATATATATATATAGAGAGAGAGAGGGTTGTGAATGGGTGGAATGCTTTGCCAGAACTGGTTGTGAATGCTTTAACTGTGAATGAATTTAAGGAGAGGTATGACAGGTATTGTGTAAATAATGGTTAGTGTGTCAATGTCGGGTCTCCCGCGATGAGTCTTTTGACTCCATGGAGACACCGTTAAAATAATAATAATAATAATAATATATATATATATATATAGAGAGAGAGAGAGAAGAGTGCAGGTAAGCAGAAGTTGAAGCAAGCCACCCTTGATAAACTAAGTTTTTTTTTCTTCGACTACAGTCATACATCTTTTGTTGTTACAGGGCTTGGAAAGTGGATAGAAATTTTGGATGGAATGAGGGATGAATGCCTGCATGCCACTGAGAATGATTTCTGTAACTTGCTCAGTACATGTATCAGGATCAGAAGAGCAGAAACAATAGTCCTACCATAGGAAAAAAGAGTAAAGAGTAGCATTTCAGGAGATAATCCCACTTTGCACCGTTGTCCTGCCAGAGGACACGAGGTTGAGTGTGGTCAGAGGAGTTGGGTTCTGTGAGACTGGAGACTTGCACTAGATTGTGGTCTGAATTGACAAGAGGAGAGGTAACTTCTACAGTGTGTCTAGAAGGAGAAATAGTTTAAAAAATATCAGTGGTATTGGGAGAGAGGTGGGGCTTATCTAGAATTCGAGAAGTAGCTGCATGACTTGTGTTAGATCTTTGCTTTAGGAAAAAACTTCCGCGTCACGTCCAGCTTGATCTATAGGTTTGGAGAAGGGGTACCAAATAGTCTTGAATCATCATTTCGCTGGCTATAGAAGAAACCTTTCTTTTACCCAATTTTAGGCGTTCTAAACCAAAGTTTGTTGAGAGCCAATCATCGTAAGATGGATTTTCCTCCAGAAAGAAACTCTGATTTTAAATCCTTCATCTCAGAAAACTCGCACAACTCACACAAATACAACAGATACTTATTGGAATTAGGAAATACAGCTGCTGTTTTCTCGCTTCTTATTTTTCACCTCAGCTGCTAACATTTCACAAACGTGAACTCTACTGCAATGATGGAGACAGACAGAGAGTAGATCCTACATTTTTCCAAAAAATTACAGCTTGAAGAGGATCTACTCCATTTGAGGAATGAAAAGTTGATGAAATAAAACGCAAATAAAATGTTTTAATTAAATGATGTCAAGAAAATATATCCTTCTTTTCATATTTTATCCAAGTGTAAGCAAAGAAAATTTGCACTTGAAGTCACTTCACGACTGGGCTACTTGTATACAGAGGCTAATTACTTTACATCGATTGCCTTAGTATCCCATAATGCAGCATACGGACAAGTATCATGCTATGCATTATGGGAAGAGCCACTACCCAGACTGATTTCGACCTTTATTGAGGTAAAAAAGTAAAGCGGTGATCATCATAGTCCTAGACTAGTATCCCATAATGCAGCATATGGACAAGTATAATGCTGTGCATTATGGGAAGAGCCACTACCCAGATCGCTTTCGACCTTTATTGAGGTAAAAAACTAAAGGGGTGCTCATCATAGTCCTGGACTAGTTAGTATAGGGTGCAAGAGTGCCTGATAGTATTAGGAGAAAGAAAACACAGATAGATAGTATGAGAGATAGAGAAAAGGCTTCAACTCTTTTTTTTATCACCATATAGCCAAAGGCTATCAGTTTTCCTTTTCACCAATCTCATATAGAAGAACAACTAAAAGACCAATTGAAACGAAAATGTAAAATGAGTGATACCTAGCTGGTTAGTCTTATCTAAGTTAACTGCATTGAGTTGGCCTTCTCTGCCTGGGAGTGCTCTCTAGTCATCCCTGTAATTAACTATAAGACCACATTGGATTAAGAGGATGGAACTATTTAAATCCTCTCATAGTAAAAATAGACAGAATTTTATCTCCCCTGGTGAATATTGCATAATGTGGGTGGTCGACGTCATCTAGTCAAAAATTTGATATCTCCTAGAATGCTTCTTTCTAAATACAAAAATTGTCTGACTGGAGAATAAAATTTCCACAATACAATATTATAAAGCATTTGGATGTCATATTGCTAAGTTTCAAATCCATGTTTTTTCTAACTTTCCAGAAATGGTATTTTAATTCATTAATTATAAAAATCCAAAATTTCTTCCCATTGCTGATAGGTGGTGGGTACTGCAAAAAAAATAATAATAACCTGTTCTGTTGTAAATAATGGAATGCCCAAGACATTACATAATCTGCTCCAAATACACATGGCAAGAGGGTAGTTGTATAATGCATGTTCTGCTGTTTTCAATCGGTCACAGATTTGATCTCCAATGTTAAAGTACCTCCATTTGAAGGTATTGACTGGAAGGCGGCCATATGCAATTCTCCAAGCAAGATCTCTCTTGTTAGGGTATCCTCGGAACTTCAATAGCTTATGAAACAAACTGCTGTTGTCAGTACCCAACTGTTGAAGTTCACAGTGAAAAAGACTAAAGATTTCTCTAAACCAAATTTAACCTTTTTGAACAGAAAGAATGTCAATTCCAGAGTGTTGTAACAGTCTTATAGTTAAGCACAGAATGTTGTTGTATTCAGGAACAATCTCAGTTTTTGAACTTTATAATCGTTTATTTCAAATAGGAGAATATGAAAGTCCAGGTAGTACAGGGAAGGCCGCACATATGTAATTGGCCTGCAATATTTTATGGATTTTTGAAGCTGTATTGCTTAAATAGCAGAATTTTAAGACTGGAAGCCCAAATCCTCCATGCTTCTTTTATAATTGAAGAAATTCCTTTTTAACTTCTTGGTATCGACTGCACCAAAGAAAATTGCACAAGCTTACTGTATACTTGCTTTTCTAATGTTTGTTATGTACAATGAGCAGGAAAGATTATGGTTTTTGAGTACTATGGCTTTATAAGAAAAGGGAAGGGACCCTATTTTCCAGTCTTCTAGGGTTTCAAAGTTCTTGTATATAAGTTCTTGAATTGGTAATATTGGGTAAGTGGAGAAAGGAATTCCAAGTATAATAAGGGGTTTACTCTTAGGGATTAGTCCAGAAGGAATGCCGAATGCCTCCAAGATCCCACTTTCCAAAAACTTAATTTTGTCTTGTCTGCATTAGTAGTTAATCCACTGATGTTGCTGAATTTTTCTAAAATACCAATATATATATATATATATATATATATATATATATGGAATCATTATCCTTCGAAATATCTACTACATCATCAGCATACACTAAAACTTATTTTCCTTCAAAGTTGAAGGAACTGTTATTCCTCGTAGAGCATGTGTATTGTCGACTTCCTGTAAGAAAGTTTCAAGAACCTGTGCAAAGAGCAATGGACTAAGAGGGCAACCTTGCTTGACACCTTTTCAAATTTTAACCGGATCTGACAAGAACCCATTAACTAGGAGGATGATAGTTGAATTGGCATAGGCTCCTGTGATAACGGATAGCAGCTCTTTATCTACTTCAATTTTCTGGAGGATGTGGAACAGAAAGTGATACCAGATATTATAAAATACTTGAGGAAGGTCTACTGATAGCCCTGCCATCGACTGCTTTTTCGTGTTAACTAAGCAGATTAGATCACATCTTAATCAGCAGCTGTGACAAGTTTAATTTCTTAAAGAAAATGAGCAAACGACTACAGACTTTGAAGACATCAAACAATAAATAATCGTTCACTTAAGCACTCTTAAAACTCTTATAAGGCAGTATTTTCTACCGCCTGATTAAACGCAAGAATGGTTTCAAAACCCCTTCCCATTTGATTTGGAAAAATGTAAGCCTCCATTTTCTAATAAAGAAGACTTGATTAAGATATCTTGTGAGAATACTTTAAAAGCATTCTTTCCAAAAAGCCATTGATTAGTTTTTGAATTGGAATGGAGAAGGAATATTCTCCGACTTTGTCAAAAATTGCAGTCAAATATATGTTACCCCTCACAACAACTTGTTTATGTAAAGCTAGTTTTTCATCTTTAACTGCTTTAAAAAAATTAATTTAAGAATAGGCTAGATGTTGAAGATGACTTGGGACTCTGCGTTAGCAAGATAACATAATATTGCTAAGGCAGAGTATGAACTGTGAACTGTGACAGCGAAAACAAGCCCAACCATCTCATTGATTACCCAGTAAAATGTTTATAATTTTATAAGATTTGTTAAATTGTTTACGTAACCCTTTGTGTTTATCGTCGATATATTAAATTTATGAATACCAAATTTAATATATCGACGATAAACACAAAGGGTTACGTAAACAATTTAACAAATCTTATGCTTCGTGTACCCTCTGGAAAAGTGTATGAACGTTTTATCCACTATACAAGGGATACACGAGTTCATACACTTTTCCAGAAGGTACATGAAGCATAAAACGTTCAGAACCGCTGCCCTAGACCATCAGGTCCTGCGGATCATCGTGTCTATAAATTATATATTTAGTTTAATCCTTTATCCAAGTGTAAGCAAACAAAGTTTGCGCCTGAAGTATCTCTTCAGGACTGGGGCAACTACTATCAAAAGTGGACAAAGCTTCTCATCACTTTCCTTAGTATCCCATAATGCAATGCATATATCCTTGTGGCCATGTATACTGTTATGCATTATGGGAAGGGTCACTACCCAGACCGTTTTTGACCTTTATTGTGATCTCTTCAGCGGGTGCCAGATCCAGAGGTAATACCAAGGTTGAGGCAATGCAGAACTCATATTTCCATATGCCAGTTGCCAAACGGTGTCACACCATATTATTAAATTATTCTGGACTAGAGAAAGATGTTGAAGGTTTTTCACTTGGTTAGACTATAAATTATATATTTAGTTTAATCCTTTATCCTAGGGTAAGCAAACAAAGTTTGCACCTGAAGTATCTTCAGGACAGGGGGACTAAATATATAATTATAATCTAACCAAGTGAAAAGAAAACTTTCACGATCTTCTTGTCTGGCATTTGTTATAGACTGTGGTAACTTTAGATGCTAACTTGGATATGAACGTAAAGCCATTAATGTTCTAAGAGTTATAATTTCCAACAGCACTATTGTCTGCAAACAGATCTTTGTATTGTTTTTGAAAAGAGTCAAGGATGCCTTGAGTGTTGGACATGCCTTCACCATCAACGCGTTTTGAGTGATAGTCCTTTCTTTGCAGAATTTATTGAATTGTCTATTGAAGAATACAGTTGTAGGGCTATCTGCTAAGTGTGAATTCCTATTTTGAAATGTCTTTCTTCTATTTATTTCTGCCTTTCCACATCTATCTCTATTTAAATTTTTCTAATGATGTTGCTACATTCTATTAATTGCCTTGCTATGTTACGAACCAGCATCTTTCTCTCTCTCTCTCTCTCTCTCTCTCTCTCTCTCTCTCTCTCTCTCTCTTTATACAGGTCTTTCAACAATTTTTCTTTTGAGGAAAGCTTGTTCCTTTTTCCATTCCATTATATTCTGTTTCACTATTTGTTTGAATTTTAACGATATATCCAAATCCAGGTAACATTATTCCAATCTGAACATAGGGTCTGAATTTTGGTTGAAAAGATCAACGGAAATTTGATGGAAGTCTCCTTGGACCAGAACTGATCTCTACTTGTTCCATGCAGTGTAACTTGTTCCATGCAGTGGATTATGATTTGATATGTTGATGCCAAGATGTTTTATCTGAATTATCCTATTTATAAGGTAAGAAGAGATAAATTCGATCAAGTCGGGTACCAATATCTTGATTTCTGTATGTTTAAGTCTGGAGATTAGGATTGCAAATCCTCCATATGTCAATTAGTTGAGCATTGTCGAGACATGTATTTAACTTGGCATATCCCACATTTCCACTGCTGGGGTTTCCTCCTATTTTGTCTAATGTGGGGTTTCAATACAGTTCCAGTCTCCAGCTACTATGATGTAGTGGCGCACCTTATAAATACGGCTCTAATTCCTGGAGCAGTATTTATATGGTGATTTATAAGATTCTCCCTTCTGCATCCTTTGGATATTACAGAATGACCTGAGGAAGGGGGCGAAGAATAACAGCTCCTATTCCAGCCCTGTTAAATCTTCCAAAGCTCCAATGAGAAAGAAGTAGATATCTATCTGGTAAAGTTTTTATACCTTTATATCTGCAGAAATATGTTTCTTGGAGAAACAAAAACCCGATATTATATTATGTAGCATAAGTTTCCATGTATTAGTATATACTAGTATGTAGTAGTTTCTTGTTTAATTTTCCTGTGGAATCCTTGTACTTTTAATGAGGCAGAAAGAGGAGAGGCTATGATTAGTGAAGTGTCACTGGTAAATCTTGAACTTGTAGCCTACTTTTTGTTAACTCTCCAGTTTTTTACAGTTGCATTTCATTATTTCAATTTCATGCCTATCGTTCTTGATTTGGAATCTGGTAATTTTCTTTTCATGTAGATGGTAATCATACTTAGAAAACTTTAACTGTTTATTTGTTGTGCCATATGAAGTAATGTAAGAAGAATGAAGGAAAACGAATATGAAAAATAGACAGCGGGTGAAAAATACGAATTTTCAGTTATCATTGGTATCATTGATTGTCAATTGCTTTCGAATAAGACTTCAAATTTATTTCCTAAAGAAATTTGTATTTCTGATGGAATTATTTTAAGATATGCATCGACAAAATCACCTTGTAGTTGGAATGAATTACCTGAAAGAGTTAAAAAACAGAATTCTTGGTTAATAAAATATAACCATCAGCTGAAGTGGGAAATTGGTTCACTATCTCTGTACAAACTAAGAAATTGGATGATAGAATCAACATGCAAATATCAAATATTGTTCCCCAAGGAAGAGAAAAATCGAAAACATTAACAAGGTTAATAGAGTGACCTGTTCTTGATTTAAATAAAATTGGATGCCCAAAACGTGGAAACATGACATGTACTTTTAAATGCTTTTGGAAACATAGCGAACATTTCTGTAATTTTAATAATACTCAAAAGTATATGTATTGGTTTCAAAAAAATAAAAATGTGACCCTTAATTTTACTACAGTAATAAATTCCCAGCGATCACAAATGAAGAAACTTTGAGATGAGAGTCACATTGTCGAAAACCACATGAAGGCAATTCCTCACCAATGGGAAGAACCTTTGAACAACAGTGCAAAATTAACAATAAGCAGATTAAGGACAAAAAAATAAGATCGCATTTTTCACTTTATTTATTTTCTGTACTTTAGATTCAGTAAATACAATTATAAATAATATTTCACTCAAATAAAATGTATAAATTAAAATGAACAAAAGAGTGTGGTTGATGTGTTATGCAATTTTTAATAAGAACATATTTATATATATGGCCTTACTTAAATTTTTTTTTCTTTTGAAATTTCTTGCACAAACTAACCAGAGACCTCTTTTTTTTCTTGTGAAATTTCTTGCAACAAACTAACGAGAGACTTTTCTTTCTTTCTTTCTTTCTTTCTTTTTTTTTTTTTTTTTTTTGAAAATCCACTCAGTGAATTAAAAGTCTTATTTGTTCATGCAAGCCTTCAAATATTTCGAAGAAACTGTGTCAACTCTTGCAAGCGAAAGGATACAGTTTAAGATAAGATAACACACATTTGAAAAATCTGCAGTGAAGAAATTCACACAATTTATTTATTGATTAGAATTATATGTATTGGTTTTAAAAAAAAGTTTTTGTATGTTGTAGTATAAAAGAAATTAACAAACTATATTACAGAGTTAATATTCATTTGAACTAATAAGAAATAACTATTTATTTGTGGTGGCAAAAAGAAAATGCTAATGGAGAATTCCAAACCTAATCAGAGGATGTCACACGTGTGCGAATTCGTCGGTCACTGTGGGATCTTAGTCAGGAAAAGACATTAAAAACCATAGTTCATATTACATGATTGCTAAAATCACTTAGTCACCGTGGGAATTGAAACAGGACCGAAAACGTAGACCGGAAATTAATGACTAATCTTCAACAAAGATTAATGAAAATATAAGCATTGTGGGGGAAAAAAAATTCACACACAGTTATTTATTTATTTATTTATTGCTCAGTTATTCTGGGTAGAAAAATGTCGTTAACAGATTTTTAAAGTAAAGTAGAGAAAAGAAATTACGCGTCGTAATAATAACAAATCTACCAGAATTCCAAAAACTGGAAGTCGCTAGTAGGCTCAACACTAGGATGTCATTGTTAGAGACAGATAGCTTGGCAAAAACATAGCATGGGAACCATGTGAAGGAATTAAAGAACAGAACCAAATGGATAGAAATCGAAAGTATGTAGTCAATTCGATTTTCTTTTTATTTACGGAAATATTGTTCTTTCAAATCATGTGTGTGTTGTGTTCTGGATATAAAATTCAACTATACTGGAATATCTTTTTTGGAATATTCGCATTTAGAAGAGCCATTTTGGAAAGACTGTAAGTAATTTAAATTATCATTAGAGTTTCTAGACTACATATAAAAGGTGTTTTAATCCATTTAACTGTCTGTTTATTTTAATTTATTTTTTAAATGCCGTTTATTTACGTTTTCTCTTGACTGTAAAGTAAAAAATACCAGTAGCCAAACGTTTTGGAAAAAAGATAACGTTAATTAGAAAAGTTTATGATCTTAAATGTAGACAAATCAAAATATTCCGATGAGTTATGTATATGAGAAAAAAGTGTGTTTGAGGGGACACCGGTATATAATTAAATTATTCTGAAAAACTCGAAACGCTGCCACCAGTTCGACTCTACTCTACCCTAAGAAATCCCCTAGCCTTTGACAGGAAAAAAATACCTCAAACTATTAAACTATATTAAAAAATTAGTACTGTTATCTATGGACATTCAAAGACAAACTTGATGAAAATGACGGATGTTTGTCACCCTGGGAAAATTCTAAGATATATTATCTCAAAAACATTGCCAATATGCATAGGCAAACCAAAACACCATGTGATATCATAGAGACATATGTTCCCCCGAAATTTCCAAACACATAATGTCATGATTCCTTATCTCTAAAATCACCCACAATGCTATTTACAACTAATAAATGCCATCATTAAAGCTAAGGAGAATGGATGTCAATTTAATGTGGCAAAATGTAAGGTTATGCATTTTTGGGTGAAAAGATTTGCGGCAGTTTACTGCATTGGTGGAACCGTGCTCCAGGAAATTGATGAGGCACGAGATTTAGGAGTGTTGGTAGATAAGGAATTGAAATTTAGGGGACACATTGCAAAAGTGGCCAAACCAGCTCATCAAATCACTTGGTTGCTGAAGAATACGTTGACAAGCAGAGACAAGTAGGTTATTGTTCCTCTGTATCGAGCCTTGATAAGACCCATCTCGACTACTGTGCTCAGATTTGGTCACCTAGGTTTCTTCTTGATGGGGAGGAGGTGGAGAGGATCCAGAGGCGAGTGACCAAGATGATAGCAGGTCTGTGGAATGAACCTTATGAGAACAGGTTGAGGATTTGTGGGTTGCAAAAATTGGTTGATAGGCGGAGGAGGGGAGATATGATTGAAACATTCAAATTACTGAAGGGTTTCTATAAAATTAATTCAGAAGATATTTTTGAGAACAGGGCTGGTTGTGGGAGGACTAGGGGACATCCATGGAAACTGGGCAAAAGTGTGGTTAGTAAAGGTGTTAGAGTTGGGTTCTTTACTTTTAGAGTAGTGAATGAGTGGAATGCGCTCCCTGAGTCTGTGGTGGATGCTGTGACAGTGAATGAGTTTAAGGCAAGGTATGATAGATACTGTATGAATGTTGAATAGTTGTGTGGACATGATGTTAAGGACTCCCTCGATGAGTCTAATGACTCCCTGGAGTTGCCCGTAATAATAGTAATAATAATAGTAATAGTAGTCATTTATCTTCATCTGATAACAATACATCCACGACATGATTCCTTATCTTATCTTGATCTTGTTCAAAGTGCCCCACCAATCACAACACTCATCCTTATCCACTAATATATCTTCCTTTTCCATTGAAAACAATAACGCCACTTATTTATAACTAACAAATGACATCACTTATCTTCATCTGATAACAACACACATCCACGACATGATTCTTTATCTTATCTTGATCTTGATCTTGTTGAAAGTGCCACACCAATTACCACACGAATTATTATCTCTACCATCACCCATAATTCCCATTAATCACATCACCCATTAATCACACCCATAATGTATGGGTGTGATTAATGCAGTCTTTAGTGTTTCAGGTATGTGTCCCGTTTCGAAGATTTTATTTAACAGTTTTTGTATAACTAGAAGTAGGTCGATTGGCTGCTTCTTGATGTCTTTTGGTCTGATTCCGTCTATTCCCGGTCCTTTGTTAGGATTAATTTGTTGAATTGCCAGTGATAGTTCTTCTTTTGTTACTGTGGGGAACCACATCGACTGGGTTACTCATGGACCTAGTGCAGAATGTTCGTTTGTGTGAGGAAAGGTTGTTTCTTGTAGTTTTTGGACAGAGTTCACGAAGTGCTGATTAAAGTTGTTTGCCAACTGTTTGAGGGATTTGGGGTCGCAGGCAAAGCTGTGTTTTATTGTTTCTGAGGCAGTGGTTCTGTGTATATTGTCCGGCATTTCATTAATCAGGTGTCAGGTTTCCTTTATGTCATTCTGAGCTTTTGTTAATTTGTTGCTGTAATAGTTTCTTTTGGCCGTTCTAATCTGGGTTGTTAGGAGATTCCGTTTTCTTTTGTATTCAGCTTTTAAAGCGATATTGTTCGGCGACTTCTTAAGTTGTGTCCATAGGGCATCTTTTCTTTGTATGTCTGTTAGTATGTTGTCTGTTATCCATGGATTTTGTTTCGTTTGGGGGCGTATTTCTATTTTTGTTAATGCTTTGTTGTATATTTTGTTAAATGCAAGTTTAAGATTATTATATACAGCTTCAGCAGAGTCTAAAGATGCTATCTGCATCCAGTCTGTTTTTCTGATTTCATTGTTTAGTATTGTTTCGTTTAGAATGCTACACTACTCTTTTGTAGTCTCAGTAATTTTTATGTGTTCTGGTTCAGTGTGTAACTGTAATGCTGTGAAATAATGGTCTGCCAGTTTGCATGCTATGACGGCTGCTGTGTGGTTGTTTGGAGGGGTCTGCATATTTATATGGCCAATACAGGATGAGGTTGTATTTCCGGCTATCTCTTCTGGTGTATACAACTGTATGGATGGGGTTATGTTATATGCCGATAATAGGTCTAGGTATTGTTCTGTGTTGTTATTTATGTTCCTAATGTTAATATTCATGTCTCTTATTACTATCAAGTATTCTGAGGAGCCGTCTTTCGTGGCTGAGAGCCATCTGTTTAGAAAATTGGTGGTGCTTAAGTTGGGTGGTCTGTATATTGCGTTTAATATCATAGATATCATGTCATAGATACTTCAGTCAGTATTAAAATGTCCATGTTGTCTTTTTTGGGGATAGTCACTTGTTTCCATTCTATTATTGATTTCAAAATGTGTCAGAACAATTCTCATGTTCTGGGGTGATTACATCTACTTGACGGTCTATATTAAGATAGGGATGGGACAAAGGGATCACTGCATTTCATGTATACTAATGCCAGGAGTATTAGGAACAAGAAGGAAGAATTTTTGGCATTGATTGGCTCTTCCTGGCCACAGGTTATTGGCATTAGTGAAACATGGCTGACGGAAGATGATAGAGTTAGCGGGATAGAATGTGTAGGTTATAGTGTGTTTAGGGGGGACAGAGAGAATAAAATGGGGGAGGGGTGTTATTGATGATAGCTGATGAACTGCAGCCAAGGAGTATTGAAGTTGTATCGCAGGATAATGAAAGGAGCTCATTTGAGGCTATTTGGTGTGAGATTGAGACTGGCAGAATAAAATATACAGTTGGGTGCTGCTATAGACCAGGTGATGGAATAGATGTCAGAGAGAGTATGCATAAACAAATTGATGAAATGAGTGGAAGGAAGGTAATTATTATGGGGGATCTCAAATATGGTAACATTGATTGGAAGGAGGAGAGGACACATGTGAGGAATGAAATGGATTTTATTCACTTATTAAGGGATAACTATCTGAGACAGCATGTAATTGAAAATACTAGGGGTGTGAGAGTGCTTGACCTGGTAATAGCATCTCAGAATTTGACTATAAGGTCTTGACCTGGGAGGTGGCTAAAGGTGTGGAATTTTCGATTAAGACAGGGTATATGTGGAATTACCGTGCTAGCAAGTATGACAAGCTTAAGAGATTGCTTGGATCAATGCCATGGCATGTACAACTGCAAGGGCTGGACGTCGATAGAGCATGGAAAGTGGTCAAGGAGCATTTACAGGAGGCATTGGCTGATTGTATACCTAGGGTCCGAATAGTAAAACAAGTAGGGGTCAAATGGATGAATAACACCATTAAGCTTGAGCTGCAAAAAAAGAAACAACTGTGGAGGGAATTTAAAGAAAGAGGTGACCTGCAGGCACACGAATGGTATAAAGTGCAGGCCAGAAGGGTAACGAGTGTGGTAAAAAAAGCAAAAGCGGATTATGAAAGGAAACTAGCTATGCAAGTAAAAGAGAATCCCAAACAGTTCTTTCAATATGCTGCAAGCAAGAAAAAACTATACACGGCAAAATGATTTTAACAAATGACGATGGTAAGGAGGTCACTGAATCAGTCGATATAGTGGAGTTACTGAGCGCGCCCTTTGCAAAAGTATATCATCCAGGTGGTGACATTGAAGAAATGAAGGAACCATTAGTTTATACGAGAATTGCGATGAATGAAGTGGAGGTGAATAGTCTATTACAGAACCTTAATGTGAATACATCTGTGGGATTGGATACCGGAATTATCAGTGCCCTTGACCATGTTGTTTAATCTGAGTTTCGGCTCTGGTTTAGTCCCGAAGGTGTGGAAAGAGGGGAAAATAGTTTCACTGCATAACGGAGGATCCAAGACTACGGTTGCAAGTTACCGACCGATCAGCAGTCGTTGTCAAGGTCTTGGTTGGTTGGTTTCTAGTTTATTTGGAACAGAAACTACAAAGGTCATACTGTACCATACTAAAGGTTATAAGCATTTACAGAAAAATAATTTCATAAAGCAGCATCTCTAGGTAAACAGAACTCCTGCAGAGGGCACAGCAACACACAAGATCAGAGGTTATTACAGTAGTGCAAAAATAGTTAACAATATAATTTAATATATAAAATATGAAACACTAAGCCAAGGAACATAGTATCTACATATATGTAATATTATAATAGATGCCTTTATAGCAGTACAAAAATAGACAAAAAGGGATTACTATACAATATGCATGTATGAAAATTAAATTTAGTAATGCAGTAGAAACAGAATTTAGAATACATATAAACAGAATTACTAGAAAGTACACAAATACGCAAGATGTCCTACAGCATTACATGATTATTCTAAAAATAAAGCAATAAATAAGATGCATACACAAAATGCATATTAAGTGATACAATATCTACATATAAACAAAATTACTGCAGAGGTTTCAGCAGTACATAGATAATTATAGGTTACCATATGTATATACAAAACAAGTCAAGGAAAGCAGGGTCTACATCTAGGAAGATTACAACAAACATTATTATACTGATAAAAGGAATTATTATATACAGCATTCATGCATAAAATTTAAGTTTAGTATTATGGTATTTACATATTAACAAAATTACACCAGAGTGATACAAATATACAAGATCAAGGCCTATTATAATACGTAATTGGTCAGATATATTGCAAATAAAAGATAAAAGTTAAGTTAAGCAAAAAAGTATTTACATATAAAAAAATTTATGGTCACATGTGTTTGTACAAATTAATTCTTTCTAAAAAATTAAAAACATCATGCAATTTGCCTGAGTCTGCTAGCATTTCCCTGAGTGTATATAGCTTGGTTAGATAGGTGAAAATTTCATTCCTCTCTCGTGTAAATTTTTGACAATCTACCAGAATATGATGAATAGTAAGATGTGTGTTGCATTTTTCACATATGGGAGGGTCATCAGCTCTCAGTAAATGAGAATGCGTAAGGTGACTGTGACCTATGCGGAGCCTAGCAAGGACAACCTCCTCCCTTCTCTTTGTACGTTGACTAGAAAGCCAATGTTTAATTTCAGGTTTAATGTTATATAATTTGTTTGTTGATGTTTCTTGCCATGTTAACTCCCACTGAGCAATTAGCCTTGATCTTATAAGTTGTCTGTAGTCTGTATATGGAACTGTCAAATAGTATGTGGAGAAGGTATGGGCTGATTTAGCAGCTGCATCTGCAGCCTCATTTCCTTTGATTCCGATATGGCTGGGAATCCAGCAGAACTGGACATCGAAATTAAGGATTTTCATTTTGTGAAGCAGGTGTAGCACTTCATAAAGTACTGGATGAGGATTATACATAGGAGAAGAGATAGCTTGTAAAGAGCTGAATGAGGCTGTATAAATTATACACCTTTGGTAGCAGTTTTCTTTTATATGCACAAGTGCAAGCTGAATGGCATGTAACTCTGCTGTATAATTACTAGTCAGGTGGGATCTGATTTGAAATAATAATGTCAGGAAACACAGCAGCACAGCCAACATAGATGTTAGTTCTTGAACCATCAGTATAGATGGGTAAGAAATCAGCGTGTGCTACTCTGTGTGCATTAAACAATTGTAGGTAGATGGATGATGGGGTATAAGATTTCTGTAGCTGACAAAGTGAGAGGTTGCAAGATGGTGTGCAAACCTGCCATGGAAGGATGTTGTTATGTTTAGTGTAGCTAATGTTGTCAACATTTATACTAACAGCTTGCATAGTTTCTTTAATATGCATACCAAAAGGATGTATAGCAGTTTGATGTGTGTGATATTGAGCTTCCCAACGCAGAGAGAAGATACTATTCCATGTAGGGTGATCGGGGAGAGATTTTATTTTTAGGTCGTGAATAAGAGACAACTGTTTTCGTCGAAGTGATAGAGCTGGTTCATTTGCTTCTACATAGAGACTTGGAGTGGGTGAGGTGCGAAAGGCACCAGTAGCTATCCGTATACCCTGATGATGGATGGAATCCAACCATCGTAGGTTACTCTGTCTTGCCGAACCATAGACTTGGGACCCATAATCCAGCTTTGAATGTATAAGTGCACGATAAAGATGGAGCAATGAAGCTCGATCAGCACCCCACCCAGTAGAGGATAGAGTGCGAAGGAGGTTCAAAGTTCTTTTGTACTTTTCTCTTAGTTGACGAATGTGTGCTAGAAATGTGAGTTTTCTGTCAAAAAAGAGTCCCAAGAACTTGGTTTCTGTAGTTACTGGAATAACAGTAGGTTCCATTCTTAGTTCAGGATCTGGGTGATGAGTGCGTTTTCGACAGAAGTGTACACACAGACACTTTTTTCTGTTGAAAACTTAAACCCATTATTAAGAGCCCACAGAGAGACATGATCAATTGCTTGTTGAAGTTGTCTTTCAATTACTCTCATGTTACGTGAGTGACAGTATATTGTGAAGTCATCAACATACAGAGCATTGTCTACAGTGGGAGGTAGCTTTTCAATGATTGAGTTAATTTTAATAGCAAAAAGGATTACACTTAAGAGAGAGCCTTGGGGAACACCTTGTTCTTGAAGATATGGTTGAGATAGCATACTTCCCACTCTGACTTGGAAAGTTCGCCTGGACAGAAAGTTTTTAATAAATATAGGGAGGTGTCCTTTGAAACCTAATTTATGGAGGTCTTTTAATATGCCATATCTCCAGGTTGTTTCATAAGCTTTTTCCATGTCAAAAAAGACAGAGACAAGATGTTCTCACTTCAGAAATGCATCTCTTATACATGTTTCTAACCGAACTAAATGATCTAAAGTTGGTCGATATCTACGGAAACCACATTGTGTATTGGAAAGAAGACTGTTGCTTTCTAAATACCAGAGAAGTCTGGAATTAACCATTTTCTCTAGTATCTTACAAAGACAGCTGGTCAGAGCAATGGGTCGATAATTATTTGCTTGTGTTGGATCTTTTCCTGGTTTTGGGATAGCAATGACAATTGACTTATGCCAAGAATTTGGAAACTCTTCCTCTGCAAGTATTCTATTGTATAATAAGAGAAGAAGATCCATAGAAGATGATGGTAGATGTTTTATCATTTCATAATGGATGTCATCAGGTCCTACTGCACTAGGGTGAGATTGTAGGAGAGCTGTTTTTAGTTCCTCCTTGACAAATGGCTGATTATATGGTTGAAGAATGTTGGTAGAAAAATTAAGCCCTTGTTTCTCTTGCTACTCTTTCAGCATTAAAAATTCTGGAGAATATGAAACTGTTGCTGAGATTTTAGCAAACGTTTCTCCTAAAGTATCTGCAATAGCTTTGGGATCAGCAAGAACATTTCCATTATAGTCCAAGGTGGACAAACAATGTGTATTATATCTGCCTTTCATTTTCCGGATTTTATCCCATACAATTTTTGGACTGGCCATTTGATTATTTGATGTAGTAAATTGGATCCATGATTGTTTTTGACTCTGACGTCTTACAAAACGTGCTCTGGGTCGAGCACGCTTGAAAGTTATTAAATTTGATGTGGTGGGCTATCTATGAAATATGCTCCATGCTCTGTGTTGATCTTTTTTGGCTGCCTGACATTTTGGGTTCCACCAAGGCTTTGGATAGACTGGAAATCGAGATGACGTTTTTGGGATGGAGGTTGTTGCTGCCTGGACAATGCATTCTGTTATATATTTTACAGCTTCATTGATAGGTGTTTGACTGATGGCATCAGCATTAAATTTTGCAAGATGAGAGAAAGTGTTCCAGTCAGCCTGGTCCATTTTCCATATAGGCATCCGTGTGGGTGAACATAGTTCCTGTGAAGACATTATACAAAGAACAGGAAAATGATCACTTCCATATATGTTCTCTTCAACGTCCCACATGAGCAGTGGAAGAATGGAAGGGGAATAGATTGTAAGATCAATTGCAGAATATGAGCGGGTAGGCATATGGAAGAAAGTATTGAGTTTATTATTTAGAAGGGAAAGGTTATTATTATCAAGAATTTTTTCAATGCTTCGACCTCGTCTATTAGTGTTGGCACTATCCCAAAGAGTGTTGTGACCGTTAAAGTCACCCATCAAAAGTATGGGTTCAGGCAGTTGCGAAATAAGATTATCAAGATCAATTTCATTTAGCTCAGCATTTGGTGGTAAATAAATTGAACATACTGTAATAAGGAATCCCATAGAGAAGCGAATCGCTACCGCTTCTAGAGGAGTATTAAGTTGGACCTGATGGAAAGGAGTATGACTGCCCACTAGGATAGCTACTCCTCCATGAGCAGGACCATCTCCAATTCTATCCTTACGTACAACAGTGAAATTCCTAAAGATACGGTCCTCATTGGGTCTTAAGTAGGTTTCCTGTAGACAAAAACAGAAAGGTTTGTGTTTCTGCAACAACATCTTGATATCGTCAATATTCTGGCGGATCCCACGACAGTTCTATTGTAAAAATTTTCCTATTGTCTTGATTTTATTGACTTGTCTGGTTTTCGAGAGGTTGAGGGCTTACCTTTGTCAGATTTATATTTATCCACTGTTTTTGGGAAGTATGGACGGCCAGTGTCCATCTCTTCCTCTGGTAGAGTGTTCAAAACATCAAATTTGTTATGGTCAATTGGTATGCTTAATTTGCTTTCAGTGGGTATCGAGGTATCCATTTTTTCTGTGCGAGTGTCTGGTGGTTTATCTTTGAGTGAAGTCTCCACCATAATTTTTTGGCAGATGAATTTTCAATGAATGGGACCATTTTTGAAGTTGTCTTTGGAGTAAGTCCACAGGTCTTGTGATTAATTTGTTCAACAGAGATGCACTTACGATCGTAAAGTTCAGATATGGTGATATTATCAAATGGTGGAATAGACATACATGTTTGAGTTGCTGTTGGCACTTTTTTAATTGTTACTTTTTCAGCATAAGAGGACTGTAGAACAGGTGTAATGGTGGCTAGCTTTCTTCTTGCATCTTGATATGTTATGTTATGTTTTGTTCTGTTTTTATTTTTTGTATCTCTTTTTCATCTTTCCATTTCTGACATGCACGAGAGTATGCTGGATGATCTCCCTGACAGTTGACACATTTAGCTTTTTTTTCACAGCAAGATTTATTTTCATGTTCTTTACTACCACATCGGGCACAGGTAGTAGAACCACGACAGGCAGTTTGGGCATGTCCATATCTTTGACATTTAAAGCATCTCAGCGGGTTAGGGATATATATTCTAACAGGACAGCTGAGATACCCTGCTTTTACAGATGTCGGAGGCCTAGGTGTATCGAAAGTAAGGATGATGTTCTTGGTTGGGACCAGGCAACCATCCCTGCGTATCAGGATGCGTCTCACACCTGTAACTCCTTGTTCTTTAAGCTCTGAACATATCTCCTCATTAGGAACCTCAAGGAGATCCTATTCTGATATCACTCCTCTACTGGAGTTGAGTGTTCTGTGAGGTGTTACTGCAATTTGTATTCCACCCATTGTCGTTGCTCTCAGTAGTTTCTCGGAATGTTGTTTGCACATTGTTTCCACGAGAATATCACCAGAACGTAATTTCTTGACAATTTTGGGAGATCCTGCCAGTCCTTCTAAACCTTTTTGGATAAAGAAGGGTGACATTTTCCCAATTGGTTTTTCACCTGTTGCATGAATGATTAAAAAGGTTGGTACATTTTTGTTAGTATCCGATATCTTTTGTTTCTTACTTCTGTTTCCATATGCTGTGTCTATATTATCAGTACTTGGTTGGGACTTTGTTAGGGTCCCTGAAACATTTGAGGATGAAGAATTCATATTTTAAAGAATTTTACTTCGGCGCCAAAGCTCCCCACCCACCACGGAGCCACACATGGACGCCCACTACCCGGCAAGCAAAGAATGCGCTCAGGAATGGAACGCCAGGGCTACCCTGGACGCTATACCGGCACTGCAGCAGATCTAGTATCCCGACCCCGGACCATGGGGTGAGAGACTTACTGCAACACCGTTGACCCTTGCAGGCAAGCCCACTAGACGATTGATCCTGGCTGGGCCATCCAGGACCACCCGTCTTGCCGAAGCAGGGGCCAAAGTAGTGCAAGACTACCAGGATTCCCCTTTCCGGATGTCCACGGGTCGCACCGCACGGCAAACACGGCGGCAGGGCGCTGGATCCCAGTGATGGTGGTCTGGAGAAAGGATAGTGAAAAATACTCAGGAGAAGTAGAGCAAAGAATACGGGAAGAAAAGCAAAGAAAAAGAGGAAGAATGAAAAGGGCCAGTACCATCACTGGGAGGTCCCCTCCACCACGAACAGGTGCCCCACATGGAGGGGTAAGGTCTTGGAGAAAGTAGTCAAGGGAAAAATACAGCAATGGATTGATGAAAATGAGATACTGTACAGGGGACATGGCTTTGTGAAGGGTAGATCATGCCTCAGTAACTTGCTCAAGTTTTATAACAGGGTGACGGCTGAACTGGATAAGGGTAGTGGGTTTACAGTGATACTGCTGGACCTGGCAAAGGCGTTTGACAGGATACCACATGGAATTTTAATTCGTAAACTGCAACATACGGGAATGGATATAGGGTAGCTGAGATGGATAGGTGTGGTTGATGGAGAGATATCAAAGTGTAGTTTATTCAGGAGTAAAGTCCAAAAGACTGCCTGTGACCAGTGGTGTGCTGCAGGGTTCTGTTCTTGGACCACTGCTGTTTAATCTGTTTATTATCGATATAGGAAGGACCCGAGTGGAACAGTTCATTTGTTCGCTGATGATGCAAAGTTGGGTAGGGCGATAGTAAATGCAGAAGATGTCAAAATCTTGCAGGATGACTTGGATAGATTGGAGTTCTGGGCTAAGGAGAATGGATGTCAATTTAATGTGACAAAATGTAAGGTAATGCATTTTGGGGTGAAAAGATTAGCAGCAGTATACCACATTGGTGGAACTGTTCTCCAGGAGATTGATGAGGCCAGGGACTTGGGAGTGTTGGTGGATAGGATATGAAGTTTAGGGAGCACATTGCAAAAGTAGCTAAATCAGCTCATCAACTCACTTGGTTGTTGAAAAATACCTTGACGAGCAGAGACAAGCAAGTTATTGTACCACTGTACCGAGCCTTGATAAGACCTTATCTCGACTACTGTGCCCAGATTTGGTCACCTCAGATCCTTCTTGATGTGGAGGAGGTGGACAGGATCCAGTGGTGAGTGACTAAGATGATAGCAGGTCTATGGAATGAACCATATGAGAACAAATTTAAGATTTGTTTGTTGCAGAAACTAGTTGATAGGCGGAAAAGGGGAGATATGATTGAGACATTCAAATTGCTAAAGGATTCTATAGGATTAATTCAGAGGATATTTTTGAGATCAGCACTGGTGGTGGGAGAACTAGGGGACACCTACGGAAGCTGGACAAGAGTGTGGTTAGCAGGGGTGTTAGAGCTGGGCTCTTTACTTTTAGAGTGGTAAATGAGTGGAATAAGCTGCCAGAGTCTGTTGTGGGTGCTATGACGGTGAGCGAGTTCAAGGCAAGGTATGATAGATACTGTGAGAATGTCGTATAGTTGTGTGGATATGATGTTAAGGACTCCCTGGAGTCGCACGAAATAATAATAATTGTGATAACATTTTCTTTATCATCTTACAGAGTATTTTCCTATATATGATAAAGTATACTATTACATTTTCTGTTCAATACAAATGTAGATTACAGTGATTTTTTTTAAAAAATATAAATATACATAATTTTTTCCCCAATAACAATATCATAGTTTATTATTATACAACCTATTTACATATATACAGTTTTTTTTTAATATCAGTATCTTCATTATTGTTATATACTTTATTGACTATTTTATTACATAATCTGCATTCTTTGAATATAAGGATTACATGTAGATGAGTGAGGCGGGTTAATTCCACCTACTTCGAAGCTCAGCAAAAAACTGCAATAATAATAATTATTGAAGATCAATAATTACTATTTATTTATTTTTTATTTTATTTTATTTTTTTATTATTATTTCTCAGATGAATTACATACATTATATGAGAACAATTATGCATGACAAATACTTTCTCGTACATAAAGTTTTTTTTTAATAATAATAATAACAATAACTGTTTACAACATATTATTATAATATTCATAATGATGATTATTACAGATGTTTCTTTGCAATTTTGCACTCTATATATACAATATCAATGGATATAATCACTCTATATTGCATACTTTTTTACAGTTATTACATACATTTGATTACATATGATACATTACTTACATTTGTTTACATATGATACATTACTTACATTTGTTTACATATGATACTTACATTACATACATTTGTTTACAATAATACATACATTACATACTTTGGTTTACATGTGATACATCATGGATGAGAACTAATTTCTCTGCTTTAATCTGCAAATCTTATATGTAAGCTTATCTGAGGATGACACCATTAATAATAATAATAATATATTTTTTTTTTTTTGCAATCTAAATATTATATTTCCTTATTCTCACAAACATACAGTCTAAACTCATGATTTACATTTAAAAGAATTTTTATTTTACATTGCATACATTTGTTACAGTTATTATACATTACATACATTTGTTACAGTTATTATACATTACATACATTTGTTACAGTTATTATATACATTACATACATTTGTTACAGTTATTATATACATTACATACATTTGTTTACATGTGATACATTACTTACATTTGTTTACATGTGATACATTACTTACATTTGTTTACATGTGATATTTACATTACAGACATTGGTTTACTTTAATATAATTCATATTACATACATTGGTTTTCATGTGATATGTACATTACATGCATTTGGTTACATATGATACATCTTGGATGAGAACTAATTTCTTTGCTTTCATCCTCGAAGCTTATATGTAAGCTTATCTGAGGATAACACCAGTTGGTTATCATGTATTGTTTTTTTTTTTTTTGCTGTGTTGGGAAGCTACGAAATCTATGATTGAGAAATTCGAGCGCGCGCACTCACTCGCGCACACACACACACACACACACACACACACACACACACACACACACACACACACACACACACACACACACACACACACACACACACACACACACACACACACACACACACACACACACACACACACACACACACACACACACACACACACACACACACACACACACACACACACACACACACACACACACACACACACAAACTTGGAATGCATTGATGCGTCTCTGAACTGGAAGCCTGAACATTGCGTTTCATTAAGTTTGTATGGTATTTTGGGGGCGTGTTTCTTTTCATAGTATGTCCTTAGAGCTCTTTTCAGGCTATTATAGTTTGTAAGGTTTCTGTACTCAAAAGCTAATTTGTTTATCATGTATGCGATTTAGAAGTTTCGCGTGACCTTTCCGTAGTGATTATTGTATTTATATGTGATATAATTAGTAGTCTGAGGTCTTGTTATAAGGTATGTATTTCTAACTGTCCTGTAGTTGGCATTGAAATAATGTTATAGCAAGGCTGCATAGTGACATAAATGTTTTGCTGTCAGTATTTTGTGTTCTGACATTGCAATGTTTATAAGGTCGTGATGTTCGTTTTGTTCCCAAAAGATCAGTTTTGTCATTTTGTGCTGTAGCGACATTAATGTATTTAATTTGTAGGGTGCACAGAAAGCATACGTTGTTATAGCGTATCTTAGCATATTTTGGCATAGTGCTTTATATATTAGTGTTTTTAGGCGTATGGGAACTGTCTTTTAACCTGTAGAGTTTATCACTTATTGTTCGGAGTTTGTTGTGTAGTTTATGTGGCTATTCCAGTTCATATCTGCATCGAAGTAAATTCCAAGGTATCGTATTGTTTCAACCTGAGTGATTGTAGTGGTTTTGCTGTTCTGTGTGTTTTTTGTGTTGGAAAGTGGATTTTGGATGGTTATATATTTGTTATCAACTGGTCGAGTCAGTGGATTTCTGAATATCATTAATTTTGTCTTTTCTGAGTTTAGGTGTATGGAGTTTTTCGTGAGCCAGTCTATGATCAGATTTATATCATGTTGCATATTTGTTTGGGCTATGCTTGCGTTATTATGGATGGATATTATTGCTGTATCATCTGCGTATTGGAATATCTTACCTTTGAGTGGTAACTGATTAATATCGTGCGTGTAGATGTTGAATAGCGTTGGGGAGAGTACAGCTCCCTGTGGCACTCCACAGGTTACTGGTAGCTCTCTGCTTTGGTTTGACCCGATACGTGTGATATGCTTTCTATTTTGGAGGTAGTTTGTAAACCACCTGTGGAGAGGCCAGTCTATTCCAATATGCCTCAGCTTTTCTAACAAGGTTTGATGTGTAAGTGTATGGAATGCTTTAGTTAGATCAATAAAGACTAGCATGGCAGTTTTGTTTTTATCTAAGGCGGTATTAATTACGTCTGTAAAGTCTTCCAAGAGAGACGTTCCCTTATTTTTCTGAAAACCATATTGTGTTTTGGGGATAATATGAAAGATCTCATTGTATACTGTGAGTTTCTTCAGTATGATCCGTCCAAAATTTGATTGATAATTGGTAATGTTGCTATGGGTCTGTAATTGCTGATTAAATTTCTTTTTCCTTGTTTGTATATGGGTGTGATTATGGCGGTCTTTAGCATAATTGGTATCTGTCCTGTTTTAAATATTTTATTTATTAGTTTTAGTAGGATAGGACGTAAACTAGTTGCACGTTGCTTTATATCTTTAGGTCTGATACCATCTATTCCTGGGCCTTTGTTTGGTTTCATTTGCTATATTGCTGAGAGAAGTTCTGCTTCTTTTATGGCTGGGAACCATAATGTCTGTTTTGATTGTCGCCCAAGTGAAGGGTCTCGTTTTGTGACTGGGGGAATATTTCTATGCAATTCTTGGATGGAGTCTGCAAAGTATTGGTTAAAGTCATTTGCTAGTTGTTGGATAGGTTTTGCGTCTTCCATGAAGCTGTGTTTTATGGTTTCGGCGGCGGTGGTGTTGGGAACAAAATCTAGCATCTCATTGATCAGATGCCAGGTTTGTTTCATGTTGTTTTGTGCGGAGGTTAGTTTGTCTCTGTAGTAGTTTCTTTTTGCATTTCTGATTTGTGTTGTAAAACGATTCCTTGTTATCTTATATTCAGTTTTTAAAGCTGTGTTATTTGGATATCGCTTTAATTCTTTCCATAAAGCGTCCTTTCTGTGTATTTCTAATCTTTACGTTTTGTGTTATCCAAGGATTTTATGTTGTTTTTGAACGAATTCAGATTTTCTTTGTAGCTTTCTTATATATTTCCTCCAGTGCGAGTTTAATGTTGTATAAGATATCTAGAATAAAATTTACTCAACTGGTATCCCCTCAATAGAATGGAAAAAAGCAATTGTGATTCCTATCTTTAAGAAAGGTAATAGAGATGACCCTAAAAACTATAGAGTTATCAGTATACTAAATTCCTGTTACAAAATATATAGCAGAATCTTAAATAACAAACTAATGAAATATTCCGAAAACTTTATTCTAGAGGTACAGAATGGATTTAGAAAAGTACGATCATGTATAGACCCAGCCTTTTGCCTAAAATTAATAGTAGAGAAAAGAAGAGAATATAATTTGGAAATACATATTGCATTTATTGACTTTGAAAAAGCATTTGACAAGTTAAGAGAAACATATTATTTAACATTAAAAGAAAGACAAATACCAAATAATATCCTAAAAGCTATCACAAGTATATATGAAAATTATCAAATACAAATAAGATTAAATCACGAGCTATCATATACAAGAGAGATAAACCAAGAGGTCCGACAGGAATGTCCCTCTCAGCAACTCTTTTTAATATCTACTTAAATGAAATAATAATAAAATGGAGTAAAAATTTACCAAGGAATTAAACTTTCACCTACAGTTAACTTAAGCACTCTCCTCTTTGCAGACGACCAAATAATAATTACAACTTCTGAAGATAACTTACAGAAAGCTATTTTAAATCTAAATGAGATATCCAAAGATTATGGTATGATAATATCAACAAAAAAATCAAATACTATGGCCTTTAAAGGACAAGATCCAGCAAGAACTAAAATAGTAATAGATAACAAGATCTTAGAACAGGCGAATTCATTTAACTACCTAGGATCACATATGAAAATGAAAAAGATAAAAACGCAAAATATTTAAAAATAACAGGTGTAATTAACTCTATATTTAAACCAAACCTAGTTCAAAAACAAACCAGGCGAAAAGTATACAATACATTAGCCTTAACTGTCTTAATGTATGGAAGCGAAATCTGGACAATAAAACAAAAAGACAAACAAAGATTAACAACAGCAGAAATGAAGTTGTACCATTCTATATTTTGGTCAGAAGTAGAACACTTGACCAAAGGCTAAAGACCACAGATATGAGAGTCCTGAGAAAGATTATAGGCGTGAACAGATGGCATCAATGGCAATATCATATTAAAAACGAGGATATTAGGAAAGGACATTGTCAGCATCCAGTAATGCGTTAGCAGAGCTAATCTCAGGTGGTATGGTCACTTAAACAGAATGGGCGAGGAAAGATTAGCAAAACAAGTGTTCTCTGCCAGGTTGGCAGTAAAACGACCCAGAGGAAGACCAAGATATAGGTGGATTGATACAGTACAAAGTGCTTTAGATGATAGAAATATAAGATCTGATAATGTTGGAGTCTTGACAAGTAACAGACTGATTTGGAGGAAAATTGTAAATAGGAAATTAATAATGATGTAATTTTTTTCATGTAGTACTATCATATCCTGTACACCCCTTGAGGGTACATGGCAGGAATTTGATGATGACGATGATGATGATGATGAAATTAAGTTTATGAGAAAACTTGCAGTAAAATACCCTATTTGATCACAAAAGAAACGAAGATATTATGAAAGAATTAAACCAAGAACCAGTAATAGAAAAAATTAAAAAAATATAAACATAAATGGATGGAACACGTTCAAAGAATGAAAACAGAAAGATTACCAAAACAAGCCTTAAAGTACAAGCCATTAGGAAAAAGAAAACCAGGACGTCCTCTTAAACGATTCAATGATGACTTCTAATGCCGGAACAGGCCATGCTAGGCCTAAATCCTTGATACGTATGATGATGATGATGATGTATAAGATATCTGCTGAATCTGATGCCAGCTGTTTTCAGTCTGTTTTTCTTATTTCGTGGTTGACTATTTCTTCGTCTATTATTGTTTTCTGTCGCTTTTCTTCTGTGGGACATTGCATGGATAATGTCTTGGTGTGCAGGTTTAGAGCGGTGAAGTAATGGTCTGCTACTTTGCACTTTATGACTGATGCAGTGTAACTATTTGGTGGTGATCGGACGTTTATATGATCTAGACAGGAGGCAGTGATAATATTTTCGAATATTTCTTCTCTAGTACATGATGTTATTGTTGGTATTAGATTGTACATGGATAGTGTGTCTAGGTGTTGTACAGTGTTGTTCTGGTTTTCATTTGCAATATTTATGTTTATGTCGCCAATTATCATTACGTGTTCGGTTGAGCATATTTCTTGGCTTGAAAGTCAGCAATTGAATTCGTGCAAGAATTTTATCATGTTTAGGTTTGGTGGCCTGTAAATATCATTTAGTATTATGGGATGCTGTGTATTCCGGGATTATTGGTTTCGAGGCAGAGGGTTTCAGCATGCTGAAACTGATAGGCCGTTTCTTTTGCTATTAATTTTTGTTTGATAAATATTAATATTCCACCCCCTCTTTTTGTTTGGCGGCATGATCTATGTTGTTGGAAGCCTGGAATTTGGAAAGCAGTCGCTTCGTCATTAGTTATGGATACTTCTGTAAGAATCAATATATCAATAATATTAGTGTAATTCCTCAGATAAGCCTGTAATAATAATCAATGTTTTCGGATGCTTCTGATGCTGATATGCAAGATTGTGAGACCTCTCGCATGTTCTGTGTTTTGTTTCCATGCATCAAGCGATTCGAAAGTACAATTACTGATATATTCTGGGTAATTACATCTATCTGATGGTTCACATTCATTTTTGTTGTGTTGAGATCTTCTTATTGAACTAAGTTAGAGTCTTTTGTTTCACTCTGGCAGCCTGTCTATATCTTCCGAGCTTTTTATTTGTATAGACTTTGAAGTCTGTGACTCTCTCAAGAATATTTTGCCGTCTTTGATCCATAAAAATTGACTCTTTTTACTGTTTTTTCTTTTGTTGCTTGGTACAAGAGATTCTGATTGAAAAGTGTTAAATACTCAGATAGAAAGATTGACGTATTGTCTTGCGATGCATTTAAATCCTTGACTACTGGTTTTTTCAGTCTGCTGGTTTTTATGAGATTGTCTCTTGTAGCCTTGCTTGTCAGATGAACTATGACAGGTGCCAGTCGTGGTGAGCATTGTTTTCTGTTCTTCGGGAAACCGATTTATGGTCTGAATATCATTATGCTGTAGGGAGGTGTGAATTGCATGGCCTAACTTTAAAACTACGTCTCTGAGATTTTCTGTGGATTCAGTTTCTGGAAGACCGTTTATGACAACGTCTTCTTTATGTTGTTGGTTTAAAACTTCGTATTTTAATTTCAGGGAATTAAATTCTTGACGGAGTTTCGATGTGTCTTTTATCAATTTGTGCTGCCTGTCAGTTAATGCGTTAATGCTGGTTTTAATGTCTTTTATGGTTTGTAAGACTTCTTCGACTTTTGAATTATTAAAGTGAACAAACTCTTCATATTCGCTAATTTTTTTTTGTTATTTCTTTATTCTGTTTATCAAATAGTTCTTTGACAAGATCTACCAAGATGGCTTTTATATTTTCTAAACCTTTTTCTAGTAATAAATTTACGGAACTCAAATTATAAGACTCACCAGTATTTTGTTGTCTGTTCAGTTCATCGTCCGATTCTGCCTCCGGCGTAATCAGTTGCGTCGTGGGTGGTGGCGTTTCTTTGTTCTCTCTACAGTTTAGGCACTTCCATTCTTCTCGTTTGGCATTGGATTTACGTTGCGAGGTTGTTTCTGAAAGCCTGGAACATGTAAAGTTAAGATTCCTATGGCATTTCCTGCAAGTTATATAACATCCGTCGGACGGTAATTCCTTTTGACACTTGTTGCACTTCATGACTCACCTTTCTTCCTTTGGACAGCTGCAAAGATGGTGACGTCCTTTGTTCTATACTCGTTAGCAACCGCGGTGTACGCTTCAATTTTTAGCACACTCAGATTTTGGATTCCACTTGGCCGATTTCGATGAATTATATGTCACTATCTTCAGCGTGACAAGTAGTTACTTTATGACACTTTTAAATTAAAAACAAGAGTTAGAACCACATTAAAACTATAAAAACGGGACCAGCGATTCAACCATGCAACCGCTCGTATGCCTACACAGCACCCTCTTCCATATACACAGCGCCCTCTTCAATAATAATAATAATAATAATAATAATAATAATAATAATAATAATAATAATAATAATAATAATAATAATAATAATAATAATAATAATATTATTATTATTATTATTATTATTATTATTATTATTATTATTATTATTATTATTATTATTATTATTATTATTATTATTATTATTATTCATGTAGGTTGGTGTGCTATTTCCTTCTTTACGAGTTGTTATTATTCCTTTTAAGTGGCATCCTGTTGAGGTCCTCTACGGATTTTATTTGGATTGGTTTTGCATCTTGTGTCTTTTTAAGGAATATTTTGCTGTCTCTTATCAATATAAACTGGCAATTTGTTTCTGTTTTTACATTTTGTTTGTTTAGTAGAATATTCTTTGTTTGGTAGAATAGTTTCTGGTAATAAGGCGTTAAGTATTCGGACAGTATATCGGGGTATTGTCGTGTGCTCCTTTCAGATCCTTGACTACTGGTTTTTTAATCCTGCTAGCTTTTGTAAGTGTAATTTTTGTTGGGCTGTTGATGAGTCGCACCACGACGAGAGGAAGACGGGAATTATTTTCTCCTTTCCTTTTTTGTGGTAACCGATGTACTGACTATAATAATAATAATAATAATAATAATAATAATAATAATAATAATAATAATAATAATAATAATAATAATAATAATAATAATAATTATTATTATTATTATTATTATTATTATTATTATTATTATTATTATTATTATTATATACTGAGGACAAAATTGACGTAAACAAAATCACGTCGCAATGGCTACAATATGGATACATTAAAAAAGAAACAGAAAAAGAATCTAGTAGCTCAAGAACAGGTATTACAAACTAGAGCAATCAAAGCAAAAATTTTGAACATCAATAATAACAGCAAATGCAGATTATGCGATCAGAAAGATAAGACTGTAGAACATCTAGTCAGTACCTGCAACAAAATAGCTTAAACTGACTATAAATACCGCTATGATCAGGTGGCCAAAATAATTCATTGGCATGTTGCAAAAAATATGGCTTTCCTACTTCTGTAACCGGTGGCAGCATAAAATAGAGACAGTATTGGAAAACGAAAAAGCAAAAATTCTCTGGGACTTTAGAATACAAACTGATCACCATTTGGAACACAATAGACCTGACATCACAATTATCGAACATCGACAGGTTTGGATTACAGTACCTAGTAATAACAACGTTAACAACAAAGAACTGGAAAAAATAACTAAATATCGAGATCTCGCAATCGAAGTTGACCGACTGTGGCTTAAACACACCAAAGTCATCCCAATAGTTATCGGTGCACTTGGTGCAACCTCAAAGAAACTATCCAACTATTTACAGCAATTAAACATCAACGAAGTGACCCCATATGACCTACAAAAAACAGCATTACTTGGAACAGTCCATATTTTACGACGCTACCTGACAGACTATTCTTAGATTCCTGGGTGGAATCTGAATTGTTCTGTATTACCAGTCAAATTTTTTATATGATATCTTGTTTTGACTGTGTATCAATTTTAATAATAGTTTTTTTTATATGATAATATTTTTATTGATCTGCTAAGATCAATAAAAATATTATCATATAAAAAAAGTACACATACAATAAACATCTTGAGTGATATTGCAACTTATAATTTTACAGAATTCAGCACAAAGTGCTACATTTTCTACATTGGATTTCAATTAAAATTTTTAAAAATACTTTTTTGGCTCTACATTATGTATTTACAACACATGTTCTTCTAATATTAACAATAAAGATTATACAGAATTTTTGAATATAGAATATACATAATAATAATAATAATAATAATAATAAAATTTATTTATTTATTTTATTTTATTTTTTTATGTCTCAGATAAATTGCATATAGATGCTGTAATAATTATATATATATATATATAATTTATAACACATTACAATTGTGAATAGCAGATACTTGCAAGTTAATAATTTTCTTCCTCGAAGCTTAGCAGAGCTTATCTGAGGAAGATCATAGATGATAGATGGTGGTGGTTTCATGGTTATGTTCCTATACTGGTCACAAACCAGGTGTTGATTTTACTGTTTGTTGGTACATGCTTGGAAGACTTCGACTGCAGTTTAACTTTTTTTTTGTGCAAATAGGATTGGATTTAGACATGGCGTGTTTGTTTCTTTGTGTTCTTGTAGTGATGGTTTTTGAGAGGGAGGTTGTCATAGGTTTGTGTATGTGCGCATGGGGAGAGAGAAACAGGAATTGCTCTAATTTTCATTCTCGCTATAATATTTATATAGCGCCTGTTTCAGCTCTCTGTATGTTCCTAGGTTTCTTTTGTCGAACGACAGTTTGTTTATCATGTCAGGTATGTAGAAGTTTCGGGTGGCTTTGCCGTTTTGATTGTTGTACTTATATGTTATGTAGTTTGTTGACTGTAGTCTTGTTATTTGATATGTTGTTCTGGTCAATATGTTCACTCTATATGTTAGGCTGTAGTAATTTTTTAACATGACTGTTATGGCATAAGTGTTTCACCTTAAATATTTTGTGTTTTGTCCGTACTTCCTGCATAAGCGTGGGTTGTTCCCAGAATATCAGTTTTACCATTTTATCTTGCAACCATTGTAGCCTGTTAAGTCTGTAGTGTCTGCGCAGAATGCGTATGATGTGATTGCATATCTTTAAATGTTTTCACATAATGCTTTATAGATTAGTATTTTTATGTGGGTTGGGGCAATGTCTTAATCTGTATAGTTTTCTTGTTATTATCCTAAGCTTGGTATGTAGGTGGTTTGTATGGCTATTCCAACTTTGATCAGCATCGAAGTGAAGTCCGAGTTAGCGTGTTGTTTTCACCTGTGTGATGGTTGTGATTTTAGGTTCTGCGCTTTGTGTATAGGAGGATGAATGTCGGATAGTGAGATATTTAGTTTCTATGGGCAGGGTTTGGGGGTTTTTGAAAACCATTAGCTTTGTTTTTCCAGGGTTTATATATATGCCGTTTTCGGTTAACCACTTAGTGATTTGACTGATGTCGTGTTGCATATTTGTGTGAGCGATATTTGCATTGTTGTGAATGGATACCATGCCCGTGTCGTCTGCATACTGGAAGATTTTACTTTTTAGGGGGAGTTGGCTTATGTCGTGTGTGTATATGTTAAATAGAATGGGAAATAGGACAGCTCCTTGCAGTACTCCACAGGTTACATGTACCTCTTTGCTGTATGCTGATTCTGTACGTGTGGTGTGCTTTCTGTTTTTCGTGTATGCTTTAAACTACTGGAGTAGACGACCTCCAATTCCGATATGGGTTAGTTTCGTTAACGAGGTTTTGTGTGTTAGTGTGTCAAATGCTTTTGTTAGGTCAATGAATACCACTAGTGTTATTCTGTTTTTATCCAATGCAGCGTTTATTAGATCTGTGAAATCTTCCAGGAGTGTTGCTGTTCCTTTATTTTTTGAAAGCCATATTGTGTTTTGGGTATGATTTGAAATTTTTCAACGTATGTGGAGAATTTCTGATGCACGATGCGCTCCATGATTTGGTTGATTACTGACAACGTGGCGATGGGTCTGTAATTACTTAGAATGTTTCTTTTTCCCTGTTTGTGTATGGGTGTGATTAATGCAGTCTTTAGTGTTTCAGGTATGTGTCCCGTTTCGAAGATTTTATTTAACAGTTTTTGTATAACTAGAAGTAGGTCGATTGACTGCTTCTTGATGTCTTTTGGTCTGATTCCGTCTATTCCCGGTCCTTTGTTAGGATTAATTTGTTGAATTGCCAGTGATAGTTCTTCTTTTGTTACTGTAGGGAACCACATCGACTGGGTTGCTCGTGGACTAGTGGAGAATGTTCGTTTGTTTGAGGAAAGGTTGTTTCTTGTAGTTTTTGGACAGAGTTCACGAAGTGCTGATTAAAGTTGTTTGCCAACTGTTTGAGGGATTTGGGGTCGCAGGCAAAGCTGTGTTTTATTGTTTCTGAGGCAGTGGTTCTGTGTATATTGTCCGGCATTTCATTAATCAGGTGTCAGGTTTCCTTTATGTCATTCTGAGCTTTTGTTAATTTGTTGCTATAATAGTTTCTTTTGGCCGTTCTAATCTGTGTTGTTAGGAGATTCCGTTTTCTTTTGTATTCAGCTTTTAAAGCGATATTGTTTGGCGACTTCTTAAGTTGTGTCCATAGGGCATCTTTTCTTTGTATGTCTGTTAGTATGTTGTCTGTTATCCATGGATTTTGTTTCGTTTGGGGGCGTATTTTTATTTTTGTTAATGCTTTGTTATATATTTTACTAAATGCAAGTTTAAGATTATTATATACAGCTTCAGCAGAGTCTAAAGATGCTATCTGCATCCAGTCTGTTTTTCTGATTTCATCGTTTACTATTGTTTCGTTTAGAATGCTATACTACTGTTTTGTATTCTCAGTGATTTTTATGTGTTCTGGTTCAGTGTGTAACTGTAATGCTGTGAAATAATGGTCTGCCAGTTTGCATGTTATGACGGCTGCTGTGTGGCTGTTTGGAGGGGCCCGTATATTTATATAGCCAATAGAGGATGAGGTTGTATTTCAGGCTATCTCTTCTGGTGTATACGACTGTATGGATGGGGTTATGTTATATGCTGATAATAGGTCTAGGTATTGTTCTGTGTTGTTATTTATGTTCCTAATGTTAATATTCATGTCTCCTATTATTATCAAGTATTCTGAGGTGCCTACTTCCGTGGCTGAAAGCCACCTGCTTAGTTCTTCTAGGAATTTTGTGGTGCTTAAGTTGGGTGGTCTGTATATTGCGTTTAATATCAGGGAGTTTTCTTGTTCAATGTTTTTAATTTCGATGCATATGTTTTCTGCGTATTCTAATTTATAGTTTATTTCTGTTACTTCTAGTTTATGTTTGGTAAATATTATTATACCACCGCCTCGTTTAGTTTGTCTGCAGTGTTTTTGTTGTTGGAAGTGTGGCGTTTGGTAGACACTTGTTGCCTCTTCGTTTGCTGTGGATACTTCAGTCAGTATTAAAATGTCTATTTCGTCTATATTTTCCTTCAGATAAGCTTGCAGGGTCAGCCAGTATTTTTGAATGCTTCTGATGTTGATGTGGAGAATAGATAGTCCTTTTTTGGGGATTGTCACTTGTTTCCATTCTGTTATTGATTTGTGAATGTGGCAAGTACCATGGTCCAGGGTGATTACGTCTGCTTGATGGTCTGCATTCATGTTGGTTGGTTTGCTGTTCTTTCTTTACGAGTTGTCAATATTCCTTTCAATGTGGCAGCCTGTTGAGGTCGTCTACGGATTTTATTTCGATTGGTTTTGCGTCTTATGTCTTTCTAAGGAATATTTTGCTGTCTCTTATCCACATAAACTGGTAATTGTTTTCTGTTTTTACTTTCCTTGTTTGGTAGAATATTTTCTGATAATATGGCGTTAGATATTCGGACAAGTATATTGGACAAGAACAACAACAACAACAATAATAATAATAATACTTTTTTGTAATTGATCTCAAAATATTTATCCCCCCACACACACACATACAATTATCGTCTTAAGTGACTTTCCAACATGTTATTTTACAAAGTGCAGTAACTAAGTGCTGCACATTATGGTCAATTTACCACATTAGATTTCTATTAAAAAAATTGAATATTTTTTATTATTGAAATTATGATTATCTATTATGCATTTACCAAACATTGTTCTGGTATTTTTAAACAATGAAATTCTTACAAACTTTCCTTTTTTTGTATAATATATTAATAGTAGTTTCTGTAGTTGATAATATCACATTTTTACAGTATTTATACAATAACAATAAATTATGTATATTTACAATTTTGGCCATAGTATATTTAAGCGCTATAACTACAGCACTTAAATGTAATAAGTGGATTTTTTTTTCTTTGTGTTGATCTTGGTTGAGATGTAATGTCTCAGCTCGCATTACAGTAAGATTAGTAAGATTAGTAAGATTATCTGAGGATGACACCGGTTAGTTATTGTTTATTTGTTTGACTGGTGTGTTGGAAATAGACTGATGTTCACTACTACACACACACACACACACACACACACACACACACACACGAACAACTGGAGAGAAATGATTACGGTCTTATGCCAGATAGCATTTTGTATGGACTAAATCCTTCAAACAACTATATTTCAATAAAGCATTTTAGATTTTTCAAGTTTGATTTCTTAAACGAATATATTTTTATAAAAGAATTTAAATTTCTCAAGTGTTTGTACATCCCCTTCTTGGAGATGTGGTTTGGCATTAAGGGTAAATATTAAGATTAGTGATCAGAGCTTATGTCACCTTTACCACGAGTTGCCTTGGTCTTGCACTACCTGTACGATCAGCTTGACTTGCATCACTTGCAGGCGAAAACTTTACTTGTTTGTCTGTTTGCTTACTTGGGAAATGGAGTAAAACCAGGTTTAAAATTGCTTGGTATTTTTAACATTTATCATACCCAAGGTAAAAATACTTTCTACATATATATATATATATATATATATACCGAGATCCAGTCATTGGTGAGGCTATGATAAATGTCTGACATTACAGCTTTTTCATTTAATATTTCACATCAATTATGGCATAGTGTATAGCAGAATTATTGGTTAGGAAGCAGAGGTCACCGTGAAGATGCGAAAGTGCAGCATTGTTTGGTGTACCAACGTTTGTGGTAATCTTTGTCGTGTGTTAATGAGAACAAATACAAGTAAATATTATTTATTGACTTTATCTCATGAAAGATGCAGCTTAGCCACTTAGTTAAGATGCATTGTTGCACACTTAGCTAAGCTACTTAGCATGTTACTTGGCTAAATACCCATTGCTGCGTACTTTGCTAAGCATCAATCATATATGGAAGAATATTTAGCCTCGGTGTCAGAAAATAAATAAAAAAAAACAAAGAAAAAATTCTCTGTAATTATTGATGGAATCGGAATGAGTTAAACATACACTTCATACCGATATACTTTGTATTCAGCACGCTTTTATTCGAGTTCTTCAAGAAGTTTTCTAAAGCATTACAAGGTTTCTTAGCTCTGAATAATACTTCTCCTTTCTTTAAATTTTTTTCCTGACCTAATGTGGTTTTTAGTCCTTTATTAGACATAATGTAGACACTTTATATTTACTCTAAAACGCTGTAGGCAAATGATGGGTAGATCTGAAGTATTTTGTAATGTGTGATTGTAAATGATTCAAAGATGGATGATGGAGAGATCTCAGTTTTGGTTGATTTTTTTTTCATAACTTCCACTTTTATCGAAGTAACTGAAGATCTAGGTATATTTCATCTTCCACAAACAACTATTCTAAATTTTCAAAAACGGAGGCTGCAGATGATTCGTAAGTGCTTTTAACCTCGGTTTCTGGTTTCGACCTATCATAGGTAATTGAACTCTCATCTGTGTTAGCTTCTTTTTCGTAATTTTCTTTCCTCACTACAGACGTAAACAAATCTTTTTTCTCTTGAACGTGATGTTGGTCAGAAGATTTGCTGTTTATCAATTGATGAAATTCACTTTCCTCTTTATTTGCATCATCACTAATGATATTAGGAAATCTTGCCTCCCCGTTCTTCACACCATTTTCCTCAACAGCTGTAGTAATAGTTGTGGAAGGCATCGCAGGTTGGTCACTGTTTCTGCTTTCCCCGTTAGTCGGTAACCTTCTATTCTCTTTTATTGAACTCAACAAAGTAGTCGGGATGCTTTCAGTGAATTCGTGTTCACTGGATTTTTCAATACCTGAATCGAGTAGCTGTGTGTTTGGACTTCTTGTGTTTTCTTTAGTTGCATTTTCAATTGAAAATTCATCAGTGTTACGATTTATTTCAATAACTGTCTGATGTTGTTGATGCGATTTGGAATCAGTTGCCGAAAACAGTAACTCCTCTGGATAATAATGATTATTCTGTTTTTTTAAGTTTTGTGTGTCCTCCTCCTGCTTGATGTCCGCTCTGCTGTTTAATTCTTTGTTTGCAGGAATTGTTTTATTTTCACGCAGTTCCATTTCTCCTTCTTTGACAAGTTGTAGAACACTTGGCGACTGATTTGTGTGTGTGATCGTTGTTGGAGTGGCACTTACGTCTGGTCTTGTGGTCTCTACTGACGGTTTTTCTTGCTCATTCTCGTCGTTCCGAACATCGTTTTCAGAGCTGGAGGGTGGAATTTGTACCTGTGGATTGCCTTTCACTTTAGTGATTTGCTGTTCACTTTCTTTGCTTTTGCTAATATATCCTAATTGAGAATTGAAAACAGGAAGTGGTTCATTTGTTGATTGTAATTGCAATATGGATAGTGTGGTAGACTTTGTTAAGGATCCAGTTTCTTTAACTCCGTTATATACCTCGGACCTATTTCGATCTTCATTCTCATTAAGTAATGATTCACTTTGGTTTCTTTCCTCACCCTGTACATTTTTCGAAAATGGTGTAGCTTCTGTAGGTATTACGCTTGAATTGTTTGCTTCATTCTCATCAACTTTTTCTTGATTTTCTGTAAATAGTTTTTCATTATTTCCATTAAAAATATTACTGCTTTCCTGCTTAGTTTCGTTTTCTGGTTGTTTCTTTGATAAATCGTAGATATTTTCTTCTTCCGTAGAAGGGAGAATCACAGTGAAATTACTTAAGAAATTAGAAATAGCAAGTTCTTTAACTGGGCCACTCTGATAATTGTTCTCATTATCTCTTTTCTCATCAAACTCCACAATTATATCTTCAGTGGCATTTGCTTCTTCAGAATGCAATGTAGGTTCAGAAGTCATAAATTTTATCACTTCTGATGAATTCGACCATGCTTTCCCAATTTTGGAATCTGAACTTAGAATATTTGTTTGTACATTCACTTCCGATGATCTGACGTCTTCAGTTACTGTAGTACTGTGATCATGCTCAGTAGATCCAGACACTTCAATATCTTTAAAATGTTCTTTAGATTCACCTAGATTTGAAGACTGACTATTTTTAGAGTTTTCACTACACTCACGCTCTGTAAAAATCTGAGAATATTCATCAGATCTCGACTCTGAGTTGTGTTTTGGCTGTCCGCTTGATTCAGACAATGAAATATCCCTCGAATTATTCCGAATGTCAGACATTTGGTTATTTTTAGAAAGGTTGCCGGACTGAATTTTTACTGAAATTCCATTAGTTTTGTTACCAGACTGCTCACTTAATACAGACTCTTGGGTTTCTTTATGACGTTCGCTGGATTCAGATACATGAGCCTCTTTAGGTAGCGCACTGGTTTTCAGTAACTGGCCATCTTGAGGCTGTTCACCCGAATCAGATACTTCAACACCATCTGGTTGTTCCTTAGGCACTGTCTGTGGAATTTCTTTATGTTCTTCACTGGATTTAGTTACCAAAATATCATACGGCTGCTCAACAGATTTAAATATTGGAACATTAATTGAATCTTTACTAGATTTAGATACCAAGATGTTATCAGGATGATCGCTGGACGGCAGCACTGAAATAAGTTCATGCTCTTTACTGGATTCAGTTAGAAAATCATTAGGCAGCAGGCTAGATTCAGTTACGGAATGTGTCGGGTGCACACTAAATTGCGATACTGATATAACTTGAGAGGATTTACCGTATTCCGATACTATAATATTCTTAGGTTGTTTATCTAATTCAGAAGTGTGAGTATCCTTAGGATCGACACTTGATAACGACGCGAAAACCTCTTTAAGCTCTTTACTAGATTCAGACAGTCGGATATCTTCATCGATGTGAGATTGAAATACTGGATCTAAATACTGGACACTTATAGTTGTCTCACTGGATTCTGATAATACTGGGATATCTTGGAATTTTTTGTCCGAGTCATATTCTTCAGCAACTTCAGGCCCTTTGCTAGAATATGACGCTGTAATTTCCGGTTTCTCAGAGAAATTGGGTGCCCAGCCTGAATCAGGTTTTTCACTGGATTTTGTAGCTTTATTGAGAATATGATCATGCTCAGTGACTATCCTTTCATCCAATACTGTTCCTACCGTGGTTTCCGTAAACTGTTCACTGTCGTCAGTTGATATTCGAAGTACCTCATTCTCTTTGTGAGGCTCTGAAATTCTGTTAACTGCAATGTCTTCTGTTTTATCATTAGAAGCATTATCTCTACTCATCTCTATAATTGTGCTTTCCTCTTGAACAGTTTTAGTGAAGGAAGTTGCCTCTGTCTGGTCCGTGGGTCTATATCTTTGAGCACCTTTATCTAGTTCAGAAATTTCACTATATTTAACTTCACTGGGCTCTCTTAGTTCAGTATCTGTGCCTTCTATAATCTTTGTTTGCGTAATTTCTTCTTTGCGTATTTCCGAATATTCACTGTTTTCATTTTCGAAATCTTCAAGAACAGATAATGTTCCATCTATTGATGTTTCGTTAGTTTCAGAAATCCTATTTTTCTGTGTTTGTTCAGCAGGTTTAGTTATCATATGCGTCTTAATTTGTTTGCTAGTTAAATTGTCTTCATTTTTGTCTCCAATTGAAGCAAATATTGTTTCCTCTGTATGTTCACTGATCGTAGTTGTTGCGTATTCTTTGTTATATTCTGGAATCGTTATATACTGTTTGTGTTTAATGCTCACATTTTCATTAATTTTTTCGGTGATTTCAGTAGTACCGACCTCTTGCTCTTCATGCCCGGTAACTCTCATCTCCTTGTCAGTTTGTTTGGTCATATATATCTTATTTTCCTCATCAGTCTTCGTAGAAGATGTTCTCTGATCTTGTGCTTTACTAATAGTATCATTATTTTCCTCATATAGTTCTTCATCCTCCTGATTTTGTTCATTACTCACAGGAATCCCACTTTCTTCATTTTGGCCACCGAACTCAAACTCATTATCTTGTTCAGATATTAAATCAATTCCAGATTCCACATTTTGATTAGAGATTGCAGTGGTTGCAATGCTCTCATTAATTTCTTCAGCAGCATGTCTGTCTTCATTTATTTTAATGGTAGCGGTAATAGTGGAAGCAGTATTACCAGAGGTGGCAGTTCTAGTAACAGCTATAAACGTTTCTTGCTCGGTGCTTACGGAGACAGCATCTGAATCCTGGTCATCAGAATTTGACACTGGAATATTTTGAGTAGTGATTTCTACAGGAAGATTTGACGAGATTTCATTCAAATTTTGTGTTTCTTTAAAGGAATCATTCTTGCTTATATTTATATTTTTCTCTGTTAAACTTTCAGTAAATACTGAACTATTTAGATCAGCATGGGCAGTGGTTGATGTTAGTATTTCTGTCACTTTTCCATGATGTGGTATTTCATCAGTAAATAATTCATGTTTGTTAGTTTCCTGTTCGCGATTTTCTTTAACTTCTTCATCTTCTGAGGTTCCAGAGGCTTGTTTGTCTTTCAGGTCTGTTTGAAGATTGTCTGAATTGATAGTAGAGTAGCTATTGGCTGATTTTGTTTCATGAAAAGTTGTTGTTATGATAGTTGTCACAGAGTTTGTAGTCACTAGATCTTCTGATTCATCTACGTTTTTGTAGTCCGTGCGCGTAGTCGTCTCTGTAATTTTTTGCGTACTTTCGGTTTCGTCCTCTCTTTCTCCTTCAGGAAGTTTCTCACGGTCGCTTACCATTTCATCCAAGGACAAATCCACTTCACTTTGACGCTCTTCTTGATCATTTTCACGTTCGTTTTCAAGATCGTCATTTTGGTCCAACTGCTCTATTTTGTCCTCTGCTGGTTGCTTTATTGTGGTCTTGTTGGACGCTGGAAAAGAAAAGTCAGATTTAGACAGAGTTTTAACTTCTACATGTGGAAGAATATTCTGAGTGAAGGTTTAGCATTTTCTTGAAAAAAAAGATTCACTGTGGATTCAAACATGTCGAATAGCATTTGCGCTTATTCTAGATTTTATGAATAGTGTAGTTGTTCTTGTAGTTGATCATTCTTAAAGTTACGTAGCTCCTAGATGTTCCACCTAACAGGTAATGTGACCTTATTCTCGAATTGATCAAAGTTTTATATCAATGGACTGATCCAATGAGTTTGTGTGTTCGGATTGTTAGTATACTCCCTTTTTATCATATTCTATGCACTTGATAAATAAAATATTCTTTCCATTAATTGATGGACAGTTTCCTACGGAAATCAACATAATTTAGAACCATTCATACGGAACATTCAGACAGTATTTGTTTACCAGATAAACTGATGTTAGACACTTTCCCTTAGACTACTGAGATTGAACAACAATTTACAAGAATTTGTGGCAGCATCTGCCTGAACTTCTGATGCAGTGTCACGATGTGTGTTCATTGGAATCGATGGCCTATGATGATAATATCAAGGGTACTGAATACACCGGTTGCAGCAGTGTTATTCTTTACACATTGTCTTTTCGTTTTCGAAAAAGACTTTCACAACATATTGTCGCAACACCAAAAGACGCAGAGTGTTTTAGAACATGAAGCACTGATAACTTTTGGACAAGGTTCGTTAAAATAATCACTATGTAACATTCTATTCTATTCCCTCAGTCATATGACTGATGGGGGGGTAGCTGTATGTTACCATACTAGGGAGATGATTATGAGCAAGGTGGTTTACCGTTGGCTTCCTTGCCGTAGTATATTTTATGACTGTAGCCGTGTGTGTTCACGGGACAGGTTTTGCCTGTTTTGAGGGATAAAAAATCCGAGTTACCGGGAGAAAAACCCTCCACCTTTGTATGAGACCGGTTAACTCACCTTTAGGCGAAAGAGACCAGATAAAGGTCCCTCGCTTCATAGACTGGAATCGAACCCAGGTCTTTCCAACCAAAGGGCTTCGTCTATACCGACTGAGCTACGGAGGCTCCCTGTGTAACACATTAGTTCTGAAATTTGGTCAGAAGTTCCCCTATTTACTAGTCAGTAATAATAGCAAGCTTATTGTATTTAGGAAATCTTTATTTTTTAACTCGTTGGCTGAGACCCTGTAGTTTATTGATGAATTTTAGAATCATGAGATATGCTTAAAATTCAACATTGAATCAGAAATAGGTCATATATATTTTGGATAAAGCATACCTTGAAATTATACTTAAGGTAAAAATGCCATCCCTCCTACTTTATTAGTTTCAGTAAACATTTTGTTTATATGCATATGTAGAAAGATTTTTTACCTTGGGTATATACTCTGTTAAAGATACCAAGCAATTTTATAAGCTAGGTTTTAATCCTTTTTCCCAAGTAAGCAAACAGACAAGTAAATCAAGTTTGCTCCTGAACATAGTTCAGGTCTGAGGCAACTCGTAGTAAAGGTGGAGTACGCTCTGATCACTTTCCTTAGTATTTCCCCTAATGCAAAGCACATTCCCTTGCGGAGATGTATGATGCTATGCATTAAAGGCAAGGGCCACTACCTAGACCCTTTTTGACCTTTATTGCGGTCTCGTCGGTAGGAGCCAGACCCAAAAAATGCCAAGGTTGAAGTAATGCAGAGCTTATAAATTTTATCTAAACCCAAGGTAAAAAGCTTTCTACATCTTACTCTCATCCTGAGATTTTTATTTAATAAGGTCAAAGCACCTTGTGGCAACTTGTTCAGGTAAACTTTTTAAGCTCTGCATTACTTCAACCTTGGCATTTTTTGGGTCTGGCTGCCACTGACGAGACCGCAATATAAAGGTCGAAACCGGTCTGGGTAGTGGCCCTTGCCTTTAATACATAGCATCATACATCTCTCAAGGGGATGTGATTTGCATTAGGGGAAATACTAAGGAAAGTGATCAGATCTTACTCCACCTTTACTACGCCTCCACCTCAGACCTGAACTACGTTCAGCCGCAAACTTGACTTACTTGTCTGTTTGCTTACTTGGGAAAAAGGATTAAAACCTAGCTTATGAAATTGCTTGGTATCTTTAACACACACACACACACACACACACACACACACACACACACACACACACACACACACACACACACACACACACACACATATATTAACCCCTTCCATGCTCCTGGCATTACTTTTAATTGACCGTATGTGATTGATGTCTTGTTTATTGGAGACTCAATATGCATATTCTTTCTATAACCTTCACCCAATAATTTTAGTAATAGACTGAACTGCTGTAGCTAGAGATCGACTTACTCGGGAACAGGTAAGAAAGTTTTAGAAAAAGTCCCTGTAGTCGGTGACTAGCATGGAACTCATAACGGTAATTTCTTTGGGCACTTTGATGCTATAAAAAATTGAATGCAAACACCAGTTCTACAGGGCCACACAGGCACTAACATACTGATTCTACAGGGTTTATTTCTAATGGTAGCAGAGATGGCAGTCATGATGTTATATGACACTCACAAAATATATTGGGTAATTAGTAATTGCTTTTAATTTTTTTCCCAATAACACTTATGGCTTTATTAATGACATTAGTCTAATGTCAGTTATATCGCTAATATTGATCATAGAGAATAATCATCTACTTCTGGCATTGTTCGGTATTATTATGGAAGACAATCACTCTTCATTCCTCTCATTTACTTGATTATTGTATTCGTTTTAATATCCATTTTAGCGTAGTTAGAAGAAGGTGGGCAACGGCAATCTTGTCAACTATTTTTTTCTAATGTAGACTGGTGATAAACAGAGATACCATTTCATTTCCACCGCTGGGAATTAAGTAATGCCAATAGGCTTTCTCCATCAACACGAAAAAAAAAAAGTAAAGATGCAGCAAAATTCATCTACAACAACAACAAAATCGGCAAATGCTGCTGGTTAATTCTTTTGGTTTGTTTTAGTTGTACTTACAGCCAAACCAAATCAAACGTGGGAGCAGAAAAGCAACAGAGTCTATTATGTCAGTATGTTATGTCTGTTATATATATATATATATATATATATATATATATATATATATATATATATATATATATATATATATATATATATATATATATATATATATATATATATATATATATATATATATATATATATATATATATATTTGTTATTTTGGCTGGTGTATATATTTTTAGGATATTTAAACTAGTTTTTGAAGAAGAAGAAACCATACACTTGGCAGGGATAGAAATTGCATCTACTGACTCTGCCAAGTAATAGAAAGCTGGACTATCGTTTGAACAGGAGACAAGTTTTCTGAATTGGCCCTTTCGGGTCCCAATTTTATTTATTTATTTATTATTTCACCAGCAGCATAGCGTATGTAGTGTAGACATAACGCGAAGTAGACTTTTTGTTTCTAGCCTCCTGCAACATAACATACTGATTCATAACATACATGCACAGATATGCGCATGATATTGCTAACTAAATTCTTTTGTAACTATAAATGTCTTTATCTGACTGAATCAGACAACATAAGCACAACACGAATTGAGCATAACTTGAAATATTCAAGCGACAGTTTACTAACAAAAAAATAAATAAATAAAAATAATAAAATAGAATAAAATAAAGATTCACACTATCCTGGTGGAATCTCAAGAAATGTTTCTTAAAATGTTTTCTGACTAGAAATAGGATAGAAGTTGTCATGAGCCTGCAGTAGAATAGATCTTCTAGCATTTTATAAACAAATGCTATGCGTTACCATTGCTACAGATAAAAAGCAGTGAAGTAAGAAACAGTAGAAAAAACTCCAAGGAGCTCCAAGGAATGAAACATTTCGTTCAACAGAAGAAAATAAACTAGTTCAATGCTACAGTATTGATAATAACTCTATAACTCTATAGATTCAATACTTAAACCATATTCTCAGTAAACAGTATGTAATATGACATCTGTTGCAATCAAACCAACGGAACAAATCCAATACTTAAAATTTCTAAATTAGCCAGATTTTCTGCAATAGGAGAGAATATTAAAAGGTCTTGGATAAATTACAATATTTCATCATCAAATTGCTCATATATGACCCTTAGGAGGTGTACAGGATAATTATGATAGTGCCACATGAATAAGTTACACGATTACTAACTTCTGATTATCAATTTTTCAACAAATGAATCTGAAATCTGTCAATACTCCAATATTATACGGCGTTATATTTTTGTCTTTTAAGGAGCTTTTTACTGTATCAATCCATCTATATCTTGATCTTCCTCTGGATATTTTTCATGTCCCCCTGACAAACGACACTTGTTTTGCTAAACTTTCTTCTCCCATTCTGTTTAAGTGACCATACCACCTGAGATTAGCTCCAATAACACATTCATAAATGCTAGCAATGGCAAGTTCTTTTCTAATATCCTCATTTTTAATATGATACTGTTATTGATGTCATCTGTTGATGACATCAATGCCATCTGTTGCCTCAAGGGCTCACTTTAGTGAGTAAGAGCATGGCAAACCCGAGATAACTGATGCTGGACCATGCCTTACTTCATGTAATATACATCTGTTATATTATCTGTAGACTGGTCCCTCTCCTTCTTTCTTCTCTTCTTGCTCCTTCCCCCAATGCTATTAGAGGGCTAGGCATGAATCTTTCCCATCTTGCTATGTCATTTTGTCTTATGCAACCACTGAAGGTGGGGGGGGGGGGTTAGTCCCAATAGGTGAAGGTCCAGAGCCCGTATAAATGGCGAGGGTTGACGTCAGGAAGGGCATTCGGACTGTCATCTCTAGCTATGATCAAATGAGTTGAAGAGAAAGTAATACAATGGCTAGGGCGTACCCCTTAGGTGACGCGCAAATACATCGCCCTATAGCTGCGAGAGGTGGACAAGGGCTACTGCATCAAGGACGGATGCAGTTAAAGAAACGAGCTCAGCAGGTGGAGAGAATGATGCGACTGGGAACGTCGAATGTTGGAAGCATGACTGGAAGGGAAAGAGAGGCGGCAGTCATGATGAGGAAGAGGAAGTTGGACATTTTGTGTGCAGGAAAAAAGGTAGGCGGGGGAAACGGCGAAGGGACTGGGAGACGGGTATAAATTGTTCTACTCTGGAGCGAATATGCAGGGAAGAAATGGTGACGGAATTGTAGTGTGTGGCAGAATGAAGAGAGAAGTACTGGAAGTGGATATGAGGAATGACAGAATCATGCGAATGAAACTGGGTCTTGGAGAAGAGCATCGTCTTATGTGTATACGCCTCGCAAGTTGGCTATACAGCAGAGGAAAAGAGGAGTTCTGGAACGTGCTGGATGAAGAAATGAGGGAACTGGAAGAAAACGAGATGGTGATTGTCGGAGGAGACAAATGAACACATAGGAAGACAGAATAGGGACTGTGAAAGAGTGCATGGCGGCAGAGTGGGAATGATGAACCAGGAAGGAGAGAGGATTGTAGGCTTTGTGGTAGCATTTGATCTGGAATGAATTCGTTTTTTTGGCAAGAGTGAAGGACATTTGATAACATCTGAAGAAGAAAAAAAGTGTAAGGTAATCCCAACAGATCAAGTGGCGCAGCAACAGCGGCTTCTGTGTGCAGACCTTAAAATAAGGTTGAAGATAAAAACCTTTGGAAGCCATGGAATGAAGAAACTTAAGTGGTTTAGCTTAAAAGAAGAGAGTGTGAGGGATCATTTTAGGGAGAGCGTGTTGGAGAAGATTTCGGATGGACTAGAAAGTGTACACGATTGATGGAGACATAATTCAAAAGCAATTCTAAGCTGTGCAATCGAGATGATTGGTAAAGCATCTGGAAGATTAGAGAGCAGAAAGAGGATTGGTGGTGGAATAATAATGAACAAGAAGCAGTGGCGGCTAAGAAGAAGTGGGAGGAGTCAAGAGTGGAAGAGGACAGAGAGGAGTACAGAGAGAGAGAGAGAGAGAGAGAAAGAGAGTAGCAAAGAGAGTTGTTGCGCAGGCAAAGACCATCGCATATTAAGATCTTTACGATCAATTAGAAACAAAGGAAGGACAGAGAAAAATTTATCGATCGGCAAAATGTAGAAATAAGGCACCAAAGGACATCTTACATGTGAGGCAGATCAAAGGCTCTGGAGGAAGAGTATTGAGAAGGGATGTAAATATACGAGGGTTGTTCGATAAATCCGTGCAAAAATGAAGAAAACAATTTTTTGGGGACAAGCATTCTTTATTTTTCAACATAGTCTCCTTTGAGGTGTATGCACTTAGTCCAACGATGCTCGAGTTTTTTTTTATCTCGTTCCATATAGTATGATTTGTCCAACTCTTCAAAATAGGCAGTTGTTTCGGCAATCATCTCATCGTTTGATGAAAATCTCTTTCCTTCCCTTCCAGCCATTTTTTCATGTTTGGAAACAGATGGTAGTTCGAGGGAGCCAAATCTGGAGAGTACGGGAGATGAGAAAGGACTTCGTAGACAACAACAATTTTCATGAGGTTGTGGAGCTTTTGCATACCCTGGACAATAATTCTCAATTGGGACAGACGAAATATCAGCACATATGCTAAAGGAACGCTTAGTCAAACTGGTTAGGCCTTTGACCTGCTATGTTTGTATGACTTGAGTCTCAGCTCAAAAATCATACCGCAGAAATTTAGTGAATGCATGATAGTTCTGCCATACATCGTTAGTGCAAAAACCGATGTGCTTAACTACCGACCGATCATTATCTCTGGAATATGGTGAAAATGTTAGCGAAGTTAATAAGAACTCCACACTCTGCAAAATACAGGAAAAAAAATCAGCTCACGCTTTTTATTCCAGTATAGAGAATAGACGATGTGGTTTTAGTCCTACTTAACTTTTGGAGACTGAGCGAACAGTTCAGTCTCCACCAGTAGTTAATCAGAGATAGCTAGCTCACGTCTGTTGTCTCAAGAACGGATTCCATGTATAATTATGCATGGCATCTGGTGAAGTAAGGAGGTTGAGAATGAATGCCGCCATATCGCGGTCCGTAATCCTAACACTATTTTAACTGTCTAAAAATAGTGTGGATTCTACGGTCCATTTTCTTGAGCTTATGGGACAAGAACCTGAGTTTCCAGGAGGAAAAACCGGCTTTCCAGTGCCAGAGATCGACTAACTCGGGACTAACCACTACAATCGACTAGCCAGTCCAAAAAAGCTTAGTAAAAGTTCCTCCAGTCGGCGGCTAGAATAGAACTTACGATGTTTTTTCTTCGGGCGCTCTAGTACCGTAGGAAGCACACGCAACTTCCATTGATCTACAAAGGAGAGCATAAGTTTACTAAAGGAAAATCATGTTTTAGCAATTTGTTGATAATTTATAACAAGGTTACAGCTGAATTGGAAGGGAATATGTATACTGTAGTATACTTTTCCTTTACTAAGGCATTTCGTAGAATAAAGGCTGTTGTATAAACCCGATAATACTGAATTGAAATATAAGCTCTTAACTCGGATAAGTGGATAGTTGATGGACAGGTATCAAGAAATGATATATAGCCGGCATGAACCTGGAGAATTAAGGTGATTACTGGTGTACCGCTGAGTCAGTCTTTGGGTACCATGTTGTTCAATCTATACATTAATAACATTGGGAAGGATCTGACAGGAGATGTTTAGCTGTTTGCTGATGATACAAAGATACACAAGACAATGAGAGATGCTTCTGATATCTTGCACTTACAGAATAATTTGAATAGGCTGGAAATCTGGGCAAGTCATAATGACTTCAATTCAATGTCAGTAAGTGCAAATATGCACTTTAATGTAATGAGATATCCAAAGACATATTATCTTGGCTGAGTTATGTTACTGTATAAGAAACTAATGAATCTTGGGATCATGGAGTTATAGTGGATAGGAAGTAGAAGTTCAAAAGTCGCACTGCCATCGGGATCACCGCCCTGCTTATTGAAGGCCTGAAGTGGCTTGACAAAGTTCCACGTTTGGTGTCTATAGCTGGGTTTCCGTACTACGTAAAAATTAGTTTTTATGTAGGTTTTGCAAATAACCTTTCTAGAACATAAAAAAATGCAAACACAACTCAGACGATAATTGCGATGTTGAAGCGAGCATTGACAGGTAAGGTTATAGAAGTCATTTTGACTCTCTAGTAGGTCTTGATACGCCTTCGTCTGGACTACTGTGCGCATATTTGGTCCCGTAGGTTCTAAACGGATAAAGAAGTCATGGAAAGGCTGCAAAGAAAAGTTGCAAATATGACACAGGAATTGTGGAGTGCAGATTACGATTGGGAATGAATTGAGAGTATGAAGACTGCAAACACTGTCTATAAACTTTCGAGAGGGTTTACGATATTGTTTGATAAAATTTTTCATTATAAGAAAAGATGTGGAGAGGGCGATGAGACATCCATGGAAGTGAAGTTTGTGTGCAGTTAAGAAAGGGTAAGAGTTAGATTTTGCTCTCATACAGCAGTGAGTGAGTGGAACAGTTTGCGTGTGAAGTAGTGAGTGCAACTAGTGTAAATGAGTTTAAGAAAAATATGACGGCTGGTGTGGATGATGTATAACCTTCCTTGACTCCCTGGAGGTATAATTATTTTATCAATCAATCAAGCCTAATTATTCATACATAATATGTATATATGCACAAAAATATGTATAATAATTATGTATAATTATACATATATATGTTTGTATAATTTTTAAAACTAATAATGATATATATATATATATATATATATATTTGAATTCGATTCCTGTCCATGACATGAGGAACCTTTATCTGGTCTATTTCGACGAAAGGTGAGTTAACCGGTCTCGTACGGTGGTGGAGGGTTTCTCCCAGTAACTCGGGTTTTTCATCCCTGAAAACAGGCAAACCGGTCCCATGAATACACGACTACAGTCACAAATAATTGCAGCAAGGCAACGGAAAGCCACCTTGCTTTGTAATTATCTCCGTAGTATGGCAGCGTAAATCACCACCCCCACCAGTCAGTCACAACGCTGAAGGGATTATAACCAAGTTTATACAATTTCTTCGTATCTTTAGCACACACACACATACACACACACACACACACACACACATATATATATATATATATATATATATATAAATTTACATTACTGATATATTGTATACGTATACATGTACTAGATACTATAATCGTAGTAATATATTTTGCATTTTGTTCCCATCTTTCGAAACCAACGTTTAGCTTTTATGAAGATGTTTTAGGTCTCTTAGAGAACAGAATTAGACTACTAGCAGTTTTATACTAAATATCCCTTGGTTTATATGTTTAATACTATTATTAATTACTGTTATCACGTGTAGAGCCTTCGTAGATCAGTCAGTATTGACGAAGGTCGGCCGTCGAAGATGTGAGGAATCTTTATATAATATCTCTTTCTAAAGGTGAGTTAACCGCTCTCATACGGAGGTCAAGAGTTGTTTCTCCCAGTAACTCGGATTTTTCATCCCTCAAAACAGGCAAACCGTATTTTATGAGCCGTGAACACACACGGCTCATAAAATACCCCATCATAAAATTTAGTCATAAAATATGCTACGACAAGGAAGGCAACAGTAAACCACCTTGCTCATAATCATCTACCTGGCATATCAGCTACCCCACCAGTCATATGGCTAAGGGAATAGTCCATATTCCCTCAGCCATATGGCTAGTGTGGGAATATGGACTATTCCCTCAGTATTTGGACAACTTACGTGCAATGAAAATTTCGGATCCAAATATTCAGAAAGTAACTCCGTAAGTCTAGTAATAGAGGGTGATTTATGCTGCATGTTTTGCAGTGTACTCGATGTCAAGATATCATATTCAGTTGAACTGACAGACTTCCAGTGCAGGATGGTGGTTGGGTGTCTCATCAATGGTCTATCAGATCGTGATACTGCTACCTGTTTCTGTATGCCGAAATCCACCGTTGCTTATGTCATTCGTAGATGGAAAGTTGATGGTGCTACTATTGCAAGGAAATGCCCTGTGAGGCCACCCGCACTCACTGACCGAGATTGACCAGCTCTACTCCGTGATGTTCTAGCATCATGCATGTCATCAGCGGCGGACCTCGCAGTCAACTTGGAAATGGTGCAGGGAGATCAGTCAGGATTAGAACTGTCCGCTGAGAGTTTAATGATTTAGGTTACCACGATAGAGCTACTATAAACAAGCCACACATCACCGCTTACCGCTTCCCCTCCCTCTCAACGCCAAACAACGTTTGGACTGGTGTCTTTCACACTGTTCCTGGACCGTAAATGATTGGAAAAGGGTTCTGTTGAGCGACAAATCACCCTTCGAAAGGTTTCACTCTGATGGTCATGATTGTATCTGGAGATTTCTGTCATGGTTCTGTCAGGACTGCATCATTCCAACTGTCCAGTTTGGTTGAGGCTCGGTAATGGTACGGAGGTTTGTCAGCTGAATGGGGCTTGGTACATTGGTGGATGTGCACAAAACCTGATGGCCACCTGGACATCCTGGACAATTTTCATCCTTTCGACGCTGTGGAAATACTTCGGTAACGATCCCTGCATGTTTTAGCACGACAGTGCCTCATGCTATATTGAAATGCTAGGTGTCCAAATACTTTGTCAGCATAGTGTGTGTGTAAACCCTTCCATGAGAATTCTACACTCTGTTTAACAGAAAGTAATCAAATAGAAATAACATCTATCCGGCCAACGTTTTTAAAGAGGAACACAACGTTTCGCAACGATGTGATGTCATTTTTTATTGATTATACGAATAAAAAATTAATTTTACGTATTTTTCTGTCTTTTAATACTTGTAGCTTGTTATATACTTACCAAGTGGGGGGCAATGACCGTATACTGGACAGCACTCTCCGGGAACATAATGCGGTGCACAATCGCTACGAAAGGAACAATCTATAAAAGTACACGAGATAGTTGTGCCGTGGCAGTAGCAGGTATAGCATGGGTTGTTTGTGTCCTTAATCTGATCTCCATCTGCATACATCGCGCCATTATGTTGACAACCTGGAGGTATCACAAGAAAGAAAGAGAGTGCGATTAGTTATTCATAATGTTGAAGTTAGAGTCGTTATATTCTGATTACTATCGAAGCAATTAAGGCTGTAAGGCTATTACAATAACGTAAAATCTTTCACAGATGCCTGAAATAACCCACATTGCAAATTCTTGCATTTAAATCCCCAAGTATTATTACATATTATTTTTTTTTGAAGATATTCATGAAATTCTTATATTTCCAGTTTTGGCTTTCCTTCCTCTGGAGATTATTAATAAAAATTTAATATTAATAGAAATAGAAAAATATTAATATAGAAAAAATTCATATTAATAGAAACATTAATAAGAATAACTATTAATTGAAAAATAAATAATGTTTAGCCTTTTAGATTTATGGATATGACTGTTAATTGTGTTGGTACCACTTCCGTAGTTCATTTTTACTATTCTGTAAATGTTCTGGTATTTCGTAAGTTGTGTGGAAGATTACTGAGCAAAAGATGCTCTCTCACATATATTTTATGGTGAGGGGTAACGCAGAGAGCTGTGGTACAGTATGTCTCTATGATTATGGTAATCGCGATTGAAGTTACAGTGCTATAGTCTGATATGTTAACATTTTTAGGTACGGTCAATAAATACCGTATTTACCCGAATATAACTCGCCCTCGCGTATAACTCGCACACCCGATTTTACTTTACGAAAAAAGAAATTAAAAAATTACGCAAATATCTCGCACATAGTAACTCGCACCCCACGGTAAACAACACGCCCTCCACAACAGCCACTATACATTGCAGACGCAAGAAAAACAAGTAATTTTAACGTACTACTGAATAAGGTACAGAGACATTTGCAGATTATGTGATATATTTCTCAAAAAATAGTGAGACTAGAGACAACTGGGATAAAATCGCCACTAACTAATGAACCACATGTCCCCTCCCACAGAAACTACGCTGCATAGACTCAAGCAAAAACCATATGTTGCACTGACAAACATAGTATCTAACTAAAAGATACTGTCCAATTTTACAATTATATGAAATAAGTGTTTGTTTGATTGCATTTAAAATTTCAATGTCATTAAGACAGATCACAAAGGCTAACTTGAAATAAAGTCTACAGCCAATTGAAACTAACATGACATATGATATGTATGTGAGTCTTCCACCGAGCTCAATGAGGAGGCTGCACGCAAACAAGCAGCAATAAAATTCAACCAAAGGGTGAAACTTTGTGTGAGTTGAGCCAACCTGCGCGATGCAGAAGCGGTATACAAACAGTAATGAGAAGTTTCGTCGGAACGATAAACGTAGGAAAGTGAACGTGTTAAAACAAAGAAATAGATAGTGAATGTGGTTATGGCAGTTTCAGATATTATGGAATTCGGTTGAAGAGAAATAGAATTCAACCCAACAATTGTTAACTTCCCTTTGTCGTTGGGTCGCGCGATCTTTTGTTAATACCATACCAATCATATACACGTTTTCATAGCTGCTCTATCTCTACTGGCCTACCATTGCTGTCTGTTTCGCGCTCTGCTTCCACTTCTCATTAGTTGTTCCTGAAGGATTTTTTATGACGTATTTCATGTCTTGTAAATTAGTAGTAATTTTGCTTGAAATAATGTACAAGATGACGCTATTTGGGTAGATGACTTTGACAATGTGCACAAGACCGCTCTCGAGGCTGTAAGTAGCGAAAGCCAGCAGGAGATTCTTGGTAATTCATACCCATTTTCATTTTTTTTCTGAAAACTTTAGTTTACGAAAATACCCGCATATATCTCGAACCACGATTTTTAGCTTTAATTTTTGGAGAAAAAAGTGCGAATTATGTTCGAGTACATTAAGAAGCTTTGATTTCGACACCGAGCACGAAATATTAACTGCCAAAGTGAAGATGAAATTCAACAGGAAAAACAATATCAGAAAAGAAGAAAAAATCAACCTCTCAAAACTAAAAGATAGCTCAAGCAGAAATCGATTTTTAGAACAGATGTGCTTGACATTAAAACCCTCCATCTTCCAGAACAGCGGAAAATACTAGGAAGAAGGAAAAGAAACAGTGTGATCAATTGAAAAATACACTTTAGGTACCAAACCCAAAATAAACAAACAGTGGATAACCCAAGAAATCCTAGCTTCAGTAGAAGAGGCCAAGATACTTGTAAACCAACAAAACAATGAAGAGAATAGAGGAAAATACAGAGCACTAAAAAATAAAGTTGATAACCTGTGCAAAAAAGCCAAAGAAAAATGGTTAGAAGAAAGAGATAAGAAATGCCAAGAAGCAAAGCAACAAAACAACCTAAAAGTCTTCCATGACACTATAAGAGAAATTACAAAGGAATTCTCAGCAAAAGCAGTAACAATGATAAACAACAAGATGACTGAAACTGGGAATATTGAAGATATAAGAAAAATCTGATCAAACCATTTTAAGACTATCGTTCACCAAGGAAACAAAACTACAATGCCAACAAGAGAAGAAAATAATGACCACCCAAAACTTTTACAAGAAGAAGTTAGATAAGCTTAGAAAAAAAAAGATGAAAAACAATAAAGCACCAGGCATTGATACTGTCCCTACTGAACTGTGGTCATACGGAGACAGCACATCAATAGGACATTTGACAACCCTAGTCAATAAAATACTACAAACAGGCGACATCGCAGATGACTGGAGAACTGGAAAGATCATCCCTATATACAAGAAAGGAGACAAAAGAGACTGCAGAAATTACGGACCAATCAATTTACTCTCCCACACTTATGAAATATTCGTGCGAATTATACAAAATGGTTTAAAAAAACACCTATGAAGAACTGATAGGCATAGAACAAGCTGGTTTCCGAGATAACTATTCAACAATAGACCAGATTTTCACATTTCACCAACTAGCAGAGCTCGGCTGGGAAGACCATAAAGAACTATATTGTTGTTTTGTGGACTTTAAACAAGTTTTCGATATCATTAATAGAGAAATCCTTCTTAACGTTCTAGAAAAAGCAATAGACAAATATATAATACAGTTTCTGATAAAATATTACTCTAAGACAAATGCAATAATTTAAAAGGACACACTCACAACAGAACCCATAGAGATCCAAAAAGGAGTAACAAGGATGCCCATTATACTCATGCCTATTCAACATATATCTAGATGAAGTTGTAAAAAAGGCAATAGACAATGAGCCTGGAATCAATGTCAGTGATTTAAACATAAATAATATTAAATGCGGATGGTCTCCTCCTTATTCAAGAACCCGAAATGAACTACAAAGGTTGTTGATAAACAAGCTCAACGAAACCTGTAAAACATATGACATGACAATAAATATACAAACGACAAAAGTGATGAAAATAGGGAGGAAGAGACCCGTCATCTCAGCCACACTAAATGGAGAACAAAGAGAACAAATAGACAACTTCATATATCTTGGATCAAAACTAACAGAAGCAATAGACAAACACAAAACAATCAAACACAGAATAGCGATAGGATGGACTATCGTGGGAAAATTACAGAAAATCTGGAAAACAAACAAGATATCTAAGCAAGCCAAAATCAAATTATATGAATCAATAATTATACCAACAATCATCTATGGAGCAGAAGTGTGGACAGTTAAGAAAAGAGAGGAGAATAAAACTGCTGACATTCGAAACGAAATGCTTAAGAATAATAAATAGAACAAGTTGGATAGAAAAGAAAACAAACAGCACAGTCAGACAAGAATTACTCTATAAAAAACAATAATAGAAAAAATTAGAAAACAACAACTGAGCTGGTTTGGCCACACTGTACGCATGGATGCAAACAGACTTCCTAACGTTCTAATCAATACTTTTCCAACTGAAAAAAAGAAGACATGGAAGACCAAGAGTAACCTGGCTGAAATTAATAACGTTTCGGGATGCAGAACGTATAAGGAACTTTTTCGAACAGTAAGGAATAGAGAAGACTGGAAGATCCTGCTCAAGGGAAGATTCAAACCGTCTTAGACGGAAGAGAAGAAGAAGAAGAAGAAGAAGAAGAAGAAGAAGAAGAAGAAGAAGAAGAAGAAATACGGTATTGAACTAGATTCTGAGGTGGTGGTGGTGGCTAATGAGTTGGAGGAGGGATGAGTCTAATGCGTGAAAGCCATGTAGTCAAATGAAAACATCATCAAAGTGTCTTAGTCAGATAGAAGGTATGAAAAAAGTAGTATCAAGAGTAATATTATTACTTTTCTCTGTATGAGGAATTCCTCAGGAAAACAAAAATAGTTTTCAAACCTTATTTGATACTATCTGCCAATATCAAATTTCCTAAAGATCAGCTTTATTCTCTCACAGGCGTCTACAACTTTCATTGTTTTGGAAACGTCGCAATATGAACTAACCAGATCTACTGACATCTGTTTTGAAGAACACAAGCGATATATAGTTTGTTGCCACAGCTATGGCCATTCAGTCACATCTAGGTGACCATGCATTGCATGCCTTGCACAGACACACTACCTTGCTTCTCTGCAGCAAATATAAACTATAAAGTAGTCTTTTTGGAATCAGAAGCAGATAAAAAATAAACAAATCCACATAAAGCTGGTTGTGCTAAACTTCCAGTATTTGGAAATTCCTAATCTTAGACCTCCATCCCAACAGCGAAGCTCACTAGAGTCAACATATGTTGTCTCTCATAGGACAGCATCTTCTTATTATAGAACTAATAACATATTTTTTTTGTGTTGTGCGCATTATTACAAATTCTTAAATTGTGAATTCCGTATAATGTCTCTATGACAGAGATGAAATATTGGTGTTTAAGCCTTTGGCTGCGCTGTTTTCATTCCATTATAACATGATCATCGACCAGCATAATAGAAGAGAAAACACATTGTCATAGTGATATCTTCAGGATAGATCAGGATGAAACATGAAAGAATGTATATATATTTGTAAGAGAAAATGCTTTAGTTTTAAGCAAGATATAAATAAATACCATATTAAAAAGAAAACTTTTTAAGAAAGTTTTACATTTTAAAAAACAATTGAAGTCGAGCAGCTTGTAGAGGTGATCTGTACAAGTTGCACTATACAAATATTATTCAAGAAAAAAAAAAGAGTTTGAAAAGAGGATCCAAATTGGAGTCTCATTAGCAAACTCCGAAGCAAGCATTCATTCATTTAGCTAGGGAGGCATGTAGTGAAGTCATTTACAAAGATCGAAAAATCCAAACTTCATGGTGGGTGTATGAACTTAAAAAGATCGTCTTATTTAATAAGAAGGGTTATCGAAAGTTCCTACAAATTATTTTTGCTGCTGCCCCCGAGGTAATGCAAATGAAGGACAGCTAAGTTTTTTGTGTAAAATAGCTAAACAAAAAAGTCATGGAATTCTTTGGTAAGAATATTATTATTATTATTATTATTATTATTTGCATGGTTGCATGGTTGTATCGCTGGTCGCGTTTTTATAGTTTTAATGTGGTTCTAACTCCTGATTTTAATTTAAAAGTGTCATAAAGTAACTCTACTTGTCACGCTGAAGACAGTGACATATAATTCATCGAAATCGGCCAAGTGGAATCCAAAATCTGAGTGTGCTAAAAATTGAAGCGTACACCGCGGTTGCTAACGAGTATAGAACAAAGGACGTCGCCATCTTTGCAGCTGTCCAAAGGAAGAAAGGTGAGTCATGAAGTGCAACAAGTGTCAAAAGGAATTACCGTCCGACGGATGTTATATAACCTGCAGGAAATGCCATACGAATCTTCACTTTACATGTTCCAGACTTTCAGAAACAACCTGGCAACGCAAATCCAATGCCAAACGAGAAGAATGGAAGTTCCTAAACTGTAGAGAGAACAAAGAAACTCCACCACCCACGACGCAACTGATTACGCCGGAGGCAGAATCGGACGATGAACTGAACAGACAACAAAATACCTGTGAGTCTTATAATTTGAGTTCCGTAAATTTATTACTAGAAAAAGGTTTAGAAAATATAAACGCCAGCTTGGTAGATCTTGTCTAAGAACTATTTGATAAACAGAATAAAGAAATAACAAAAAAAAATTAGCGAATATGAAGAGTTTGTTCAATTTAATAATTCAAACGTCGAAGAAGTCTAACAAACGGTAAACGACATTAAAACCAGCATTCACGCATTAACTGACAGACAGCACAACTTGATAAAAGACACATCGGAACTCCGTCAAGAATTTAATTACCTGAAACTACAATACGAAGTTTTAAACCAACAACAACATAAAGAAGACGTTGTCATAAACGGTCTTCCAGAAACCGAATCCACAGAAAAGCGACAGAAAACAATAATAGACGAAGAAATAGTCAACGACGAAATAAGAAAAACAGACTGGGAACACCTGGCATCAGATTCAGCAGATATCTTATACAACAACATTAAACTCACACTGGAGGAAATATATAAGACAGCTACAAAGAAAGTCCGAATCCGTTCAAAAACAACACAAAATCCTTGGATAACACAAAACTTAATCCTAGAAATACATAGAAAAGACGCTTTATGGAAAGAATTAAAGCGATATCCAAATAACACAGCTTTAAAAACTGAATATAGGATAACAAGGAATCGTTTTACAACACAAATCAGAAATGCAAAAAGAAACTACTACAGAGACAAACTAACCTCCGCACAAAACAACATGAAACAAACCTGGCATCTGATCAATGAGATGCTAGATTTTGTTCCCAACACCACCGCCGCCGAAACCATAAAACACAGCTTCATGAAAGACGCAAAACCTAACCAACAACTAGCAAATGACTTTAACCAATATTTTGCACACTCCATCCAAGATCTGCATAGAAATATTCCCCCAATCACAAAACGAGACCCTCCACTTGGGCCACAATCAAAACAGACATTATGGTTCCCAGCCATAAAAGAAGCAGAACTTCTCTCAGCAATATACCAAATGAAACCAAACAAAGGCCCAGGAATAGATGGTATCAGACCTAAAGATATAAAGCAACGTGTAACTAGTTTAAGTCCTTTCCTACTAAAACTAATAAATAAAATATTTAATACAGGACAGATACCAAGTATGCTAAAGACCCCCATAATCATACCCATATACAAACAAGGAAAAAGAAATTTAATCAGCAATTACAGACCCATAGCAACATTACCAATTATCAATCAAATTTTGGAGCGGACCATACTGAAGAAACTCACAGCATACACTGAGATCTTTCATATCATCCCCAAAACACAATATGGTTTTCAGAAAAATAAGGGAACTACATCTCTCTCTTGGAAAACTTTACAGACGTAATTAATACCGCCTTAGACAAAAACAAAATTGCCATGGTAGTCTTCATAGATCTAACTAAAGCATTCGATACATTTACACATCAAACCTTGTTAGAAAAGCCGAGGCATGTTGGTATAGACGGGCCTCTTCACAGGTGGTTTACAAACTATCCACAATAGAAAGTATATCACACGTATCGGGTAAAACCGAAGCAGAGAGCTACCAGTAACCTGTGGAGCGCCACAGGGAGCTGTACTCTCCCCAACTCTATTCAACATTTACACGCACGATATTAATCAGTTACCACTCAAAGGTAAGATATTCCAATACGCAGACGATACAACAATAATATACATCCATAATAACGAGCATAGCCCAAACAAATATGCAACATGATATAAATCTGATCATAGACTGGCTCACGAAAAACTCCAAACACCTAAACTCAGAAAAGACAAAATTAATGATATTCAGAAATCCACTGACTCGACCAGTTGACAACAAATATATAACCATCCAAAATCCACTTTCCAACATAAAAAACACACAGAACAGCAAAACCATTACAATCACTCAGGTTGAAACAATACGATACCTTGGAATTTACTTCGATGCAGATATGAACTGGAATAGCCACATAAACCATCTACACAACAAACTCCGAACAATAAGTGGCAAACTCTACAGGTTAAAAGACATAGTTCCCATACGCCTAAAAACACTAATATATAAAGCACTATGCCAAAATATACTAAGATACGCTATAATAACGTATGCTTTCTGTGCACCCTGAAAATTAAATAGATTAATGTCGCTACAGTACAAAATGATAAAACTGATCTTTTGGGAACAAAGAGAAAATCACTACCTTATAAGCATTGCAATGTCAGAACACAAAATACTGACAGCAAAACATTTATGTCACTTTGCAGCTTTGCTAAAACATTATTTCGATGCCAACTACAGGACAGTTAGAAATACATACCATATAACAAAACCTCAGACTACTAATTATATCACATATAAATACAATAATCACTACGGAAAGGTCACGCGAAACTTCTACATCCCAGACATGATAAACAAATTACCTTTTGAATACAGAAACCTTACAAACTACAATAGCCTGAAAAGAGCTCTAAGGACATACTATGAACAAGAAACACGCACCCAAAATACCACACAAACTTAATGAAACACAATGTATTCGTTCAGGTTTCCAGTTCAGCGACGCATGAATACATTCCAAGTTATTTGTGTGTGTGTGTGTGTGTGTGTGTGTGTGTGTGTGTGTGTGTGTGTGTGTGTGTGTGTGTGTGTGTGTGTGTGTGTGTGTGTGTGTGTGTGTGTGTGTGTGTGTGTGTGTGTGTGTGTGTGTGTGTGTGTGTGTGTGTGTGTGTGTGTGTGTGTGTGTGTGTGTGTGTGTGTGAGTGCGCGCGCGCGAATTTCTCAATCATAGATTTCGTAGCTTCCCAACACAGCAAAAAAAAAAAAAATACATAATAACCAACTGGTGTCATCCTCAGATAAGCTTACATATAAGCTTCGAGGATGAAAGCAGAGAAATTAGTTCTCATCCAAAATTTATCATATGTAACCAAATGCATGTAATGTGCGTATCACATGAAAACCAATGTATGTAATGTATGTATTATATGTAAACCAATGTACATAAAGTAAATATCACATGTAAACAAATGTAAGTAATGTATCATATGTAAACAAATGTATGTAATGTATATAATAACTGTAACAAATGTATGCCATGTAAAAAAAATTCTTTTAAATGTAAATAATGAGTTTACACTGTATGTTTGTGAGAATTAGGAAATATAATATTTAGATTGCATGTGTAAATACTGTTGTATAATCACATCTTTTCAAACTTGAAAAAAAAAGAGTAAACTACAACATGATAAATTATACAACTTATGTCACTCTGAACAATATAATTGTAAATTATTATTATGATTGTTATATATATATATATATATATAAAACTGTTATCATCATTACTATTTAAATCTCATTATATGTAGCACAAAGTGCTGAACCTTGTAAAATAATATACTGAATAGATGATCATTGTACATATGTAAATATTTGAAAGAACAATAAAAAAAAAGTTAACAGAAACCTTCAGTGAGTCAGGGGCTCATCGAGCGAGGCCACATTCTACAAGCACCACTTATCATACTTATTATTGAATTCATTCACACTGCTTGCACTCACAACATCCAAAGGAAATCCATTCCAGTCACGCTCCACTCTATGAAAGAAAAATCCCCTTAGCGTCATTTTCAGCTTCCAAGGATGCTATCTTGTCTTTTTTCAACCCTCAATAAAATAAAAAATTCCATCAATCGAAATCCTGTATGATTCTTTCAGAAGTTTGTAAGTCTCAATCATATCACCAATCATTCTCCTATTTGGTAGTGTCTGGAGTCTACAAATTCTCAATCTGTCTTCATTATTCTAAACAATTCTAATATCATTTTAAACATTTTCTATTGCACTCTCTCCACAGTATTAGAATCACAACTGAAACCAGGTGACCAGACCTGTGCACGATAGTCCAAGTGAGTTTTTATGAAGGACTTGTAAAGAGGTAAAATGACATCATTATCTTTACATGTCAAAGTTCATTTCAGCAACCATTACCCAGAATTCCATGCTCCAACCATTACTAAGAATTCCATGCTCGAACCATTACCCAGAATTCCATACTCGAACCATTACCCATAATGCACTACTACAACCCACAAAAAAGCATCGAAGATACCGATGACATCATCGATGCCCACTGCAATGACGTCACGAAACTATATCTCACTTATCTACTTCAGATCAATGATGGCACATGTCTACATCTTATAAATGACGTCACTTATCTACATCTGAGAAGAACAGACAGGAATGACACTCACATCATTCCCCATTTACCCTACTCCCTATTTGGTATTTAGTGACCGGACATCTTCTGTTCTCTATTAGCAAGGAAGTTATAGTTATTTTATGATCCTGCCAATTTTTACAGTCCTCTTCTTTTTATTATCTATTTTCACCCCAAAAATGTTACATAAGTTATTTAATTTAATTAAGGAATCTGCAAACTGGCAATGTTTATGATACTGTAGTGTCTGTGTGACGCAGATGATGAAAAATGTTTAATTTTTGTAATCTGTGTATAGTAAACAGCTGAAAATTATATTTCTAATTTTTGTGTAACACTTTCCTTCATAGATGACGTAAAAGAATGGAAATGGTGTGCATTCCTGTCTAACACCTGATTTTACATCAGGCGTTTTTCTGTACTTCCTTGAATTGTAGAAGGTGACCTACAGCTCATATACAGTTCATGTTCTCGATATGATGTCGAGAACATGAACACCATATAATTTACACCATATAATTGGAGCGCTTTGAGCAGCTTTTCTCTTAGCACTGTGTAATATGCTTTTTCAGATGTACAAGGCTTAAGTACAGATCTTCCTTATATTCCAATAATTTTTGAAGTGTTTGTCTTAGACTGAAAATCTGATTCTGAAAATCTCTTTTTTGCCTAAACTCAGCTTATTTCCCTCAACTTTACCTTCCACAATTTTTCTTGATATTTTTGAAAGGACACTTACTTAAATCTTACCTGGAACACTCAGTAGGGAAATTTTTGTAGGATTTTCTTTTACTTAATATATCCACCTGGAATGAATTCGACCTTCCAAATTATACAAAGCAACCACTGTAAAACTTTCATACCTCCATATTTGAGCATTTCGGGGAGAATATCGTCTACTTTCTGGCTGCCTTTCGCTGTTTCACGTTTCTAATGGCTCTTTATACTTGGGTATTTATATTCTGCATAATATGTTACATTTGCTATTTAGCAGAATCTTTCCTGTTTCACCGTCTTTGTTTTCAGTTGAACCAGTTATTTTGACTTGACAGTTTATCTTCTTTTCCACTGGTACATCTTACGATGATGCCAATCTTGAATGCGCCCGATACTTAGAGCTTGTTTCAGAAGCTGACTTTTTTTTAATTTATTGCTCTGGTTATTAGACAAAATCAGCAGAAACTTGTTCTCAGGTCGATGCGCTCATCCACCATAAAATGTATTATGTTGCACAGTCATTTTGAATTTAAGTTAATAAGAATGCAAGTTCATCGGCTAAATCCGAAATCAGAAAAGAGATATTATAAGTGCAATGCATTTAGTGAGTTCTTTAAAGTCTCATCCCATTCAAGCGTCTAGGAGGTTGACTACTATGATGTGACTCATGATTAATTAAGGGCATAACGACATGTGGGCATAACCCTACCTCTTCTACATATTGCCATAAATATTCATGGCTGTAGATCCATTGGCGTTCACGGGGCAAGTTTGTTATGAGGAACGAAAACCCTTATTTTCCTTGTGAAAAATCCCTCTACCTCCGTATGAAACCGACTTACTCTTTGTCAAAAGAGAGCACATAAAGTTCCTCACGTCATGGACAGGAATCGAACCCAGGTCTTTCCGATCAAAGGGATTAGTTTATATCCACCGAGCTACGGAAACTCTCGTCTTTAAAGTAACTGGTATGAAATCCTTGGAATTTTTGCAGTAATGCTACAGAGTTGGAACAAGATAAAACTGAAGAATTAAAAGTAAACTTGGAAAAAATATTCCCGAAAAAAGCAAAACTATGAACACTATTTTAAATAAAGTTGAAAAGTTTCTCTTGGATGTACCAAAAAAGTTATTATAATGATGGAAGTGAAACTGTTTGAATGTAAAGAACACAAAAGGGATATTGTAATTATTGAAGATAAATGAGAAAATTTTGAATTTAGTATTAAAGATGTAGATAATTGTATTTTATATTGTGGTGCCTCTGTTCAGGAGTACGAAGAATCAATCTAAACGGTTCTGTAAGAAAGATGATAATGTAGCAATACAAGAAATTGTCACATACGATCAGAACAGTGAATTGGTAAATCCATAGGAAGAATTCTAATCGTCTTTTCTAGTTCATCGGTATATGGTCCTATAAATTTCACTAGAGATTACTCAACATCAAAAACTACTAACGTGTTATTCTATATGGATTGCATTCAACAGTTAAATAATTTTTAATATCTGTTTTTAATATCAACAGTTAAATAATTTTTAATATCACACACACACACACACACACACACACACACACACACACACACACACACACACACACACACACACACACACACACACACACACACACACACACACACACACACACACACACACACACACACACACACACACACACACACACAGAGAGAGAGAGAGAGAGGGGGGGGGAGGATGGCAGTTATTGAACTGTAGGCAAACCAAATGCGTAATATGATAATGGATTTTTGAACAGTAATGAAATATTAACCTGGATTCTATTAGGATACTTATTTGGATTCCTTGGTGAAAAATAATTGCAAATATTGATAGTAAATCTGTCTCCTGGAAAAATACTGACAATGACATCACATTTTATGAAGTGGTATTTCGTGATATTTCTTTTTACTGCCACGTAAATATATCCAGAACAACAACTTCACAACCACAGCATCTCTCTCTTTCCAAAGCTTTCAGCAGATATTGAAATAAAGTGATGTTCGTCATGCTTATTTAGAGTGGCATTCAAAATTCAGCAAGTGAAATAGTTGTAAGAATTAACATAAATGAAATTAAAGCATGTTTGTCATTCCATAGCATACAGAAAAAAAGAGAATGACCAAAACAAAAATAATATAGTATTTGATAATTGCAATTGAATAGGAACTTGGAAAAGTATACATCACGATTAGAAATTCAACAGAACAATATAACATATGTTAGTTTCAAAATGTGTGAACCATATTTTCTAGAATTACAGAGAGATTTTTTCTAATGAGATAGATAAAATAAAAGTAACACAGGAAGTGGTCGTTTAGGTAGTCATACAGATTATTCATTTATACCCAGTAATATATTTGATGTATTTGACCATCCTGCAAAGAACAATGAGGATAATTGACCTCATTGTTTTGTTTAGAAAGTTATTTTTTATTCAATAAAAAATATTCTGTTTTTTCCAGTGTGCGGGTACTCGGCACAGCGAGTGAGCTCCTCGAACATTTATTCTTTAATAAATGTGTATACGAGGTGTAGCGAAATAGTGACTTTCTAAAAATGTTCATTACGATATTTATTGTTATCAAGTAAAAATGCCTCACCTCAAATTTATTATTATTATTTTTTTGTTTCTTCTATGATTTATTTATTTTTCTATTTTAGTTCTAGTTATGTTTTTAATCCCTCTTTTTGTTTGTAAGTTGTGAATCAAATGAATGACGAAGTAGTTTTATTAATTAATAAAACAACGCCGAAGAGAATGAGTGAAATAAAAGAAATTCAGACTAATATCTTTATTTAGAAAAAAATAACGTGGGTGTAATATCACACGCATAAACGTAATAGCGCATAAAAAATTTTTGTCGTTGCGGGCGCAAGTGACTTTTTATATTCTTTAAAAGGATATTCATCCATTAATTCGGGAAAAGTGTTTATTTCCCTCTTAATATCTTACCCTAATTTCTAAATTTAAAAAAGTTATTTTCTTTGTTTAGTTTTTATTCCTTTATTTATTTCTCTCCAAAACTTCCATCTCTTCCAGAATATCCTCTTTGTAATCAACAGATATTCTCCCTCTCTCTTTCTTGCTGGATCTCAATTCTGATTGAGAGGTCCATCATTTTTGCTGAATCACGCCTGCAGGTACGAAGCAACATGACGGTGAAAACGAAAGCAACATTATTGCTTTGCAGAAAACAAGTTACAGTTCCTCAATTTCAAGAACTTTGCAAATTTATTAATACTGTATATTCTTCACTCATCAAGTTTTAGAAATAAAATTAAATTCGAGGCCTGTTCTTTTTCTTTCTTTTTTTTTACTTCAGCCTATGTAGCTCTGTTTAAATGGTTTTTGCTTCCATCACGACTCCATTGAAAGACAGATTGTTTTAAGTCGATTCTCGTCACAAGCTAGAGGCAGTTTTCGATGCGTTTTTTCAGCCGATTTCTAAATTAGTTGATCGTTGGCAAGGTGCAAATAGGATTTTTCATTCGAAGACTCTTGATTAATTCGAGTAATTCAAGAAAATAGACCATAGAACTTAGATTATTTAAGTCAATAACATACAGTGTTAGAGTTAGGGACCATGAGATAACAGCAGCCTGCTCTCTTTCCAGGATGTTAATTGTGCAGTTATCCGATATTCTTGGACTAGCTATCGGTGGCTGCTAAAGGTAGACTGGCCATCGATCTTTGAAAAAAAAATAATTAGGAATAAAACGGTGTTAGATATTTTCCTTTTTTTACTTTCTTGATACTAAAATTTGATTCCTAATCAAATATTTTGCGAAAGACTGTAACTAAAGCTCATTCTCTGAAACAAACTTTACTAAAGAAACATCGCCAAAAACTATAAAATACCATATTTAGTTAAATATTTAAATACATAATAAAAATAAAACTTTTCACTTCTTTTTTTTTTTAAATAATCCGCGTCGCTTAATTTAAAGTATGTAAAATAAATCAAAATATCTAAATAGAAAATACTGTACGACAAATTAATCAAATCCAGTCGATGACACTGATATTTCCTTTGTATACGAGTGTAATACATATATTTTCACTAACTAAAAATTACAAAACAATTAAGTTTAATAAATTCTGCAGTGCTCTAATCAAAGTATGAAATTGATAAAAAAAAAAAAACTTTTCAAATTATAATATATTTAGAACAAAATGAAGTCTTCTTACTTTAATTTAAAGCCTGGTGGTAATGACAGTTAAAGACTGGTAATGATAGTATATATATATATATATATATATACGTTCTCCAGCGAAAGGCAAAAGAAGACGATTATCCTGAGGTCGCGTTGAAAGTTTATCCCGGAGTGTCGGAAAAACAGATTGCGGCGATTTCGTTTCTGAGAAATAGTAAAGATTATGCTTGTATATGTGTGTGTGTGTGTGTGTGTGTGTGTGTGTGTGTGTGTGTGTGTGTGTGTGTGTGTGTGTGTGTGTGCGCGCGCGCGTGTGCGCGCGCGAAGAGTTTCCAGTCGTTTAAAACTTTTGGTGATAATGGAACACGTGTTACAGTACAAATTTAATACAGAATCCTTCACACGCACTCTTCGAGGAGTGTCTTATATTTTAATGGCTTGAATAATGATCATGACGTAGACATGAAATTCAGTGGATTTCCCTAACGAAATCTAAGTCGAAAGCGATGAGAGTTTTATAAAAAGACTTACCACAAATATATTCTGGACAGCATTCGTCCTTTTTCTTTACCTCCTCACATCCGGGTTTTTTTTCGCATTCACGGAGCACGCAAGCAAATCCTGGAGGACGACATTTGCAGGATTCGCAAGAATCATCCGTTGGTATTGGATCTCCATTAAAGTAAAGCTTGCCGTCCACCATGCATACTGAAAAAAAAAGAGTAGTTTATAAAAAATAGAAGTAGATTTCATTTCAAAAAATGCCAATATAATCAATACAACTGAACTAACGACATTGCTATGCACGGAGGTATCGTTTTAAAGTTACTTAAATAAAGTATCTCACCTAATATTTCAATCTTAAAGTTCTGTTTGATTGATTTGGATATTGCTATTACTTAAAAGGTCAAAACAAATAAAATAAAAAACCGATAGTTTGGCTGTTCTATCTTTTGTGGAGAAGATCCTCTCTCTTTCTCTTATATATATATATATATATATATATATACAGGGTGTCCCAAAATTCACGCAAGATTTAAATGTAGCGCCATTTGTGCGGTAAAGTGTTGCTAACGAGAAAAAAAAGACAGCGTGACAGTTGACAGTTCAGGGTTATTAAAAATGGAGCGCTACACGAAAGAACAACGCATTTTCATTGTTGAGCAATATTTTAAAAATAATGAAGGTTTGGCAGCTACAGTTCGCAATTTTCGTACAAAATATGGTCGGAATAGTGATTTAACTTCATCAACTGTGAAAAGATTAATTAAAAAATTCAAGGAAACTGGATCAATTAGAAACACACAGACAGATTCGAAAATGTCCTAAGGAGTTTATAGCAGTGGTTATTTGATTCATTTCTAAATGTGATGTAACCATTCTGCTGATGGGATGCCTCAAATGGGATAACATGTCTGGTTCTGATATTAGAGTCTCTGTCGACCTACTTGAGATTCTTATGCACGGTGTGGTCAAATATTGTCGTACAGTACTTTCCATAAAAAAAACTTTGATACAACTGGCACGTCCTCTCAAGACAAATCTTATCTCCTAAATCGTATACCCAGTTTACAGCTTAATATTTCATTTAAAAAAAAAACACTCTTATCATGGAAAAAAATAATATAATGAAAAACTAATGAAATGACGAACCTCCGTGGCTCAGTTGGTATCGATGATGCCTTTCAGTTGGAAAGTTCTGGTTTTGAATCCAGTCTATGAAGTGAAAAGCATTTATAAAGGCTTTTCAGTTGAATAAAAAAAGTCAACAAGTATCATAAGGAGGTGGAAGGCTTTTTCTCGGGGGGGGGGGGGACTCCAAGATTTTAACCGGCTAAAAAGATAAAAGTGGCCATAAAACACGCAAAGTTTACCTCCAAGACAAAGAACACAGTGCTTTGTTTGGAAGGCAAACAAAACACACAATGCAAATAGGATTAACGACCCAACTGTAAGCAGTATGCAGGTTTGGTGAGAAGCAAATTAATTTACTTGGCAGTGATCGGCAAATAGGCCAAAGTACGAAAGGGAAGATGAGATCCGATGGAGGTAAATAAAATGAAATAAAACACTCCCTTGTGAGGAAAAGTTTCATTTCATTTCAGGGCGTTCAATATCAGCCGAAGAGCACACTTAACTCTTAACTTGTTTGGTTAGTCGAATGGACAGTTTTTCTTTCTTCAGTCAACTGGGTGTCGGTCCGAATCCCACTGTGGCATCAATATTTTTGAAGATCTTTGGGTGGCAGATAATTTTTAATTGCTTGTGTAAGACCATCCCAGTTTACCAGTGACTTGAAACTGCTTAGACGTAGAGCGCTAGATAGTTTGTAGATTTTCAACTTACAATTGGTAGGATTGGCATTAAAAATAATCGGAAACCTATAGCACTTTTCGCTATCATTTTCTATAGCACTTTCATTTATTCTCTCTTAATAAGAATAAAAGAAGTATCGATAGTCTTTTTTTGTCCTGTTTGAAAGTAAGGTGTTTAATCAACAGATTTTAGATTCCTAGATTTAAAATCGAACTCTGCTTACGTCTTTGAACATACAGCTATAATATATAGATAACATATGTAGATTGCATTATTTAATTATTATTATTGTTGTTGTTATTGTTGTTGTCGTTGTCGTTATTGTTATTATTATTATAAACATTATTTAATCTCACTCCTTTTCTAAATGCATAAATGGAATTATAGAATTTATTTCATTAGTAGTTTATGTATCTGTTTGTTGCTTTATATATTTGCCTGAAATATCAAGAAAACAAATCATTGTGGAATATGCGATATCAAAAATGACTAGCTACAAGTAGTTAAGAGTCACAGATAAAATAATAATGCAAAACAGATGTTATCCTGTTCTTGTTAAGAATAGAAAATTGTTGTAGCACTCTTTACGCCTAACTTCTGATACCATGTTGCAGTGAAAAATTTACAAACGTTTAGATTAGGCATCTTGAAATTGTACTCTATCAAATTTTAACAAATTATTCCGCCAACAACGAACTTCATTTATTTCCTAAAAATGAGGTATGGGTTCCACTATCATATTGAATAGTAACTGTTCATATTAAGATCCAAATAGTTTAGCGATTTTATTTCTTTCTTTATTTTTTGGATTAATCCACATCCACAGCTCAGAATAATACTGCAATAAGCATGCCCTTTTGTAGATAGAGCGCGATCTGTCTTATCTGTTAAGCTTATATTTGGTTTTATCTAATTTTAAGACATTTATTGTTAAACCACGCATTTAGTTTCAAAAGAGCGTGGTTTTATTTACTAAAGCTTTAGAGTTAATGCTATGCAATCAACGAGCGGTATTATTTAGTCAAATACTTCGAATTCTTTCCTTATCTCGATTCAGCTTTTTCTCATTAAATGAGAAACTAATCTTATATTTACAGTATTGTGAGCAATTGACGTTTCAAGATGTGTTTAGGCGATCTGAATGCAACTTCACTGCGAACACCATTGAAAAAAATTTACAAATGATTCCTCTTTCCATACACTGTAATAATATACAAATTCTAAGGCAACATTACAGCTCTTCTTGAACTAAAAATTACCTCAGAATTTGTATATTATTACAGAGTGTATGGAAAGTGGAATCGTTTGTAAATTTTGTAAGGGACTGTACAAAATTGGCGCTCTGCCAATGAATATCAAATTTGTCGCAGCAGAGCTATTTCCACATTTCGGATAATATTAATGTGCTAAAATGTGAAATGAATTCAGTCGTCTGATTGAATAATTATTCTCGCTTTTCTTTTTCTTTTTACATTTAACAAATTTTTCTCAACGGTTTCCCAAGCAAACAAGGAAACTTTTATTTGTTGGCTTGTTTTTTTTTTCATCTTTTCGCGTTTGGCTAAGAAGAATACATCCATATGCAACCACACACACACGCACACGCACGCGCACACACACACGCACACACACACGCACACACACACACACACACACACACACACACACACACACACACACACACACACACACACACACACACACACACACACACACACACACACACACACACACACACACACACACAAAACAACAAAATGCATAAAAGAATACAATAGTGTTAAGTGACGCTATAGTCATATATACATATAAAAATATTCAAATAAGCATAAAATTAAAACTGAATGTCTAAGTTCGACAACCAGTCAACAGCATCAGTGGAAACTGTTATAAAGTCAGATACTGGTCCCATGACGGCTCTGTGAGGACAGTCAAATGTGATAGTTTGGTTATCCTCACCACAGTCACAAGACGAGTTTGGTTTTATTCCCCAAGTAAATAAGGAAGCTCCGCACCTACCATAGTTGGTGCGAACCCTATTTAGGGAGGTTCCATTAGTCGAAAGAGACCAGATAAATGTTCCTCACTTCTTGTACGGGAACCGAACTCAGCTCTTTCCGACCAAAAGGCTTTGTCTATATCGACTGAGCTACGAAGGCCCCAGAAAACGATATAATTTTAGCAAAAAAGTTACGGATGTTATTGAGTCATTAATGATTTCATGCTGTACTTAAAGCTGAATTTCTTGTAAGACATATTTGGCAAATGCCTAAAGTAGGAATGCTCCTAATAATTCGAACGCGATCTTGTTGCTAACCTTTACTGGTTATTAGATATCATCTACACTCCATGTTGGCGATTTGATTCTTCGCATGTAAGCAAAAAATATTACGTTGGTACCTAAAGGTAGTTGCACCTAATAGACTGTCCACTCAGCCAACGATTTTCCTAGGAGAAAATCGTTGGCTGAGTGGATTTTCCCCTAGGATTATGACTCCAGGTCTTCAAGAAAGACATTGACTTGTCGATGTCTTTCTTGAAGGAAGGTTCTTGAAGAGAAAATACGCGACAAGTAGCGTATTTTCTCCTCATTGACATGTGTAAACAGGCTGCCATTGTGATGAAAATTCACCATCTCTAGTAGGCAAGATTGATATAAAATCTGGATTTTTGGAAGAATGCTGTACACGTTACTGAATACAAAAGTTCTAATGTCATAAGTATAAAAATTATACTCGCTAATATTCTCGATAAAGTCGCAAAAATCACCGAAAAATGTAACAGAATATTAAAATTTCTCGAGGTAATATTTACGTTAAAGTGTCCTTAAAAATGGAAGTAATAAAAACTGCCATTACTTGTTAGGACTCACCTGTTTCATTCGCAATGTAGAAGGCAGCCCGTTTCTGAAGCGGTATTACACCTTGGGAAAAGAAAACATATAGATATGACAGATAGCATATTTGAAATGATTTAGTTCTTTAAAATTATTAAGAATATATTTATTTTTAACTAAAGTTGATTAGTAATAAAACAAAATAAGATTAGTAATAAGAAATAAAATTATTAATGAAAACATAACAGAATTCTTATACTTCGTCGTCAATGTAAATAAATGAAATTTTACATTGCTCAGAAAGAAAACGTCACTTTCTGTTAACAAAAGGAAACGAAGAGAGAGAGAGAGAAAGAAAGAGAGAGAGAGAGAGAGAGAGAGAGAGAAAGAAAAAGAGAGAGATAGAAAGAAAAAGAGAGAGAGAAAGAGAGAAAGAAAAAGAGAGAAAGAAAAAGAGAGAGAGAAAGAGAGAAAGAAAAACAGAGAGAGAAAAAGAGAAAGAGAGACAGAGAAAGAGAATGAGAGAGAGAGAGAGAGAGAGAGAGAGAAAGAGAGACAGAGAAAGAGAATGAGAGAGAGAAAGAGTATACATGATATGCGACATATGTAGTTTCTCAGTATCCCTGAGGAGTATTCCATGACTTGCAAACGATGACCAAGTTGTTTAATATTTTTAAAATACGAAATTTTTAAAATTCTGGGTTCCATCCCCCCAAGATATTACTGATATTAAATTTATTTCATTTTCAAAGTAACGTTTTCTAAAATATGGTCTACAGCAGCTTTTGTGTTTGTTTAGCTATTTTTTTTTCTTTAATTGTGATCTACTTTGTTAATTCTTCCTGAATATGTTTTCAGCGAAGATAATTTTGTTAATTGTCCTTATATTGGTTTTAAAATGTTACTCTAGGTAAAAATTTACATATTTGTAAATGAATATATTACTCCTCTCTATCATTATTGCCTTTAAAAAAAACAGTTGGCTGTGTCTGTAGCGTATCTCTAATAAATTGATATACAGCAATCCCTCGATTAATGAGCCCCCAATTAGTGCGTCATTTTTTTTTCGTTACCCAAATTCAATTAGTGCGCCTATATACATCTTAAAAATAAATGTTACAGATTTTAAAAATTTTCGATCTATGCATATTTTATGGCTAACTATTTTAAAAAATCACTCACCAGGATGAAATAATTTAGTTACCGATTTGAAGCATTTTACAGAGTTATTTTTTAATGGCATACTACACTATTTCTATGTATGCTATGTTCCAAATTTACAGCCAAAATTTATGTCGTCTGCTTTACATAGCATTTTGATGATCATATCTCGTGCTTTTTCGTACTTTTTTATTTTAAAATTATTTTCCTAACCTTTAATCAAGAGTAAAAGAATTGCTGAGCAAAAAACAGAAGTGTGAAAATTATTTGAAAAAACGTGATCTGATTGGAAGAAAAACTTGAAATAATACAGAAACTGAACAAGGCGAATCCAGAGCAAAGATAGGACAAGAACACAAAAATGGGTGAATCAACTGCTGAATACAAAGAGAAAGGTAAGGCTGCTTGAAGTTCATCATGCATGCACTGAAAATCAAAGTATTATAATGATTGAATTAGAGAGACTTCTTTTTAAATGGATCGAAGATTGTAACCAAAAACGGATCCCGCTATAAACTGGCCTTATTAAACCAAAAGCATTGTCTCTTTGTAACCTGGAAAGAAAGGGCTATCAATAATGGAAAAGAAGAAGAATTCCATGTTAGTGCTGGGTGATTTGAGCGTTTCAAAAAGAGAAATAGCCTACATAATTGGGATGAGGAGATATCCAGAGATTTTGAAGAAAATTGTGTAAGAAGGGGACTATTATCTATCTATCTATCCCAATGGCTTTAACAAGCCTTTAAGGCCCACAACCTTCCAAGCATGCTTGGATTTCGTAACCGAAATACGAGGATAGAATGGTCACTCCTATGCCTCCAGGTATTCTTGGCTGTATCCCTGTGTGTTCACGGGGCCGGTTTGCCTGCTTGCGGGATGAAAAACACCAGATAAACTGGCGGAAAAACCCTACTGCCCGCGCCCTAGACCGGCTAACTTGGCTATGGCTGAGGAAGATCCTTCAGCTCCTCACGTCTCCGACGGGAATCGAACCTAGGACACTCCTTCCCCAGGCATATGGTTGCGAAGCGCAAAGCCACTAGGCTAACCGCGCGGACAAGAGGACTATTATGATCAACAAAAATTTAATGTCGATGAAACCGGTCTTTTTTTGGAAGTGAATGCCTTCCAAGACTTTTCTAGCCAAATCAGAGAAATATCAGCCTGGTTATAAAGGTGCAAAGTCGAATGAAATTACTGCTGGCAATATGCGAGCCGTTTGGAAGCACATTCTTCCACATTGTGCAAATGATATTAGAGGCTTTTCAAATGAATCTAAGTTAATTAAATCTCATTCTGAGAAGTTGAGTGATTCCAACCTGCTAAATTTAGATGCACAGCGGGAAGATCCTGAAGAACATGAAGAAAATTTAATCACTGACAAGCCCAAAGAGGTTTCACAGTAACAATTTGAAAATAGTTTTTTTACAATCGAAGGTTTTAAGCAGCAATGCTTAGAAACTGACCCTGGTGAAGAGAGGACCAGTAAAATTTGCAAAAGAGGCAATAGGGCCATACCGTTAGTTGTATGGAAAAAAAAAAGAAACAGAATGCCCATCAAACTACGTTATCTCAATTCTTTGTTAAGAAGCAGAATAATAAATTTATATTCTGAATATGTTTTATTGCCTTTAGCTTCATGGTTTTCCTTTAACTAGGCCCTGAGACATACCCTAATTCTTTAATAAAAAAATTAAGGGTCAAAAAAGAAATCTGAAGAACGAATTATATATTTTCCCATAGGTTACTATATTCGATTAGTGCGTTTTCGATTAATGCGCCTGTTTGAAAGAACGCATTAATCGAGTGATTGCTGTATGCGTACTTTTTACTTAAACTTCATGACGTGATGGTGAAAACGCCGACAACAAACGACGTCTTCCGTGAAGCTATTATTTTTAAAATTTTTATTTTTATTTTTATTTTATTTCATTTTTTGCATAATTGATCTTCCCTTCCATTCGATCTCTTCAGCATGAGCAAATAAAATCCCAACAATGAAACTTCTCTCGTAAATGTCCACCAATAGCTGCTGTGCGTGTGTATGTGTGTCAGTCAAAAAGTCTGCTCATAAAGATCCTCAACCTGAGTTAGCAGGATTTTTCTCTCTTAAATGAAAAGAAATTACTCTAATTATTTTCAGCTGCAAAATAGTCAAATAGGCTGATGAATACATTTTACAGTCGTAATGCACGTGATCGCATGCGTAATGGTGTGCGATTAACCAATCACTCTTAATCCTTTCGAAAATTAAATCATGCAGTTTTGAAGGACAGACATTCAGCGTTTTCTTGATGGTAATTCGTACTGGAAATAACAGCTGCTTACAAATAAATACAAATGGATCATCGGTTATATTTAATGGAAACCCCCTGGTAAAACAGATCGCCTCACAGCTCTGGAGTACTCATCATCCCAATGCTACGCTGATCAGTTCCTCAAATATTTTCTTGATATATGTGTACTTTTTACTTTAATCATTCACGTATTTTTCTCTCCGTTATGGTTTATAAATAACTGAAGAATTTAGATTTTTTTTTTACTTCTTGATTGGGTGCTCTCTTACTGCTGAACCATGAATAAATTCATCTTTTTATTGCAGGTGCTATAAGTGCTCCACCTTGTTAGTTGAGTGACTTCTATGTATTTTTATGAGTCTTCCCAAATCCCAAACACGAAAGGTTGTAAACTTAGACTACATCAGTATTGTAGTCAGGTTTTGTTTTAACTATTTGTATTTATTTATTAATTTTTAGATTTTTTACAGTCTATGAATCCTGCTCTACAGATTCAACATGACACTTTCAGGCACTTCAGGTCTTCAACGAGGGCGATGGTCTCCAAATGGATGAGAAAATTTATTTTCCACCGAAAAACAGTCACCAATATTCATGCTTTGTTTGATTCGAACTCTTAGACTATCGGTTCGAGAGCGGATACGTTAAACATTCGGCCAACCAAGTTGGTAGTTTCGCATGATCAAGTCATGTATCAATCATTTATTTTCTGGTAATACACGAGAAAATAAATTTATTTTATCACAGAAACAAAGTAACTAAGCTAACAAAAGCTATGCAAAATATTCTTTTGAAGAGTAGCGGATCAGGACAAGCTGTGTGTATTTCAAATATGCTATTAAGGCAAGCCAAAATAATGACTGCGAAGTTCGAGATTCCAAATTAGTCTAGAAACTGAAGGTAATAAAAATGAACTCACCACAAATCAATATTGTATTAACCCATTTTTGAACTATCTTGTTGGATGAAAAGAAAATCTTCTTTGTATATATATATATATATATTCATATTTATATATACTGACTTAGATCCGAGAACTAGAAATAACAATTAAATTTATTCAAAACGCAATATGTTTCATCGTATTGTCTGACTTCTTCAGGCGTGGGAACATAGAAATGGGCCCTCATCATACAGTATAAATAATAACCTTGGTTATAATCTACCAGACTCTTTCAGCTCTGCTCTCTGATATTGGCACACTCGTGAAATCAGACGCACGCAGATACCCAACAATAGAATTTCAACACGGACTGTAGCTACAGTTCAAAGCTAACTGAATTTTATAATAGTCGTTTTTATAGTGATACGATGTTTCTTATAATGTTTTTATTTGCTTTCTATGTTTCCACGCCTGAAGAAGTCGTACAATCCAATGAAACATGTTGCATTTTGAATAAATAAATAAATAAATATATATATATATATATATATATATATATATATATATATATATATATATATATATATATATATATATATATATATATATATATATATATATATATATATATATATATATATATATATATTTGTATATCATCAAAGGTTGCAGCTTTCTAGAAAAAGCGGCGAGCAGTGGAACAACTTTCCTCTTCAGGAGTCAAAATGATAGTCCTAATTCCTGTGATCTGTTAGAGCAGTTCGGTGTACTTTAATAATGTGGACTTCTAACAATGTGGATTGATTGATCGAAGCTGAGTTTTAAAGTTGTCTCATTCCAGAATGAAATAAATCTTTCTGACAGAACATGTCAAGAGATGTTTTTGCACAGAACCCAAGTGCAAAAAAGTGTCTGTGTAATTTGGAAAGTTAATGTAGTGTTGGGATTGGTGCATACGCAATCAGATTTCTTCTTGAATTCTTCCACGTTGCGAAGTCGTTAAGGTGTTTAAGAAAGTTGAGCTGGCTTCGGTTAGGATAGCACGTGAGGCAAGGGTAAAGTATCGAGTCCAATAGTATAAACGATAATTTTCTCAAGTATTCGTCCTACAAGTTCAAAAAACCTTTCTAATCGTAATGAATAGTAATTAGATTACTGTCGATTTTTAAGGAAGATAAGGCTTTAGTTTCCCGATTAACGCAGACGCTGTCTCAAAAATAATATTAATTGCCGTATTAATAGCTGTTACAAAAAGCCTATAATTAATGAATTACAAGAAATCGATACTTTTTATACGCCAAAATAATGTCCTTTTGACAATAACGTGTGTACCGGGTAGGAATGTGTGCTCTGGTATTCAGTTATATTCCGGATATTAATAAACACTAATTTACTATTATCTTTTAATATTATGCTTGTAAACGCCCTTGTTAGCTTAGCAAATATTTTATTAATAATACCAATAGTATATCGAATGCTTTAATTAGTGTTTATTTTCTGGCAAAGCGGCTCCAATGGAGAGGTATGTGGAATTCAGGAAGAGGATGAGAAGATTGTTCAATGAGTTTGGAGCTGAATCATATATGAATCTTCGTTAGCAGTTGGGCGTTTTTTATACATCATTAGAGGAAAGTGAAGGAATGGTAGTGGCCAATTTAGTGGAAATGTCTGTAGAAAATACATAATGCAGAAACATAGTGATATAGGAAACATGAGAGAGAGAGAGAGAGAGAGAGAGAGAGAGAGAGAGGGTCATCTGTTAATCGAATAGCCAGCTTCTGGATATAAACAATCATTCTGAGGGAGGTTTTCTCTTCACCATTCGAGATGTAACAACGATATTCTAGGGTTTGACGAATTAGAGATTTATAAAGTGTTAGAAGCTGAGCAGAAAAGTAAGGAACGAAAATGAATACCAGTCTTTTTTTGAAGGCTGAAGAGTCGCAATGGACATCGTGCGTTTATGGTAGAATGGACAGAATGAGTCAACTCAAGAAGAAAAAAAATTATGGCGTCTGGTGAGTGGAATGTTATCGAAACTGAGGGAGAATAAGGCGTGTTCTTTTTTCCAAGAAATTAGAACAGGACAAGATGTTTCGATAAATTCGTTGAATTATGTTCCCCTTGCCAATTCAGAACGTCTAGAAGGTCAGTGTGTCAGACGTTGGCCATAGAAGATTTTGAAGTTTGAGTTCATCTGAGCACTTCATGTGTAGTATACTTTCTTTAGCAAAGCTGTGAATAGTATTGGACTTGGAGTGAGAAAAGATCATTGATGTATATGAGGAGTGGTATAGTTAAAGGTACAGAGCCTTGTGGTACTTCGGTGGTGATGGAAAACTCAGACCAGAGGGTACTATCCGCATAACACCCAGTAAACAACCAGAGAGAAAACACACATTCCAAGATTCATAATAATGAGTCTTCGTATGAATGAGTCAAATAATTAGTCAATCGGTCCACTCTGAAACGTGACGGTAGACTCGATGAAATGCATCGGAATTATCAACAGCGAACTGTTTATTGCTTTTCTGCAAATCTTTCCATGGCATGTGTTCAAAGATGCGTATGGTGAGCGAGGAGGTCTGTTGTAGAACGATAAATTTCGGAATCCACATTGGTGATTACTAATTAACCAACGGGTTTCTAAGCAGTGAAGAAACTGGCAGTTAATAACCTTATCCATACTTTTGATTATTCAGGCGTGTGCAATTGGACGATAGTTAGGAAAAAGTGGGACAAACGCTTTTGCTTCCATAATAGCGGATAGATGCCAGATTAGTGTGAAACTTGTAAAGGCGAAACAAAATGGATGTTAATTCTGGAGCACAAGCTTTTATTACAACAGGAGGATCACCATCTGCACTTGAGGATTTCTTTAGTATCAAGGGTATTGAGTACTTTTTTACAGATATCCTTCTGACTATAAAATCAGAGAAGGCATACTGTGGATGGTTAGTAGAACAGTTGAAGGAGATTTGTGTTGGTCGTCTAAACAAAAGCTGCAGTAGAAGACTGATGCCAATATATAATCTAATCTAATTAAGATAACATTAGATTAGATTAGACGCACGTTTTCCTCTGGAGTTTGCCGAGCGAATAACTTTTTCTTCCACTGGTGAAGAAAAAAGTTATGAGTTAAAATTCCACTGTGTGCATGAATGTTTGTAAATGTCTTTAGATGTGGATGATTTTCATTTTCCAGAGTTAAATGTTCATCTGCTTGACCAAGCATCGAACTTGGAAAAGTTCCACTCTTGGTCAATAGAGCAATGTTATCAGGCTATTTAACACTTTTCCACACGCTACATTAGTACATGTGGAAAAGTGTTAAAATTGTTAAGTATTTATTTAGTTGTTCACGTTCACATAAATATTTGTTTGGTTTTATAAATAGTTTTTGTTAGGTTAATTTTTATGATAACGGCATGAACGATAAATCGTACACCTACAGTAGTGGGACTATATCGAAGAAATCTGTTCTACAAAGCACAGAGTATCTTAGTGAAGCCACTTATACAGGAGTGTGGCCTCTCACTAACTTCAAACTCCACAATGGGATTCAAACCAGCAGCATGTGGGTTGAAGAATATAGAGGCCATTCACGCGATCAAATAAACCCGCAATTAACTATCGATACAACATGTTTTTCACTTTTTTTTTTTACTGTTAGAAAATATTTCTTGTTTGTTTCAGTAGTTATTGATAATCTACTTTGATTGTGTCTTACCAGGTTAATAGAGGACTCAGTACCGCATAAGAAATTGCTGGCAACCAGGCAATTAAGAAAGAAAGAGACCAGTTTAATTAGAAGACATATTTTACAGTCGATGTTCCGTTTGTGAAGTTCCTGGAAGTCACAATAAGCAGGTATCCAGCATAATTCTTTGCAAAAACTGTTTGTTAACATCAGTGTCGAAGTTATGTATTTCTTTTCTGCTAGAGTTACTGCCTATCGTTCTCGTTCACTGCAACAATCCATGAAAAAGAACAGGACATCCAAACGTCATCACAAACTATACAATTTCTGTAATCATTTCAGTGATATCATTTGCAGCGATAGATTTTCCTGTTAATTTCATAACAGAGTGTAAAAAATACATATAACTGTGTTTTATACTATATTTTTATTTATCTGCACTTTTATAGAAAAAAATATAAATATATAAATATAAAACAGACTTACGTCCTTCAACGTGCGGATAACCTTCCCACTGCCATAGCCACAGAAGGATGAATAGAATTAAAATATTGTCCATAGCGAGAGAAGCTGAAAAAGAATAAACTGATCATTAGAATGCCTATGAGACGTTCTTTTTGTAGCCATTTGTACGAAATATTTAGAAATCAGGCTGCATTATATGTATCAAAAATGACGGGTTCGTATCTTCTTCCTGTTGCAGTAGTTGTTTACATTGAGGGACAGCCTGACCCAAAATGGGACAAGGATTTTTTTAAAGCACAAGCTAATTTTTTGTTTATGGATTTTTTCCCCACATGAGTGTCGACAAAGGAGTTAATGAGTCTGTACGACCAGATAGTACTGGACTGGCATTCTTATGGCAAAATTACAGCTACGGATAAGAGCGTTCATTCTACACACGCCAATTTCCGCCAGATAAGCATTCGTTCATTATACACCAATTATCTACCGTGGGAACTTGAGTATAACATCATCAGGCACAGAAATTAATTAGAAATGAAAATTCTTCATTTAGAAATAAAAAAAAAATGTCTATAGAAACGGATATTCCTAAAAACTGAAAAGACGTATGTAGAAACGGATGAAAACCAAGAGTTAAACTTCATACAATACGAATAAACGTTGTGTAAAAAAGTAATATGAGAAGATAGGAGCTCCCTATATATAACAAATAAGATGAACGATAATATAAAGGCATATTAAGAATGTATTTTAATTCCAAAATTAAAGAGAAAATAAAAAGAAAAAGAGAACTTTTGGGGAGCATTAAGAAAATTCGACGTGTCCTTTGATTAAAAGATTTTTATTCATCCCATTCGATAAGCAAAAGCAAAAGCGCATTGTAAATGAGCTAACCAATCTCGCATGAGTTCGGAGAGTTTTTCTTATCGGACACTACACATACCGCCACTGAATTAGAAACCATATGCAGATGTGCGTAAACGTCTTAAGTAGCTTATATGCAAAACACTTGGTCACGTGTGTCACCACGTGTTGTAGACAACTATTTAATGCTGCTGGTCGGTAATTGTCATTAGTGCTGATTTCGATAAGAAAAACAGTGGATCTTTCGGAGTTCGATAAAAGGCTTATTGTAGTGTCCGTCTGGCAGGAGCCACGATTTTCAAAACAGCAAAGCTGACTGGTTTCTCAAAATGCAAGATATTCCGGATGTTTAAATATATCCACTGCTTAAACACCAGGAAAGGTTAAGAATTCTTAACTCTGAGAATGCTGGTACGGAAAGAGACAGAATTTCCTGTATGCAGCAATTGACCGAAGTGTTTAATGAAGGCTGGTCCCGACCCATATCTCACCGAACTATTCGCAGGGAATTGAAGAAGATCGTATAGAAACCACTGATTTCTGCGAACCCGAAAGTTTGTGTACAGTGATGTGAAGAACACCGTTACAGCACACTGGAAACTGAAAAAAAGGTCATGTGGTCCGATGAGTCAAAGTATAACTTGTTTTGTACCGATCGTAGGCATAAAGTTTTGAGGGTGCCCCACAACCCAACTTTTCTTGTAAACACAACTCAAGTTTCTGGAGGTAGTGTCATTGTGTAGGACATGTTCCGTTGGTGCGGAACGAGTTCCCTGATATTTCTGGAAGGTCAGGTGTTCTCCAAGGAATATCCGAACATTGTTGAATATCAGGTGCATCCTACAATGTTGACTTGAATCCAACAGGTGGCGGTTGTTTCATGAACGAAAATGCTACTGTCCATCACGCAAGAATTGTTTAGCAGTGGTTTAGAGAGCATGATAGCGACTTCCATCATCTTCCCTGGCCACCACAAAATCTGAATCTGAATCAAATTGAGAATGTATGTTAGAAAAACAGATCCCGAGCAAATTTTTCTTCCATCAAATTTGAGCCAGTTAAAGGACCTCTAGTGAAAGTATGGTATATTGTAGACGTAAATGCAATCCAACGCCTTGCCGAATCTATGCCGAACCAGTGTCTAATTCAGTGGCCGGTATGTGTAATTTTTCATCTCAAAGATATAAATCACAGACAAAAATCGATCAGAGATCTATGGAGAGAGGATTTATCATTGTAGGAGACGCTGGTGACTTCGTCGCTCAGTGGCAATTGAAAATCAGTGATCACTGAAGGTTGGAATTCCATGTACCACGAGAACCAGGAAAGGAGATAATCACCTTACAAGGCGCATCTCATCTAAAAGCAGTTGCCAATCTTACATAGAGGTAGCCGGTATTTCTTTTTTACTTATTCTTCTTCTAGGAAACTCAGGTTTTTCATTCTTGAAGAACAGTCAAAAGGGTCAGAAGAACACACACACACACACACACACACACACACACACACACACACACACACACACACACACACACACACACACACACACACACACACACACACACACACACACACACACACACACACACACACACACACACACACACACACACACACACACATACACAGTATATGTGTATATGGTCTCATAACCTTAGTGGCTTCAGCGTAATTCAAAACAAGTAACCAACCAACCAGCAATACACTCTTTAATGGACATGCTCAAAACCTTAATAACTAGAAAGGATGTACTCCTCCGTTTGAGAGTACAGCACAAAGCGATTCGCAAGCCATCCTCTGTATAACATATACCGTACATATGACCAAGCAGCTGATGGCAATCATCTGGTGGTTTCCCTATCAGCTAGCGAATAATCGTGATACAGCTTATTCAGGTTGACTATGAATGGACACATGATATGATAAGAGTACGCAGAACCAATCATGGCAGTAATTTGGAGTATTTGGAGACGACGAATAGACAGGAGAAAATGAACTTGACTCCTTTGTTGGTCTTAAGGTTCATGTAAATACAGAAAAAACCTACAAAACCAACAAAGTATACCAAAATCCCTTTCAATCCAAATAACTACATTCAAAAGAAAAACGTTTCCCTTCCATTTCACCAGAATTAGTGCCTTAATAGAAACATAAAACGACCCACTATAACATGTATACAATCACCTTCACTTCATCTAATATTTCTCACAGAACTTCATGTAGCAGCTCAATAGACGTTGCCTACCTCAATTATGAAGATTGCATTCTGCACGATTCCTTCCGTTTTTCCACTGAATGCGGCAGAACATGTGTATCTGTTAGATCTTACATAATAAGCTGTCAGAGATTGTCAAACCTTAAACATACTTTAGCTCAAAAGTTTCTTCCCAATTTGATGCTTTAAATTTCTACTTTAAGAATTAGGACGGTAACTTTCCTAGTTCCGACAACTATTCTAACTCTTAATTAATCTGTCAAGAGTATCCTTTTGTACTATGTCTCCAAAATAGTCTCCTTTTGTAATTACACATAGTGAGATCGTCTTTATTGGGCTTCGCTATTCATATAATTAGACCTGTCTTCCGTTCTCCAACTTCTCAGATCGAACTGCCAACCAGAATACTGGATAATCGTAATAAACATTCAACACTATAGACCTTTCTTGACCGGATGTCTCTTAAAAATATAATGAATATATTAGCTGTCCTCCTCTAGTTGCTGCGACTATAACTTTGAAAACGTTTCCTTTTCTACAGATCGACCTTCACAGCTTTCTCCAGTCTTGTATCCTTTAGCTACGGCGATACTAGTTCCAACTTCAAGCCTAAAGCGAAACTCATCAGAAAACAGAACTGTCACCCATTCATAAGTGCTCCAAGTCACATGTTTATGGGAAAAATTTCGGAGAACTCGGATGTCGTTTTAAGTTAATGGAATACAAAGCACTGGCTTTCTTTTCTAGATTCCACTTGAAGCGAAACGTCTTAGCACAATCCAGTTGGATGTGTTTTCACATCCAGTAACCTAAAACGACAGTTGTAAGGAGATATTGTAGAGTTTTGTCTTGCTGTTAGACTGAAATAGCGGTTTCAATCTAACAAAAAGAACAGACTTCAGGAAACATTGGCTAGCTCTTCTTGTAATGAATATAAAATATTCCAATATTTCTGTCTCTTGAAACTCCATAGGAAAATCCACGAGAAGGCATTTTTTTGACACATTAAGCCAACATAAAACCTTCGCTTGCGACTTTAGGTTTCAAGTCGTCTCCAATATCAAAGAATCATCTAAATGGTGATGACTTGCCATCCAGAAGATACTGGAAATGTGGCTTACTCACTGATCAAGCGAAAAAACGGATTGAAATGACGTGGTCGCAAAGCGTTTTTTTTTATATGAGCATAAGTAATCTGCATTTTGCGCGAACCTGTTGAGTGGTAAATCAATTTTTATTGGATATTCGGAATTCGCATGCCAGAGTGCCTACAAAATGCATATCAAATATTTGCTTTCTGAGAAACCGTTAAAAATAAAATATTTATGAGAAACATTTTGTTCTGTTAATTTTATCATTTATATTATTATTATTATTATTATTATTATTATTATTATTACGCGACACCTCCAAGGAGTCCAAAGACTCATCAAGGGAGGGCACCCACTCCACAACTCTCCGTTTCCACTCCATCCACTAACTACAGCGAAACAGCAACTACCATCATCATTTACATCAACGCCATCTACTGCCCACCACCACCATCACTAGTATTTTCAAGACAATCACAAATATCCATGTCCACGGAAGGATTCGAACCCTCAGCCGTTTGGCTGGAGAGCGGATACACTAACCAGTGTATCCGCTCAGAGTCTGTCTCCACCTGGCGAACATTAACTTCAAATATTCATAGACAAACATTAAAAGTAAAATAGACTGTACTCAAAACCTCAGATACTTTCGACGTGCAGCTATTATAGGATGCAACAACTTTACAACAGTTCACTTCGGGAAATTTCTGCCCTGCTGCAGCAGCAGCAGTGATCTAATGTAACTGATATTATTGTGAAGTGGAAACGCTTAAGAGCAACAACAGCAGAATCATACACAATCTGGAAGACTCATCACACCATAGAGCGGGTTGTCCAGTGCTGGAGTGCATGGTACCAAAAAAATCGCCTATCTCCATGGAAATACTCACTACCGAGTTCCTAAATGCCTCTGCAAGCAACACCTGCACTACAACTGCTCATCGGAAGCCGAACAACGTGGGTTTCCATGGTAGGGCAGCTGTACACAAGTCTAAAAGCAGCAAGCTTAACCTTAATGGTCGGTTGAGTTGCGTAAAGCTCGCCGACATGGAACTCTGGTGCAGTGGAAACACGATCTCTGGAGTGATGAATCACGCTTTACCATTGGGAAATCTGACAGATGGGTCTAGGCCTGGCAGACACCAAGGGAACTACCCTACAAGAATATGTTGTAGCAACTGAGCAACTGTGGAGTTTGGTGGAGAACGTATCATAATCTGGGGATATTTTTTTCTAGTTCTAGTTGGGCCTCCTTAGGTTCCACTGAATAACTTATAATGACATCCTATAATAACCTATAATGTGCTTCTGTCTTTATGAGAAGAGTTCAGTGTAGCCCCTTTATTGCATTAAAACTACAATTTCCCCGTCCAGAAAGAGAGGTCTGTGCAAGAATGATTTGTGAGATAGGTGTTGCAGAAATTGACTGGTCTGCACAGACCCATGATCACAATTCAATTGAGAACCCTTGGGATGAATTGGAATCCCGAATGCGAGCCACCCCGAATTGCCCGATATCAGTGACCGGCCTCACTAATATTCTTCTGGAAGAATGGAAGGGAATTACCTTTGCAACGTAAAAAAAAAAAAAAATCTGGCAGGAAGCCTTTACAGAAGGTTGAAGGCAGTTTTAGCAGCAAGGGTGGACGAAAGAATATATGTATATGAGACTGTCTGCCTCACCTTCATTTAAAAGCCCTTATAAAGATTCTTCATGTCCTAAATAGGATTTGAATATTTCATGCGTTCATATACATATATAGATTCAAATATATTCACATACGTATTTACACATACGTATGTTTGAATCCCACCTTCAGCATGGATTTTTGCGAACATCTTTAGATATTAGATGAATTTCGTTCGTCGGTGTAAGAGCGCTATCCTGCTTACTTGACTTGAAAAGTTCCATGTTTGGACAGAACTAAGGTAGGATTTTCGAATTATCCGACTTTTAGATCACTCGCGTGTGTAAATGAGTTAAGTAAGTTTAAAAGTTTCATGGGTGGAATTTTCCAGCCTCATCAGACTTTCACAAACCTCCACGCCACTTCAATCTAATAAAAAAAGTAAGGGAAATATGATAATACAGAAATAAAAATCCTTCTCTTCTTTCGATTACTGAATTCATTGCAGAGGTAAAGGGAGAGTTTTCCTCTGAACTGCATTCTGTTCCTTAAGCTAATTTCAACAACAGTCACTCCTCATAGTGGAATTTCATCTTTCCTGAGTGTTGTCCCACTTGCATGCCTTTTAAATCTTGGTTCGTAAACTAATGAATTGAATGATTTCTATGAGAAAAATACGATAAAGGGGAATTTGCACTAAAAATTGTTATCACGCAAAAGTGTATAATTCACAGACCAGCAAAATGTGCCCAAGGTATTGCAAACCAGCTAAATAATATCATCACTTTAAAAGTAATTGATTAGGCTCAGATTTGTGTAACAGAAGATAGTGAAACAACTCGGATTTAAATATTCTTAGTGTGTACAGAACATGTTGCACTGAGCAAAAACTTCTTTACTGCTGGAAAGTTTTTTATAACACGTTCTCTTTCTCGGCCATCTCATTAACATAAACAGACCAACTGTACTAAATCAAATCACCTTGCAGTCCAAACCCAAGTACGATGACCTTCAAATCGCAATACATATTACTTGCTAACGTGCTCCTTGATTTTGATAGTATGAGGGAAAGATTTCATTAGTTTTCTTTCATACCAACATAATTAGTCACTACGTGTATCTTACTGCAAAAACAACTGCCTTCAGACTGAATTTAGAGAGATCGCTAAAAAAGCTTCCATTCTTCACGTTTGTTTTCATTCTAATTCTTCCATTAATCCATTTACGTCTCTGAACTCTGAGTGATAATAATATGAGTATTTCATGATTAAGCTCAGATTATTCGTAACATTGTATAAATTTATCATTATGATAAACATAAATCAGATTTTGATTATCTTATTAGGACAGTAATCTGCTTTAAATATATCAAGAAATAAGCAGAGCAGTATCTTTTCATATAATGAAAATACAGTAGCGATAGATATGCCGAGACAATTGCCACCCAATGCCACTTGAAAATCGCATATCAATTTTAGTTAAAAAATGAATATTTAAATTTTTGTTATATATTAAAAAGTTAATTTGGCTGTAGAGAGAGAAATATATATATGTATATTCACTGCGGAGCTCACTCGAATGAGTACTGTTGGGAATGGGGAGGTTTCCAGTGCTGGACGTAGTCTTACTTCGTGCAATACACTTCTGATATATTTCCTATAGACCAGTAACCACCCTCTTTCATTGCAATCTTTCTTCTCTCTCTCCAATTTCTTGCTCCTTCCTTCCTGCCCCAATTATTAGATTAATGAAAGACTAGGGGAGAAAATTCGTTTTTTTTCTTTTAATTTTTTCATCTTTCTGTTTCTTATAGTGAGAGTCTGCTTCTCTCCTAAGATTCTAGTTCCATCTTTAATGATCTTTAATGGACCTTGTAACAAAGAATTAGATAGTCCGCTGCAACACTCTATCTATACTGCTGTCAAAAATATAATCACTGATGAACTATATTTGTACCTATATATGAAAGGATTTCCATGACTACAGCCAAAATGTGGACATATTTATTGACAGCATACTAAAAACGTATATTACACAAGAATGCGTTATACATTTCGTACAAATTAAATTGAATATGGTCGTTTTAGCGTTCATGTCATCTATTAGGTTTGGCCAGGGCGACTCGTAGAATAGCAGCAGGCGTATTCCCGTAAGCTCGCTGGTCAAATTTCACACGAAACTTCAATAGTTTCTGTAGTCGGTTCGGAAATGATGTTGAATTTAATATCCACTTAATTTGTATAAATTGCAATACATTTTTGGCAAAAGTTACAAATTCCCTAAGGACGTAGATAAGGAATTAATGTACAGAAAACTACGCGGAGAGACATATCAGTATGGAATATATCCACTCCGGGCTGCGAGGCAGCTCTCACAACGCCGTACCACTCTTAGTTCCAAGTGATTAAGGACTTCTTGAGGCAAATTGGCCCGCTCCTCCATACATCAAGGATAAGATCTTGTTTGTTTTTTGGAGGGGAAGTTAAAGTAGCAGTATACCAAACGTGTTCTATGGAGTTGAGATCTGGGGAACGTGAATGGCCCTTCGATTCGATTAATATCCTCAGTCTCCAAAAGTATATCCACTTCTCAGGTACGACGTGGTGTGGTAATGCCATCCATAAAAATTAATTATTCGCCAGCAGCACCAAGGAACAATCGACTATAACGTCGAAGAAATTCCTTGCAATATCGGTCACCAGACATTGTCCCTATTTTTCCAGCACTTATAGCTCGGTACGTCCATTAAGTATAATGCCTCCCCACACTATGATTCTAGCACTGCGTATCTATCCCTTTCGAAAACATTCTCGCAGTGGTAAGCAGTACTATTTTAACCACAGATCAATTGTTCTATAGAATAGGAGGAAAGACTAAAATGACTCTCATCACTGAAAACGAGTTCAACGATGAGCTGTTAATAAAGGGACGCAGACTACAGACCTTAGGGAGTACAGGCCTACTTGCCGAAGATGTTTTGCCACAGTTTGTCGAGATATCCGCGTACCTGTGTTTGAATGGAACCCACTTGCAAACTGACTTGCCGTAGTGTGCAGATTATGTTTTGCTGTTATAACCAGACATCTATCTTCATTCTCGGTGGTAGAGCGAGGGCGACCTCTTAGTAAACGTCTGGAACACATTGGTTTGAAAAGCTGCCTAGAGCCTGGATACTATGTTTTTCCAAACTTCCTGGTGAAATCAGTAATTCTACGGTTTTCTTCAAGCTTTGAAATCATTCTTTCCAGCGCGAAATCATCTAGATGATGTTTTTGAAACATTACAAGACATCCAATTTTGTAACTTTATTCCTACACGAAAAGAGCTTCCTCCAAACACAATTCGCTTAGCGCAACATTTTATTATGTATACTGGAAGTCGGCAGTTATACAAATTGTCATAAGCTGATTCGTCTGAATTTGCTGTTGTAATCTTCAGAAATAGTGTTTCGTCCTTCGGTTTTGGAACACCAATGTATACCTACTGGGAACAAAAGTCACAGAATGCGCTATGACACCGCTTTAGGGGCAGCCGAAGCGTCTCTCCGGAGATCACTTAAGCTGGATAAGAAGGATGTGAAGTGGTCAGGAAATCTTACAACTATATGAAGAATGAATTTCAGAATATTATTTAAAACTGGAAATAGTAAACTGATAGAAGAAGAAGAATTTAAAAAAATCGAAGTACGTCGAGATCCTGTGGGCAGACGAGAGATGTGTTAACATCCAGGATGCAAGATTATGCTACCCAGGAAGAAAAGTTGGAGTACATAGAAAAAGAAACAGCAATCATAATAACAAATTGTTTTTCACATTTAATTGCAGAAATTATCCGAGTATATTGAAGATTTTGCTCACTAAGGATGAAGAAAAGGAAAAGAAAATATCCTGCATATTAAGATAATGCAGCTTCGGGCACCAGAATACTCTCATGGAGTTGATGAATATAGGAATTTCTCTGAAATCTACAAAGAGAAATTGATAATACCAATAGGAAAAATGTTAATAGTGATGTGAAAACTTGAATGCAAAAGTTTTCTGAGAACATGAAAGGACTAATGGAGAAATTTGAAATTGATCAATGTAATTAAACAGACGATTAGTAACACTCCATACAGATAATCACAAATACAGGTGAACCTCACTTGCTGGAATAACTAAAACATATGATTATGTCATAAAAAAAATGAAAGACATCATTCCAAAATGTAAAAAAAAAAAAAAAACTTGGAAGAAAATAGACATGGATTCTAATAATGAAATTCTTTTAGCAAAAGTGAAACTTAAATTCAATACAACGACCAATAAAAAAAGACCTGCAAGGTTGACACCTCAAAATGAAAAGCCTCTATGAAATGCGTTTAAGAAAATTCTAAATACTGAAAAAATTTTGATGAAAGGGAGGGGAAAGGCAACACATATTGACATCACGGAAAACAGAAAAGTCTAAGAGTAACTGGCTTGATAATAGTTTGATAATAGATGATAATTATTTTTTTCATTTGAGACCACGGGCACCAAATTAAAAATAAATAAATAAAAGAGATGCTTTCTACTCAGAGCACACCTGAATTACAAGGAAACCACAAACAGTCAAAACCAAAAATTACGTCTAAATGTAATTTTGACGTAATCCCTAAACCTAAATGTAATCCCTCATAATACAAAAATATTAGCACAATACAAGAACTTTCAAAAACACAAAAACCAACGCCACCAAAAATGAAAGACAAAATAAGCAATATGGCTGGATAAGTTTTAAAAAATGATGCTGTTCGAATGGTTCATTTTGAATAAATGCCTGCAAAAGTTAAGACTGAAAGTTATGAAAACAGTTTTGTAAAAGTTGGGAGACCCCAATTAAAGATCTAAATAAATACTGCGATCACACAAACGAAAACAGATAAAACTCCATGTAGACATGAAATATTGACAGAGTTCTGGAAAAAAAAATACATTAAAGCATTATTCGCTGCAGTTATTTAACAAGGTCGGGAGAAACTCGTGATGACTGGAAATTGGAAAGAATAATTTTCAAACATAAAAATGGCTGTATTCTGGAATTTGCAAATTATATTAAGCTTATTAACCAATAAGCTTATTAAATACGTCATACATATCAACTATTTATAACCATTACAAAAACAGCATTAAAGAAAATTATTAATAACATTTAGGAGAAGGGCAAATGGGATTTAGGATATGGAGATGTACAGCCGATGCAATCGACTCTCTTAAAATTATCTGAATTTAAGCAAATAATAGAAAATTTTGTTGTTGTTTATTGACTTGAATGAAGATTTGAATCATTAAACGGAAAAAACTGCTTGATTGTTTAAAACAAAACATAAAAAGACTACAAAAATACACAATATCATCCTCCAGCGATAAAAATACTATGACAGAATATAAAATTTTGAAGTATTTGAAACTTCTGAAAATCAGTCGAAAGAGGTGTCAGAAATGCCATTTTCACCATATTTAAATTAAAGTTGTCAAGAAATTCTGTTTTGTTTAATCCTTTATCCAAGTAAGCAAACAGTTAAGTTTTCTCGTGAAATAGCTTCATAGAAGCCAATGACTTCACATCAACTGCTTTAGTAATCCATAATACGAACGCAGACAGGTATATTCCTAGGCATTATGGGAAGGCTCACTCCCCAGGCTGGTTTCAGCCTTTATTGAAGGCTCAATGGGAATCAGACCCAGAGAGATACTTAGTATCTTTATCATCTAGTACCAACTATTCTTAGTATGATCACAGCTTTCCACAATTGAAAGCTTGAGTCACAATTTAGTCACAATTCAGGTTGTGCATGGAAAGGCAGAACTGTGATTATAACAAAAGAAGGAATCACACAGTTGAGGCACGTGTGTGTGTGTGTGTGTGTGTGTGTGTGCAGCAATTTAGGTTTCTGTAAAATATATTTTTACTGTCCCCATAATTATTGATCATCAAATAATATAAAATATCTTCGTGATCTATTTTATTTAATTCCAAAATATAAATAATAGTTCGGCCCTGTTGGTCGAGTGGTTAGCGTATTGCATGAACCCATGCGGCGGATTAATCCCTCTGTGGGCATGAATATGTTTGTGATTGTCTTTAAGCTGGGCGAACTTCTACGTTTAATAAAGGCCTGAATTCCTTCAAAAAGTTCCATGTTTGGTCTCCGAGATCGGGGTTTCCAGACCATGTAAAAATAACATAAATAAATAAATAAATTAATTAATAAATATATATATATATATGTATATATATATATATATATATATATATATGTATATATATATATATATATATATATATAAGGATGACATATAAATATATATATATAAATAGGGTACGTGGAATAAGGATTTATATATAAATCCTTATTCCACGTACCCTACGTTTACAAATATAGGTTTACCAATCTTTTGTGGTTGGAAGGTGCATGAAAAATAGTCTGTTTTCATGATTTTTACATTAGCTCAGTTGGTAACGAATATGCATTACAGTTTTTGATGATCATGGTTAGAAACCCGTCGAAGATGCACATAACTGTTATAAGCAGTTTTTAGTTAAGGATGAGTCTGCTTGGCCATACGGAGTAGCCAGATTTCCTTACCATAAATTTCAGATTTTTATTTCGTAAACCGAATAAGCCAGTTAAACTATACTCTGAGTTAATATATATAACACATTGGCTTGCTTCATAGTCTTAGGTTCTTCGTGCAGACTCTCAAGAATTAAAAAAAAAAAAAATGAATGACCATTTTTGTTATGAAGGGCCCTTGTGATATGCTGTAAACTCTCCCTAAAAATAAAGAAAGCTGTATAGTACATACAATACAAAAGGGCTTTCTCTACCAAAAATGCTAGTCCTCATATGGAGATAGTAGGAAGTCACGTTTTTCATTCTCCAAATAGCAAACAAGCGATGAAGACACTGAAGTATAATATCCCCTTGTAGATGATCTGCATGATTTGCGGTTTGATAAGAAGGGGTAGAAGACCTAGCTTTGCGCGTGGGTTTGTTTTGGTAGATGCGATTTTTTAAAAGTAAATCTTACCCATCAATTGTTGCAAAAGTATCTTAAACCAGTACGAAAGGTTAACGATACGGAATGAAGAAAACTCTTAGAGTTAATAATCCGATTATATACACTCTGCTCTACACACGAAAAATTTATTAGAACCATGTTTAACTTTCATGAAAGGCCTCCTGGAAGTGCATTCCTTTAAGCATTCAGTAACATCCTTGTATATGATGGTGTTCGAATATACAAGGATGTTACTTGTAGAGGAACCTGATTTAGTGTGAGAAAAAAATCTGGGACCTTGAATCAATGATTGTAAAGAGAAACCTGAGATAGGAAGACGTCTGAATAACCAAACTGGCACCTACCTGAGCACTACTACAGGATGACCACCCTCTTTCTCCTACAATAACCAACCGGCTACAACTGGCATCAGTCTCACGCAGTCTGTCCTGATGCACAGAATGCACGTGATTGTTATGAAACACTACTTCTGCTTAAATATATTTAGCAATGATAACTTTTCTACATGAATTCATGCGAAATGGTTAGTGTGTTTTGTTTTGAATTGTCAAGTGATGCAAAATATTTTATTATTATTATTATTATTATTACGGGCAACTCCAGGGAGTCATTAGACTCATCGAGGGAGGCCCCAAATCATATTCATCACAACTATTCGACATTCATACAGTATCTATCATACCTCGCCTTAAACTCATTCACTGTCACAGCATCCACCACAGACTCAGGGAGCGCATTCCACTCATTCACTACTCTAAAAGTAAAGAACCCAGCTCTAACACCTTTACTAACCACACTTTTGCCCAGTTTCCATGGATGTCCCCTAGTCCTCCCACAACCAGCCCTGTTCTCAAAAATATCTTCTGAATTAATTTTATAGAAACCCTTCAGTAATTTGAATGTCTCAATCATATCTCCCCTCCTCCGCCTATCAACCAATTTTTGCAACCCACAAATCCTCAACCTGTTCTCATACGGTTCATTCCACAGACCTGCTATCATCTTGGTCACTCGCCTCTGGATCCTCTCCACCTCCTCCCCATCAAGAAGAAACCTAGGTGACCAAATCTGAGCACAGTAGTCGAGATGAGGTCTTATCAAGGCTCGATACAGAGGAACAATAACCTGCTTGTCTCTGCTTGTCAACGTATTCTTCAGCAACCAAGTGATTTGATGAGCTGATTTGGCCACTTTTGCAATGTGTCCCCTAAATTTCAATTCCTTATCCACCAACACTCCTAAATCTCGTGCCTCATCAATTTCCTGGAGCACGGTTCCACCAATGCAGTAAACTGCCTCCCATCTTTTCACCCCAAAATGCATAACCTTACATTTTGCCACATTAAATTGACATCCATTCTCCCTAGCCCAGACCTCCAATCTATCCAAATCATCCTGCAAAATTTTGACGTCATCTGCATTCACTATTGCACTACCCAACTTCGCATCATCAGCAAACAAATGAACTGTTCCTCTCAGATCCTTTCCTATATCATTTATGAACAAATTAAACAGCAGTGGTCCAAGAACAGATCCTTGTGGTACACCACTAGTCACAGGCCGTCTTGTGGACTCTACTCCTGAGTAAACCACTCTCTGATATCTCTCCGTCAACCACCCTCCTATCCATCTCACCAACCCTATGTCCATTCCCATATGCTGCAATTTACTGATTAGAATTCCATGTGGTATCCTGTCAAAGGCCTTAGCAAGGTCCAGCAGAATCACTGTAAACCCATTACCCTTATCCAGTTCAGCCGTCACTGTGTTATAATACGTGAGCAAGTTACTGAGGCATGACCTACCCTTCACAAAACCATGCTGTCCCCGATACAGTATCCCATTTTCTTCTATCCAATCTTGTATTTTCCTCTTGCCTATTTTCTCTAAGACCTTGATAATGATTCCTGTTATGCTGATTGGCCGGTAATTTTCAACAGCAGCCTTGGAACCACCTTTGTGCAGTGGAACTATTTTCCCCTCTTTCCACCCCCTTGGGACTGACCCAGTCCTGAGGCTCAAATTAAACATAATGGTCAAGGGCACTGACAATTCTTTGGCCGCTTCACGTACGACACGAGCTGGTATACCATCCAATCCCACAGATGTATTGACATTGAGGTTCTGTAATAGACTAGTTACCTCTACCTCATTCATCACAATTCCAGTATAAGCTGTTGGTTCCTCCATTTCCGCAAAGCCACCACCTGGATGATATACTCTTGCAAAGTGTTCGCTCAGTAATTCCACAACATCGACTGATTCAGTTACCTCCCTACCCTCAGCATTTTTTAAGATCATTCTACCATGAGCATTTTTCCTTTTACTTGCAACATATTGAAAAAACTGTTTGGGATTCTCTTTAGCCTGCATGGCCAATTTCCTTTCGTAATCTGCTTTTGCTTTTCTTACCACCCTTGTTACCATCCTGGCCTGAGCTTTATACTGTTCATGCACCTGATGGTCACCCTTCTCCTTAAATTCCCTCCACAATTGTTTCTTTTTTTGCAGCTCAAGCTTAATAGTGTTATTCATCCATTTAACCCCTACCTGATTTATTATTCGGACTCTTGGTATACAGTCAACCATTGCCTCCTGCAAACAGTTCTTGACCACCTCCCATGCACCATCAACATCCAGCCCTTGCAGTTTTACATGCCATGGCATTGAGCCAAGCACACACCTAAGCTTGTCATACTTACCAGCCCGGTAATTCCACATATACCCTGTCTTAATTGTAAATTCGACTCCTTTAGCCACCTCCCAAGTCATGACCTTATGGTCACTCTCACCAATTGGTGGCAACAAGGTCATGTTCGTTACAGCCACATTCTCAGTTGCAATTACTAGGTCCAGCACTCTCTGCCCCCTGGTATTTTCCAATACATGTTGCCGTAGATAGTTGTCCCTTAATAACTGCATAAAATCCAATTCCTTCCTCCCATGTGCCCTCTCCTCTTTCCAGTCAATATTACCATAATTGAAATCACCCATAATAATTACCCTCCTTCCATTCATTTCTTCTATTTGCTTATGCATACTATTCCCACCATCCACTCCATCACCCGGTCTATAGCAGCACCCAATTGTATATTTTGTTCTGCTAGATTGTATCTCACACCAAACAGCCTCAAATGTGCTTTTTTCCCCATCCTGCAGTTCAACTTCTATACTCCTTGGCTGAAGCTCATCAGCTATCATCAATAACACTCCTCCCCCCTTTTTATTCACCCTGTCACTCCTGAACACGCTATACCCATCGCATTCAATCCCACTAGCTTTATCATCTTCTGTCAGCCATGTTTCACTAATACCGACAACCTGTGGCCTGGAAGTGCCAACCATGGCCAAAAACTCTTCCTTCTTGTTCCTAATACTCCTGGCATTAGTGTACATGAATCGCAGAAGCCCATTTGTCCCATCCCTACTTTGATTCCTTATACTAATTATCCCATTCTGATTTGTTGTCCGTCGTACTCGCCCGGGCATAATATACTCATTCATACACTTAACTTCCCCCCCTAAAGTCTGCATATCTACTCCCCCCCCCCTCTTAATAAATCTAGTTTCCCTGAGTCTGTACATCCACTTCCACATCATTCATCAACACTCTTTCAAGTCTCCGTACACCAACTCCATTCAAATGTAACCCATCCATCTTATATAAGTCCTTTCGCCCATCGAACTCATTCCACACATCCACAAATTCCACACCACTCTCCATGCATAACCCACGCATAAAGTCATTGGCAATTATGGCCCTCCTTCTAAACACTTCGCTGTCATACCGCGGTAAGATACTCACCATCCTAACTCTCTCACTCTTCTCTTTTGCTACCTCAAACAACTCCCTCACATCCTCTATCATTTCCATTTTGTCCTCTTTCAAATCATTCGTTCCTGCCACTATTATCATCTCTTTCACCCTCTGTTTTTGCAGTCGAATAGATTCGCTGACGTCCTTTATGTTCGCACCCGGCTGGTACGACTTCGTTAAACTCTCAATTATTACGCCTCTTAATAGCGAATCCCCATACAGCACTCGCTCCTTCATTTTATTGACGTTTACGTACATTCTATTATTTGCCGTCACAGACTTCCGCCGGTTATTTGTCGGTACGTTCAACACACATTTTTGCATACGCTCCAGTTGTCGTTTGGCTCTGTGTATCGCGCCATTTAAACGGGCAATTTCGCTACTCGCACTTATCACACCATTTTCGTTATCGATCAAATCATCCATTCCTTCGGTGTTTCTACCTTCATTTACACTTTCAGCGACGCTCTCACACATATCTGGCACTACCACGCAATTCTCTAGTACACCGCCATTTTCTGCATTCTGACTACCGTTAACGATATCAGTCTCGATACACGAAACACGCTTGAAGTCCTCATTCTCTTTACACTTTCTACACATATTAACTCCACTATCACTTTCTAACCAGACTCCCACCGCTCTCCGCAAGGCATACATAAATATGAATATATTCACCCTGCAATTTCGTATATTAACTATTCGTAGTTAACTATAACGCCTTAATAATAATTATTATCAGTATATGAACCTATGCTAATATTGTTAACAATAAATTCGTTACTTACTAATTAGATATCATTTGTGCGTTAATTGGTATTTTAGCAAATAATAGATTATGTGACATCAATCAATGGTTTTCAAGCGGATATGAAAACACATCGTAATTGCATGTGTTTTCTGACTAATTTGCTTTTTTTTTCATGAAAAATAAAAGTCCAGGTTTCTTAGAGGAAAAAAAAAATCTACCACCTTCGTATTAGGTGGGAATGATTTACTGTATTCATGAATAACAGTATTCTTTCTCGCGGTGTATATTTAAATTAAAAAAAAAAACCTTGAATCGGCAATTTTTCCATTACCATAAATGGGATATTAGTGGAGTCCTTATTTGACACCCGAAGAGTAAGGACTCAAGAAATAATTTGTTATACACTTCGATTGGATATTATCATTATAATTATTAAGTTATAATCTGAGCCACATATGCTTGAAGTTTGGAAGTGAGAGGAAACCTAGAGAACTTGCTCGGCTTGGTTGGCTAACTGGATTAGCGTCTCATCATTCTGTTCTTCAGTCGTGGGTTTGAATTCCACTGTGTCATATGTTTAAGGATATCTTTAAGGGTTTATGATTTTCATCGTCCGGTGTGCGAATGCCATGCTGTTTATGGAAGAGTGAATTACCTGATAATAATAGCAGGTAATGCTTCCTCTGTAGAACTGAGTTTTGGATTATTTAACTCTTCAGTGTACACAGAGTTTGATGTACTGTATTTTATATAAAAATCATTAAGTCGAAGAAAACAAAAATAGACTTAACTATTATTATTTATATTTTAAAAAAACATAACCGGTTCAATATACTTTTTTCATTTATTTATTGTTATTTTTTACATTTTACTCTTGATTTTTATGATGCAGTAAATGTTTCACTTTATTGAAAAAATTTTAGATCTTCCATTATCGTAATTTAAGACTACAAAGTTAGTTTCCTGCTGCGTTGTGGTCATGAACCAAAAATGGTAGTCACATTTTTTCTGTTGTGTTATTGTTTGTTCCTGCTTCATATTTATTATTTCCTGCAAATAAAACAACAACAACAAAAATAGTGCGATGCAGCTTCACTATGTGCGAAGCACACATCTCTAGAGAGGGCATCCTTTCCGTTACTGTTGAACTCGACTCTTGTTCTCGGAAGTAGACGTAAATTTCCTGTCATTTCTAAGAACAACTGCTGCATGGCGTTTGCTTCCGAAAAACACTTTACATGCTACGAAGGCGAAATGTATAAAAATCTTAACAGGAGGTGAGTTCATATTCCATTGTAAGAATCGATGCTTGTGAATGTGGGAAATCACTTCCCTGATTATTGGATGCCGGGGTTACTCGAAGTTTCTCGGTTGGTCTCTAGCAGACATGCGGATTAGCCTACCCGTGATAAAAATGTAGAAATCGTAACTTTACATCCGATCTTGGAATTCCCATAAATAAATGAAGTTTCGTTTATGCAATGCAAATAAGGTTTACTGGAGGTCACAAACTCGATGAGAATAAAATAAAGCAATTGGTGAAAAAAAAAATTAGTAAATGGATTAAACAATCAAATCCACGTAGCGTTTTTTACGTAGTAACGAAAAGATCCATAATATGCTGCTGTGAAGATGCATTCAAATTATATTCTTAATGAGTTTTTTTAACATGTATGCAACTTCACAATAAAATCATGCACTATAATAATCATTTTATTACTGAAAATGATGTAAACGATTTTTATCATTTTAATCGTTTATAGTATTCTGCAAATGTATTACGTATACAGAATGCCAAAGAGAATCCTAGTATTTATTAAATTTTTAGTTTTTACAAAAATGCAACATTTTTCTCAGTGAAATTCAATAGTAAAGATCGCTAGAACTTCCGCTTCGTTTTTAATATTCCACCCATTTATATTACATTTTCTTCAATCCTTAGAGTTGTTAGTACTATTTTAAATTTGATTTCCGATGTTTCATTAGTTAGATTAGTTGAATGATTTTGGAGAAATGCGATATATTGATTTTGATCCCGCATAGATAATCCATTAAGAAACTACCGTTGTAGAATGCATGTAGTTAAAATCCTTGTCATATTCATGTCGAAAAATACCACGGAGCATTGTATGCCTACAACAGAATGACCAACAAGTTCGATATTAGTCATCACTTGATGGGATTTTTTTGAAAAAAATATTTATATTGTAGATGATAATTATAATATTTTTCTCCCTCTTCAAGCGATTCTAGGTTAGTCGACACCACTGGGAAAAGTTCTTGATGTTGTTTTGAGTTACGGCCGAAGCAACTGATGTCTTTGAGTACAGTGTATTCAGTCTATTAATTACCTATGCAATGTTCTGTTAGATGAAATTTTTTCTCGCAAGTTTTGGGAGGAAAAAAAATGCTACATCGTAGCAATTTGCATCAAAGCAGAATTCTAACTTAGGTCTTATTAATAAAGGCAGTCTTCCACACCAAATACGATTTTAGTGCCTACCCCTCAAATTACCAAAATCTTTTAGAAATCAAAACAGAATCGATTAAATCGTTGTTTAGGTAAGGATTTCAGATTCAGTGGGGAAGTGCTAAAAAACCGTAAAATTGTTGGGTACCTGATTTCCAAAAAAGTAGTTGCGTTGCTTATTCCCTTTAGGTAATGAATGGGTATTTACCAGTTCGTTTCTTGATTGTTTTATAATAATAATAGCAAATGACAGATGCCTATTATCATCGATAATGTGTGCATACATACTATTCCATCCCATCCCATTCTTCCTTTTTCGTAGTAGGCCCATGGCCTATCACGCACAACTTAACCTGATGCTTATGGTGGGGCAGTTAATACTACCTGCATTGTCTTCTCTCTCTCTATGCAAATTGCAGACACTTCGCATTCTTTTGGCTTGTTTGCTTGTTCGGTGGGATTAAACGTCGAGTTTCCGGGAGGAAACCCTTCTGTATGAAACTGGCTTGTTTAAAATTTAAGCACGCGGTGCTGAGCACATTCATTTTTTCTACAATTAAACATAATAATGATAATTATAATAAATTACAGATATTCACAAAAAGAGGTGTACATTGAATAGCGACGCATCGCTCAATAATACAACTGTATTATTGAGCGATGTCACTGATGGTCATTGCAAGTAACCAAAAGCCATATTTCACATACTTAATATTAACAATTTTTATTTGCTTAATTTTGAATTTAAATGTGAAATAGCTGAGAGAAGGAAACTGACGGAGGGTGAAAGAGGTATTGTGATACGATGACATGTTTCAAGCCTATCTGTTCGGAAATTTGTTGACAAATTGGGCCATCCCAGTTCAATAATCAGCGACCATACTAAGATGGAAGCGCAGTGAGTCAACTGCAAGTGCTACGGCAGTGGACGACCCGCCACAGTCACCGAATGTAACCGTAAGGTGATACGAAGGATGATATGTAAAACTGCTATTCGTCTGTAGACACGTTGAACACGGAGATTCAGGCGTCGACTAAAACACGAATCTGTACAAGAGCAATCATAACCGAGGCCCACAACATGGGTATCCATGGTAAGATCACCATATGAAAGATCCACATTACCCGAATCAATATGTACAGTCGTCTTCAGTGGTGAAAAGAGAGTGTAAACTGGGACGTGGAAGCTAGGATAGCTGTGTTATGGAGCGACTAAGCACTCTACACCCTCTACCAAGCAGATGGACGGGTGTGGCGGATTCCCGGTGAACGTCTCTTACCAGAGTGCGTAACCTCAACTATGAAATTCGGAGGTGGCAGAGTGATAGTATGGTCCTTTGTTTTCTGGTTTGGTCTCTGACCTCTGTTTTTGCGACGAACATTGAACTCCGAGAGGTATTTGAACATTCTTGACAATGTATGCAATACTTTGTGGCGATGAAACACCTAATAGGTGGGGAGTTGGAACAGATTATGTCTTTAAAGATAGCTGAGATATTTTCAATGATTTCAGTGCCTAAGATACACCTCGGAAGTCTCAAAGAAAGATAGCAGTGGATGGAAGTGACGTTCTTGCCGCCACAATAGGTTGCAAATTTCGTTGAGGTCCGTTGAAGCCAAATCCTCATGTTTTGCTAATCCTCCAAACCCTCACGACTACTAACTAGTCCATTGCTGGACTAGTTAGCTGTCCTGAATATTTTCTGCAGCTAGGAGGGCATTAACACATCACATTGAAGGAAACTAACTAGGAGTAACCTAACGTAGGCATTTAACCAGTGATGGAACAGATACTAGACATTTTCAGAAAAATAATGCTGGAAATGACTTTCTACTTTTCAATGTTTCCTGTCATTAAGCCAATAAATATGAGTTTCCGACACTGTTGATTGTCATAAATAAATAAAATGTTATGCGTCATAAATAAGTTGTTCCGTCCTTGAAAAAATGCAGCGATGCCAAAGAGATGAATGAAGAACAAATCACCATGAGAATTCCATCCCTATCATGCTCAAGATGCTACATTTTCAGGATATGATGGGTAAAATACATTTAATCGTATCCCTTAATCCTTTTTGCTAAGAATATCGGAGTAGGGAAGTTATTATGAGAGTAACGTGGAGGAGTGCGCCTGTGTAGTGTAGTAGATGGCGAATACACTTTTGATTGGAAAGATAGTAAAATCTGGTCTAAAACGTGGGAAATATTTATGCATACGAGGATTATTTCAATAGACGCCACTGATCTAGCCAGTCTCATACGTAAACAGCTAAGAATTTTGTCCCGAGAAAGAGAGAAACTAGTCAAACATAAACTCCCGCGAAATTGTAATGATAGGAAAGCTAATTTTTTTTCTATAGTCCCTTGTCAGAAAAACGTCACATTGCTTGGCTTAGCATGTCCAATACTTTCATGGTGGCTCCGACTGGCTGGCAATACTTTTGGGGTAGGTTGAACCATTTAACACTACCTTTATTATCGCTCCTACGAAATCCATCTTCTCTCTTTCTCTTGAAGCAAAAAGACTGTGCAACTATCACCTCATACAAATTGCAGACAGCTCCTAAGAAGCTGTTAGAAAACTCCTGGAAGAGCCAAAATTATCTAGAAACACTCAGAAAAGCTTATAAAATCCAGTTGCTCTAAACGAGCAGTCATTGAAAACTCCCCGAAAAACAAATCATCAGTCACTGACAGATTCGCACTACACATTTCCCAGATTTTCAATAAATACCCGTGTCCCGCTACTCTAGAAGTAGTGGGTTCGAAACGCTCAGTAGCAAGCCTTATTCCAAAGAAGGTAGATAAGACCAATCTTCGAAACTAGAGACTGATTTTTTCCAATCAGTGATGACCACCACATTATTTCAAAAGCAAGCTGAATGAAGCCAACCTTGTCCTGTGTTAGTGACAACCAAACTACCCTGTGCCGGAGCTCTCTATTCATGCCAACCTACCCTTAAATACCTTCACTTTTCTAATATTCACAACTAGAGCATAGAACTAATTAGTCTTGACAAAGAAAAGAGTTTTGAAAGGGTTGAACACGAATATCTAATTTATATCGTGACATATATATGGATACGGCCTCTACACCACATAGACTGTCCACTTACCGGAAGGAAATACTCTTCTATCTGAAAGTTAAAAAAATACCATCTCACCAACATTTTACCGTACTGACGAGGAATAAAACAAGGCTTCCTCCCTCTCTCTCAGGCGAAGCCAAGTACTGAATCCAATCCATACTGGAAAAATTACTCTAACCGCCTGTACTGATAATTTCATAAACTTAACAAGAAACAAGAAAGAAATGAAAACCATTCATAAAACATAATTTGTACACAAAAGCTTCGGAATAAAAATAATAGTTATGGACAGGTAACTGGAAATTCAGAATCGGTTCACAGTAAGATATAACTTCTCAAGTGAGGGGCAAAAATACCCGAGAGTATAACGAAGCAACACTCCTGCCTACAATATGTTACACAACCCTTTTCTTTGTCAATATGCTACGAAACCGCTTCAACAAATCGTGGGAAAAGGGCATGACGTTCTGACTACTCTTCATTCAAGGGAAGAACAATTTTCATAAATTAGATAGCAGCAAGCATTCCCTGTCTCACTCTGAAATTCCGTCTCCTGAAGACTTCCACCATCAAATTAAATCAATAGGTGGTTTCGTATGTAACAAAACAATTTGAAAATCATACTCAGCACTTTGCATGCCACCTTACAAGGATGACAAAGACTTAGTCTCTCTTGAAACCAATACTACATCCTTCAGAATTATCTTCTTTCTTGAGAATCTATAGGCAATATACACCTATTCATTTACACTGGAATATATTTTTAAAAGGTTACCAGAGGTCTTCTTATATCTAAAGTTCTCAGAATGGTCAACGGTTAGCCTTTTATAGAAATTCCATCTAACGCTAGAGAAGTCAGCAGCTGTGTCACACACTGAAACGATCATCCCTATTCAAAGCGCCTCTCTCTCTCTCTCTCTCTCTCTCTTTCCAAACAGATATCATAGACCTCCTCCACAACTAAATATTATATTGTCTTCTCTACATGGAACGGGAAGGAATCAGAACTATTGGACATCTTCTAAATACGAATCTAAAATGGAAAATCCTGAAATATCTAACAATAAACAAACCGGAAAACTTTGTAGTACCAACAAGTGAAATTAGCAGTCACTGAAGTCTTTCGAAACCTCGCAGCTGCGAAAACATGTAAATCCCCAATAAAAATTACAATCATCTACACCTACATTCCAACTTATATCACCTGGAACTTCCTACCTCTACTACTGAGTAACTACAGGAAAATATATCGTTGGAGGATGTCACTGCATCTAGCCCTCCTACGTCCTACCTATACCTGCTTCTCCAAGTACCAAGTGTACGATTCAACTTCCAATGGAACTTCTTGTACCAGACTGCAAGTACCAAAGAAGATGCGGAAGTCCAGTGTAGGTTGTAGCATAACATCCTACCAACGTCAACCAAGCTGCACACTTTCAGACTTATTGATTCAGATCTAGTTATGCATTTTTAGCTGTAAATGCATCAATACGTGCATTTACTAAAACACAGCCAATGTCCTTATTGATGGATTTACTTATGCACTTATTGAGACATTTACTGCAATGTTTCTGGAACTCTGGACAATACACATATACCTTAACTGTGTATTGTCCCGTAAATATAGCTATTAACAAGTCAGTCTTGGATGCTGTTTCTACAACCTGCAATCAACTGAAACACCGAGAAGGTAACTGGCATCTACTTCACACAGACACCGCAAGAAATACAGGAGATGCAGCTTCCTTTTCATCTACAGTTTCCACCTAAAATACATACGAAATCATGATCATTAATGACCCACTCAACCAAGGGAAAACCATAAGTGGAAACTATGAACACAAAACTGCATAACAACCTATTACTAGATTACCACAGCTACAAAGAACGCGAACTCGGTTCACAGAAGAATGGAAATAAACTGGCATTGTTCTCAACACCGAAGAAGGTGATATGAATATTATTATTATTAAGAGAAACCTCCAGGGAGTCAGAGACTCATCGAGTAAGGCCACACATACTACAAACACCAGCTATCATACTTATTTTTGAATGCAAGCAGCTGAACAATCACACTGCTTGCACTCACAACATCCAATAGCAATCCATTCCAATCGCGCACCATCCTATGAGAGAAAAATCTAGCTCTCACCCTCTTCTTAGCGGCATTCATGATTAGCTTCCAAGGTTGCTCTCTTGTTCTTTCTCCACTCTCTGTTAATTGAAAAATTCCACCGATGACTCTTTCAGACGTTTGTAAGTCTTAATCATATCACCCATCTTTCTCCTGTTTGCTAATGTCTGCAGTATAAAAATTCTCAATCTGTCTACCAAATATTCCACAATCCTGATATCATTTTTAACACTCTCCTTTGCGCTCTCTCCAATATATCAGAATCACAACGGAAACAAGACATGCGCACAATAGTCCAAGTGAGGACTTATCAAGGCCTTGTAAAGAGGCAAAATGACATCCTTATCTTTACATGTGAACGTTCGTTTCAGCATTGCAATTATCTTTTGAGTTGTATTTGCAATCTTTGTCACATGGCTCCTGAACTTCAACTTCCTATCTGCTAACGCTCCAAGATACCTAGCCTCATCAGTTTCTTCTAGCATAGTGTCACCAATATAATACGACATTGGATATCTAATCACGCCGAAGTGAATGACTTTACATTTACTGACACCCATTTTTCTATACCCACAATTCTAGCCCATTCAAATCTTTCTGCAATTATTGCATATCAGCAGCATTAGTGATTAACCTACCTATCTTTGCATCATCAGCAAATATCTATATGTCGCTTGTCAAATCCTTCCCAATATCATTAATCTACAGACTGAATCACAGGAGACCAAGCACTGATCCTTGTGGTACCCCACTTGTTACCTTAAATATTGCAGAATCACATGCTCTGTATATCACTTTTTAATATCTGTCAGTTGGATACATCGGTCTTCGCACCACTCTTGTGCAGTGGAATTACCATGCATTCCTTCCATTCCTCCGGAATATTCCCTGTTCTGAGACTCATATTAAACAGCCTGGTAAAAGGAATGGCCAGTTCAGCTGAACACTCTTTTAGCACACATGCTGATATCCCATCGGTCCCTGTTGCTGAATTCTTATTTAATTTGTGCAACAGCTCTAATACCTCGTCCTGATACCCTGATTTTCTTCATCCAGTGAAGAAGTAGCATCGAGCTCAATGTTGCGTACACTAGGTTAATAGCTTTCAACAGAATGGACACTCATTAGCTGAACAACATGTTCTGGATCTCTAACCCTCACACCATCTAGATTTAGAAGAGTTATTTTTTCATATTCATTCTTTCGCTTACTTTCAGCATATCGATAGAATTCTTGTGGATTGTCTTTAGCACGCAGAGCCAGTTCCGTAGAACAGTTGTGACCATTCTCGCCTGCTTCTTATAACGTTCATAACGAACGTCATCCTTATTATAATTAAATCTGACACTTTTTGACCTCAAGTTCCACCTGTCACATGCTGTTTGAGGAAGTTGTCCCGCAGCAACTCAGTAAATGCATTTTCATTCTTCTCATGAGATTCTACTACTACCCAATGAATATTTGGATAATTAAAGTCTCCCATTACGATTACTCTTTTCGTGCTCATCTTTTATATTTGGTTAAGCATTTCTTCATTACTAGCAACCGATCCACCCAGGTCTTTAACAACACCCCACTATGTAATTGATCCTGTTACATCACGCCTCACACCAGATGGCTTCAAACTCACTGCCACATGAAATATTGCTAGTAGTACTACACTCATAGGTCTCAACTCTAACTGGATTCATGTCATCCGATATCATTAGCAGCACTCTCCATCCTTCCTAAAAGTACTGTACCCTTGCCACTCGATACCAGTTAGTAGGTCTAATTTTGATAGCCAAGTCTCACTAATACCTACAATCTGAGATCCCAACATAGTGACTTAGGCAACAAACTTTATCGCTTTGTTTCTGATACTCCTAGCATTCGTGTACAGACGTAATAATCTACCTGCATATTCTTTTGTATAATCTTGTCTGCAGTCTGCCTTATACAGTTCGACAACTTGCAGATCTCTATTCTTCTCGAGTGCCTTGTACATGTAGACATCTTTGCACACGTTTGATGGCTCCGAACCAGATGAACACAAAGCGGAAATCGCTTTCTCCTCGTCAACATTTCCACGACAAAGCGCATTCCCTTCATTAAAGCAGTTATATAATATTGTCGCTCTTACACTCACATTCACACCATTCCTCCCTTTATAATTTAGTTTCCCCCGACTTTCTGTGTTAGGCCTCATGCCAGTTAGTTTTTTCTAGACTTCTGATTCCAAAAGCATTCAGGTGTAAGCCGTCCCTTTTATACAAATGCAATCTTCCCTTAAACTTACTCCACACATCCAAAAACTCCATTCATACCTTCCATTCCTCTCATCCATTCCTTCTACGCAGCCTGCGCATCGAATCGTTTGCCATAATTTTTAATTCATTTTTATCAGTAAAATACTGACGATTTTCACTTTTTCACTCTTCACTCTCGCCTCTTCCAACAACGCTTTCATATCTTCTCTCATACTAAACTTAACGTCAGTTGAGACATTAGCACCTACTACACTTACGATTTCATTTACTTCTCTTTTCGTTTTTTCAATTGCTTCCTTTATATTCTTAATTTTCGCTCCAGGAAAACTCGAAGTTATAACTCGCTCATCAGTACTATGTTCAATTATAGTCACCATACCAAATAACATCCTTCTTTTTACAAACAACGTCACTTACTTGATTTCCGTTATTTCCTGACATCTGTTTTCGTGTTTTGTTGTTTCTTATTTTGCTGCTTAATTTTCTTGTTCTCCCTCTGTTCATTTAGACGCCTTTCGACTTTTTGCAATTCTTGCGTCGTCTCTCTGATGATCTGCTTGAATTTTGCTATTTTAGAGGTTAATTCATTTTCGTTAATGAATCTTTCTCCATATCTCTAATAACCTCGTTAGCGTGGCTTTTTCTTTTTTTTCCTTCTTTTTCTCGCCTGCAGTGCTTTTTTTCAGCAGTACATTTCTTGCCCTTTTTGGTGCCATTTTATTGAAATATCTTAATAAAAATATGTGATAAAATACTAAATATACTAAAATCACTAAATTCTACACCAGTATGCTATAAAACACTAATTTGTCAAGGGAAAAACACGCACACACACCCAAAACAAAAAACAGACAAAAATCACCAATTTTACAGGAGCACGAAATTCATCGACCAACCACAATGTATCCTCGAACCAAAAATATTCCCACACCAAGCATTCACGAAGAAAAGCACTAAAAAATGCTAGGGCCTCCCGAAAATTGGAAAACTTCTTGTAAAACGTTTCTTTACGGAAACGTATTATAAATTAAATTAATTAATAAGCGTGTTATTACAAATTTCAAATGAGTGATTTTAAAGAAAATTATGAAATTTTGTTTATATGTATTATTGTTTGTAAAAATATGACTTCTTTCTAAATGTCCGTTTTGTTACATTTAATCAGAATGTATATTTTAACCAAGTTGAAAAAAAAATGTATAAAATTAATAGGTAGTTGAAAGTGCGAGCACCTTGGAACATACATATCTGACCTGTCTTGCAAACAATGAAATATTCTCATATGCCAACTGACATTGTTTTAGCAGTTGCAACTGACATACAGCCATTAAGATTACTGTTCAAGATTACTACCATACAGATCCCCAAAATAGATAAATAAATAAATAAAAATAAAAACATAATAAAAACAGATGCGTGCTTACGCGTTTACAACAAATGCTTCAATATAACGATTTCTTAATTTGAACTTCCAAATGAGCAAGGTTTGAGTAAAAATTCAAGCTAACATTGTGAAAGAAAGGAAGAAAATTTATTACTAACAGAATATTTCGGCGTATTGGCAAAAAAATTCAACTGAAAGAAAAGTACTCCGTATAATTAATTATACTGTTAGCGGGAAATAAGTGTCCATCCATATAGACTTGTGAAAATCTGTTTGAATTCTTAATTCCCCATTCAGATCAGGAAACCGTTCATCAATTATATTGGCTGAAAATACCAAATGATGAGATAAAGCACCGCATTGGTCCTTCTGTGAGTTTATGTGCTTTTCAACAATTTCGTCAATTGGTTTTTGCAGTTCGTCCTATGTGTGCAGTGTTATAATCATATGACACACGATATTCCGCTGGACACTTCAAATCGATATGTTTGACCTTCGCAGATCAAACCATGAAAATACTAAGTTTGTTGATTGAGCCAGCACCGAGAGAGAAATAGAAGAGATGCGGCCTTTTATTTCCTCATTATCTAGTTCATAGGTTGTCTGGGGGGGAGGTGAGGGGGGTGATACATGGGTTATCGGAGTTCATTTATTACGTAACTTATGATGGGCATATGGTAGATAGGCAATTCATCCTTAGGTAAGAAGAAAATAAAATGAATAAAAAGCATTAGTGCACATACCCACTGAAACCAGGCAAATGGAAAAGATGCATCTACAAAGTTTTTCTAACCTGGATCCATCAACAGCTGTTCTCAGTTCATTTAAATTAACATGCTAAAAAATGTCATAGCTGAAAGAAATAGACAGCGACGGATCTCTTTTAATTCGTGAGCTTTGCATTAAATGCATCAATCACCGGAAAACCCAAACTCAATATATATGAAAGAAGTCCAAACATACCACCAGAGGGATGTTACCCAGTTTCACTACTACAAACGGAAAATAATATCCACGCCACGAGGTCACCCACCATCTTGTCAATAATCCAAACAACTTCGGTCCCTAACTATCACATTCCAAAGTACAATCCACTACGAAATCGCCCGTCGATCACTTAATGAGTTCAGTGATAAATGAATGCATGTTGGAAATAGCAGAGAAGTATTCAAAGATTCAACTCAATGTGAGTACATTCTACTGCAGATCAAGAAGTCGTTGATTCATCACTTGATATTCTTTATTTGGTAGCTGATCACCACATGGTGTTAGATTATCACCGTGCTTATTAGAAGATTAAAGTGGTTTTAAAAAGAAGAAAACGTGTGGGTTCTAGAGTAGGATTTTTGATAGATTATCTAAATTATCTATTATCTATGGATTATCTAAAGTCCATTTGTTTCTTTCGGAAACACTGCATAGTTATCCTATCCAAGGCAGTCATGATGAGTTTCTATAGTTTCATCAGATTTGCTTACTATAAATTCGTGTCCCAAGCTTCTCTTTCCATCATATTTAAAGATGCACAACACACTGAAACCGGATTCCTTTGAGTGGCAAAGCAATTTATTAAAGTAAAGTGATTCTTGTGTCCCTGTAGCTATCATTCTTGTACGACCCAATTCTTGTGACGTGGCGATTATGTAATCCGCATAATATTGTACTTTCACAGAAACCCAACTATAATTCCATGAAATCTCCATAACGAATGCGGAATTTGACTTAAATTGAATACACAGTTAGCTAAAGAGTTAAACAAATTACCTGCTATTATGATACCTAAAAATCTCTCTTCTTTCTCTCTCTCTTTCTCTCTCTCTCTCTCTCTCTCTCTCTCTCTCTCACACACACACACACACATCACGTTCTCTGCATAAGAAGAAAGAAGTTATATGAACATAAACTCGATCGATGAGAAGCATAGCTTTAAAAATTTAATGAAATTTAAAATAGTTTCTTAATGAAGTTCCTGATGAAACCGAAGTAATAAATTATTTAACGTAATAAGTAAGCCCTGGTATATTTCTGGAATAACAAAACTCAACGAAACTATCCAGTGTAAAAACTAATTCAGTTATGATTAATTTTTTGTCACCTTTTGTCCTTATTTGTAAGGACAAATTTAAAATTAGTCAAAACAAAAATCATTGAAATAAAAGCCATTAGCAACAGTACCATTATATTACTACTTCTAGCGTATCATGCGCCGTATTATAATTTGTTTTTGTGTACTTCTTTTTTCACGGATTCTCTCTTTATAGATTACAGAGATTATTACTTCTCTAATTGTAACTTCTCAATCCAATTTTAACGAATTTCGTTAATATTTCAAATTCTCGTTAATAAATAAAACTTCTCTCAAGACACATTCTTCCTCCCCACTTTAGAAATGCACGTGCCACTATGATGATATCACGCCTAAGGCGAAAGTTGTCAACTGCATCAACACTTGGTCCCTTAGGATTTAAAGAGTGCATTAAGAATAGTAAGGCTTTAATGCTGAGCGCTAAAGACAAAATGAGAAGATTTGCGGGAAACAAAAGTTATCATAAGAATGACTTCCCACATATGAATTTATAATTAAAGAACCGAATTCCATAGCGATGCTAAGCACATCGATTCCAGAAAAGTGAGTGCCACGTTTCCGTTTATAGCTACATCGATTAATTGCTGTCGTTGCACTCTATTTATAAAAGCATTAATGGTACAGACACACAATTATATGGAAACATTCATCGCGATTATAATTAATAATCTCTAGTTGTTGTTTTTCTTTTCTGAAAAACAATATATCCGAAATCTATAGCGGGCTTCCTTTATAATTTTCTTTTAAATTCTTGCATTGTAATTGTGCAAACCGTCATGAAATTAATTTGAATATTACATAAACATCAAAGATGAAAGTGCTATAAACAGTAAAAATTGCAATTATATGAAGAAAAAAAATATATTGCAAGAAGTGTTCGAGCATCAGTTAAATCTCGTTACTACTAAAACGTGGGAAAAATTCTTTTATCTCACCTGTATTTTCTTGATCGGAATGCAACTCCAGAGACTGCTTACTGGGAGAGTGGAGGCTGCAATCCCTTTCCCCTTTTCGCGAAGCAAGTGCTGTATCCCTAGTTAGAAAAAGTCAGTCCACTTTTACTACCTTGCTTGCTGTCACGGTCCTGCCTACGTCCGGCAGCTTTTATACCATGCACCTGGTTGAACGGCTTCACAACCAGTCCGTACAATGGCCCTGGGCACGCGCACGCACGTATACACATGCACAATGAGAGAGAGAGAGAGAGAGAGAGAGAGAGATGCGGACGACAAGGTTACGGTAAACCTGTAGAGTCACTTTCACTAACCCTGTAAAAATATGGGGATCATCTCAAGTTCGCACTGAATCATGCAGGTTCAGAGAACTTGCTTATTTCACTGAGATGCTTAAGGCAGAGGATTCTACTTATACCACTAAACTTCACTGAGGGTATTGTCATTTGGTGCACGTGCAAATGAGGTTTCTCTTATTGACCTAACCATAGATAACGAGCTGGCTGTGTGACCTTAATGGCTATTTCTGCTGTTACATGAAGAAGAATGAAAGCTTGGAGAAGATGACACAACAATTAACCTATAAAAATGTGTGCAGGGAGATCTTCAGACTTGCATTCAAACAGTAGTAAGCATATGAAGTGATTCGGAAAAAGTAGTACACGCTGTGAAGCAATAAAAAACATCTCGAATCAGGTTGCATTTCTAAGTAAAGAAAAGAAATGAAATGAGAAATTCATACGACAGAAAATTCCAATAGGATTTTCCGGGAGCAGCATAATGCTCTTTTGAAGGGAAAATGGAGTAAAATTTTCATTTTTCTGAGAAAGGAAAAATTATAATGCAATCACATTGCATCTTTCTGCAGGCGGCTACTAAGTTTTCAACATTGGCAATTTTAACGAAATAATAAAATTATTTATTTGCAACTATAAAGATAGAATCAATTTAGTGAAAACATGTTTTCTGCTTGTTTCGGAACAGTGCAAGTATAAAGTACTGTTACCTGTGCTGAAAGGAGAGAAAAAAAAACAGTCTCATAAAGTAAATTTCTGCAGTTTCTTGCAGTTTTCTAATCGAATTTTTTTCAGTAGAAGATTAACTCAGTAACAGCAAGTGTACAATCTTCGTTAAGGTTTGTCGATCTGTCATCTTCTATTTTCTCCTGCCTGTTTGGAAGCTTCATGCAGAATTTAATCCCCAAAAAAGAGCTGTGCTAGTTATGAAACACCATAACCATCATTCATTTTCTGTTGTCGATATCGGACATTAGAATCTCCCCTGTGTATTAAAAGCACAAGGAAGATTCTACACCTTGTGTATTAAAGACCCTTTGACAGTACTTCACTCAGGCGCGAAATGAATTCACTCACTATTTAAAAGTTGATCTGTTCTTTTTGAACGAATATTTAATGTCCATAATGGATTTCCAATAACTTTTGGAGTAACAATATATTGTACGAAGAAAGCCAGTTTTCTATTGCACTGAATCGTATACAAAATACGTATAATGTAAAAAAATTATACGTCTTTTGATTTTATTGTCCTTTTAATGCAAGCTCAGAGATGCAGCAGTTGTAGGTGCTACATCTGATCGAGCACCACTGGGCCATGCTGAAAACTTTTGTGATACAAAAGTGATACCAACACTATGCGATTGGTTGAGTGAGGGACCACTATACTATTTTCGATCCTATGGCTATCCACTTGGCATTAATGATTGTGAAAATCTTCAATAACGCAAGTTTCAATCCATGGTATGAAACTACTGCCATATCCTGCTTACCTGAGGTGTAAAATGGCTTGTAACTGTATTATGTTTTGTCTCTAGTATAGTAGTTCCTGAATTATCGATCCCTTAGCTCACGATACTGATGTTCGAAATTATACTACTTTTGTTGGCGGAATCACATAAAAATGCATATTTATCGCTGAGTCTGAGATTTAACAGTAGCAACTATATGATTCAGCAGGTATGAAAAATTATTACTGTATATCAACTTTCTGAATTATGATTCAAAAAGGGACAGGACTTGAACACAAAAGTTTCACGAAAAGAAGAACAGCATCCTGATGTGGCCTCCTCGAGCAGTTTATATTGTTATATTCTTTACATGTTGTAAGACAGCTTATGAATCAGTTCGAAGACCGAAATAATTTCATTCCTTTTGCCCGTGCACTGATAATCTACGAATTACTTCACTTCGGTAAGACGACATTTTCTCCATAAATGGTAAGAAATCTTGAGTCATTTTGGGAGACCACTTTATGTTACTTCATAAACGACATCTACCTTGATTTCATTCAGCGGAAGATAGTTTACAGTCTGGCGAGCACGATGGATGTAAACAAGCGAGTTTTTACTTTGGAATATTACACTGCGCAAGTAAAATGATTTGTGGACTGGAGAAATTAACTCCTATTTGAAACCCACTAAAATCACTAGTAGTAATTTTAAGTCTAAACCATAAGGAAACCAGTTTCCATGTCCTAAGTTTTTCACAAATGCGCTTGCTGCTGACAACATTAAAAAAATCATCTACAATTACATCTTTGAACAATACTTATAAGGATTCTAGGAAAATTCGCCGTAGGAAAATTTGTCGCAAACATTTTCGCCGTAAGACATTTTCGCCGTAAGACATTTTGCATTAATTTTTGTAAATAATCAATGGATGAAAAAGCGACATCTTTATTAAGGTGAATGTCAGTGATACATAACATAATGAAATCATTTAACAAGTGTGCAAATGCTCCGTAAATAATTACCTCTTTGCCACGGATCGTCAATTCAACGAACCCATCAGTAACATCGCTCATTGGAAGAAATGTTAATGCTGTGAAGCATTTAATTTTCGTGTTGAATTCAGCATCTCTTTGATAGCGTAACTTCAAACCAATGGCAACAATTTTGGATTAAGATTTTGTGCCATATGAAATAAGCAACCTGTTAGAGTTGTTAATGTAAATATGTTAAAAAACGCGTTGAGAGTTGCTTTATCTAAGTCAACCATTAATGTTTCGGAATCTAATGATGAACGTAAGCCCTTTAAGGCACTGAATAATCTGCTGTAAGTTAATTCTGATTTGCCAGGAAGCAAAGCAAAAAGCCGCCATGGAATCCTTACGGGTCTCATGCCAGTCCCAAGCCTGGATAAAGAAGGAGGGTCGGTCAGATGAGTGTCGATGCTCTGACTGTAAAGAAAAAACACGATTGTTTTTTCTCTACGGCTCCGACGTCGCCCGGATCAACAAGGTCCGTGATACCAATTGAGCGATCTGGGTTGGATCGAAAAGTGGGATAGAAAGGAAACAGAATCTGAAACTAACAGAACTGTTATCACTATGCACATGGAATGTACGGACACTTTGGATGGCAGGAAAACTAGCATTACTTCTCGAGGAATGAGAAGATATCGGTGCGATATATACTAGGACTGGCGGAGTTGCGATGTACATCAGCAGGAAAGATAAACAGATGCGAAGTCACATGATCATGGCATGCCACCAAGCATGAAGCAGGAGTTAGTTTGTTTCTTAACAAAAAAGCTAGAAAGGCACTCTTAGGCTACAAACCAATCAATAAACGAATCGTAGCGCAAGATTTCAAGCAATACCATTTAATATAGCAATAGTCCAGATATATGCACCCACATCTGACAGCACAGATGAAGATATTGACTTATTCTACAAAGATCTGACAGAGAGAATAGAAACAATACCAAAGCAAGACGTACTAATTATTGAAGGAGATTGGAATACCAAAGTCGGAATATATAATGATGGTTGGGAAAGAGTCATGGGAAAATATGTTTTTGGAGAAAGAAATGATCGAGGTGAAAAAATGTTAGAATTTGCTGTGGATCTCGAGATGATGATCTGTAACACAAGATTCCAGCAAAAGGAGTGTAGAAAATGGACGTGGCGATCAAATGATGGGAAAACCAAGAACATGATCGATATGATTACAATTAAAAGAAGATGGATAACATCACTACAGCAGTGTCGAACTTTTCAAGGAGCCGATATAGACTCGGATCATAGTTTAATGATTGCAAACATCAAGTTGAAATTAAAAAGAAAATATAATCCCCATGATCAGAAACGAAGACAGCAAGAATAAGTGAAGCAGAAATAGGAAGAAGGTACAGAACAGTGTTAGAGGAGAAACTTAAAGTGTGGACAAAGAAAACAAATTGGAATCTAAGAGTGAAAGGAGTAATGAAGGCGATAGAAGATGGAAGAATAAGACTAGAAGATAAGAAGATCAAGAAGAAATGGATTACACAAGAAACACTGAAGTTAGTACAGGAGAAAGGAATGATGAAGATAAGGAGATACATCAGAACAAATAGAGGACCAATATAGAAGAAAATGCAATGAGGTTAAAAAAGCAGTCATCTGGATAAGATGAAATGGTTAGAAGCCCAATGCAAAAATATAGAACAGTACTATGGAGAGCATAAATCTAGGGAGGGGTACAAAAGGATTAGAACCATTAATAGAAGGTGGCAACCAAAACAGACCGCAGTTAAAGACGCAAAAGGCAAAGTATTGATGAATAATGATAAAATTGTATAGCGATGGACAAGATACTATAGTGGGTTATATGAAAGAAAAAAAAAACTAGATTTAGATAGCGTTGAAGAATTGAAGCAGATATCACCACTGGGTAATGAGTATGATATGGAATCGCTCGATTGATATCGAGGACCTAGTTGATCCAGGCGACGTCCGAGCCTGTATGTTGTAACTATTGATCGTATAGGCATCAGATAACAATCGTGTTTTTTCTGTATGGTCAGAGCATCGACACGCTTCTCACCGACCCACCTCCTTTATCCAGGCTTGGGACTGGCATGAGCCCTCTAAGGATTCCATGGCGGTTTTTTGCTTTGCTTTCTGGCAAATCAGAATTAACTTATTATTACATAACACCTCCAGGGAGTCCAAAGACTCATTGAGGGAGGGCACCTACTCTACAACTCTATCACTCAATCCACCAACTACAACGAACCGCAACTACCATCATCATCTACACCAACGCCATCTACCCATCATCACCACTAGTATTTTCACAGTCAGTCACAAACATCCATGCCCACAGCAGGATTGGAATCCACAGCCTTTTGGCAAGAGAACGGATACGTTCATCATTAGATCCCGAAACCTTAATGGTTGACTGCGAGAAAGCAACTACCCGCCTGGTTGGCCGAGTGGTCAACGTATCCGCTCTCCTGCCAAAAGGCTGTGGGATCCAATCCTGCTGTGGACATGGATGTTTGTGACTGACTGTGAAAATACTAGTGGTGATGATGGGGTAGATGGCGTTGGTGTAGATGATGATGATGGTAGTTGGGGTTCGTTGTAATTGGTGGATTAAGTGATAGAGTTTTAGAGTAGGTGCCCTCCCTCGATGAGTCTTTGGACTCCCTGGAGGTGTTATGTAATAATAATAATAATAATAATAATAATAATAATAATAATAATAATAATAATAATAATATTTACATAAACAACTATAACAGGTTGTTTATTTCATATGGCACAAAATCTTTATCGCAAAATTGTTACCATTGGTTAGAAGTTACCCTATCAAACAGATGCGAAAATTCAACGAGAAAATAAAATGCTCATAATATTAGCATTTCTTCCAATGAGCGATGTTACTGATGGATTCGTTGATTTGACGATCAGCAGCAAAAAGTTAATTATTTACGCAGCATCTCTTTTAATGTGCACAATTTTTAAATGATTTCATTATGTTATGTACCTTAATAAAGATTTGCCTTTTTAATGCTTTTATAATACTCTTTATCATCCATTGATTATTTACAAAAATTAATGCAATATATCTTATTGCGTAAATGTTTACGGGGAAAATGTTTACTTCTAATTTTCTGGTCACGGCTTATAAGATACAGTAACGATCTAGGCGAACATGCAGTCACTTGTAAAAATTAGAATCATTGCACAGAAGAATCATTTCCACGGTGCTTTCAGATCCAATACACAAGACAAACTCTTGAATGGCCGAACGTAGTATTTTAAGCATATCAAACCTGACACACTGCGTAATCATATTAAAGATGCTTCAATAATGGTTACTGTTAGTATAATTATATATTATTATTGTTGTTATTGATAAAATTCTTTAATTTCCTTAATAAAGGAACCTAATTCATTAGAAAACTAACAGGAACTTTTAAATCAGCAGCAACATAAAGATTTTCTAATAAATGGTCTCCTTGAAAGTGTTACAGGAAATCTAAGAGACGTAGTTTCAAAGTTAAGTAATGTATAGCACACCCTCCACCACAGTGAAATCCGGACCGAAATAGGTAGTCACAGAAAAGCAGAATGCAAGGCTTATTCCTGTCTTAGTTCGTCTTACAAGCAAGTACACAAGATCATAAAATCCTGAAGACTGAACAAAAAGCGTATAAGAATTCGAACGAATTGCATGATGGTACACCAATTTTCCTATTGGAGTATTTAACACTGTTCCACCTGAGAATCTGCTGTATTAGGAAAAAATGTGGTTTAAGGAGGCAAAGAATTCTTGAAGACATCACAAATCTGAAAAGTCATTACAGGAATCAAAACCTCCGAGAGACAAAATCAAAGAATAAACTTCTGATGACATCAATAATATAATCTTAATCTTAATAATATAAGAATACCACAAGTGCTATCCATGAATCGCTCGACAAATGGAGACAGCCGGTCTCCATTTGTCGAGCCAAGGACTGTTCATCCTGTGTATAAACATTAGAAGCATTCGAAAACATTCGCTAATCTTACAGGCTTATCTGAAGTATCATACTGGCGTTATGTATTCATCCTAATGAAAGCATCAACTTTACTAATGGCGAAGTATCTACCTGCTAATTTTCAGCTTTTTAACAACAGAAATACTGCTGACCAATGAAATGAGGTGGTGGAATAATAATAATAATTACCGAACATAATTAACTCTCTATTCGATAAATATTAGCAAACAAAAAGCATGATGATAACATTTGTGGCGAAATAATTAATTCTGCCAATCAACAGCATATTGTAATACTAAATGCTATTTTGGTAAACAAACTGAAACACTTTAAAATTCCTGCATGAACTGAATTGTTGGCACGCATTACAACTTAACGTTAATCGGTAATATAAGCATAAATATTGCAAATGCAAATTATAACCACACAGTACGGTGTCAAGATATGGTATCAATCTATAACCTAATACCATCTATAACGTTATCAACTAGAGAATAAATAGTTCGAAATAGTATCACTGCTTCTTTCATAGATCTAGCACAACCAAATAGCGATACAGTAGTTATGAAATGTACATAGCAGATCAGTACTTAAATGCTCGAAATTGCATAGATAGTAAATAAGAAAACCACTCGAAACATATGGGATTGGCGGATTCAGTGCAAATTTTTGTACTACGTTCAACTTTCACTGGAGGAAATATATAAATTTTTTTGCCAATTTTGATTTTCTTTGAAAATCAAAATTGGCAAAAAAAAAAAAAAAAAAAAGCCAAAATCCTTAGATGACACAAAACATTTTAGATATATATAGAAAAGATATACTCTATAAGAAATCAATTAAAGCGATATCCAAATAACTCAGCTCTAAAAATCGAATATAAAATAACAAGGAATCGCCTAGCAACGCAGATAAGAAATGCAAAAAGAATCTACTATAGAGACGAAATAACATCTACCGGAAAGTAAAACATGCCTCGCATTCTACCCACATAACGACCTTTGAAACGATAAAACACTCTATGAAAGATAACAGATCTTTCAACAGCTAGCAAATGACTTAAACAATACTTTATTGACTCCATCCTAGAACTACATGGAAAGATCCGTCTATTCCATGTAGTTCGAGAGAGAGAGAGAGAGAGAGAGAGAGAGAGAGAGAGAGAGAGAGAGAGAGAGAGAGAGAGAGAGAGAGAGAGAGAGAGAGAGAGAGAGATTGATGAGATGCTGATGGCATCAGACCTAACGATATTAAACATCGAACAGAGCCTAGGCTCAATCTTACTATGAATAAATATTTAGCAGGATCAAATATGCATCCTCATACGCTTCGTATCCATCATATATTTCAATGTAATATGAATGGTATTACAATTTTAATATGCACTTCGCATCCATGTTTACTTGGACGTATATATATATATATATATAAGTCCTTGCCGGTTAGCGTGGTTAAAGGTTGCCCTAATCATGAATATATAAAACTGAGAAAGTGCATTTAATCAGAGATTACAGAACTATAATGGACACTGCCAATAATCAGTCAAATTAAGGAGTGTATCGTTCTTAACAAACCTGTAACATATTCAGAAGAAATCCGTTTCATCCCTAAAAACACAGTACTGTTTCCGGAAGAATAAAGAAAAACTATCGCTCTTTTGTAGAAAAATTCATATGGTTGTCTTTATCCACTTGACTAAAGCATTCGACACACTTATACATGAAACTGTATTAGAAACGTTAAGACATGTTTGAATAGGTAAGCCTCTGTACACGTGGTTTAGAGATTACTTTCATATCAGAAAAACGGATTGTACTCAATCCATTCAGAGTTACCAGAAACCTGTCAAGTCCAACTGGGAACATTTTTTTCTCAAATTCGTTTTGCTATCTATATGCATCATATTAATCAGCTACATCCCAGAGGCAAAATCTTCCAATACGCAGGTGACACAGCATTGCTATCTATACATAATAATGAAAGCATAGCACAAGCAAACATCCAACACGACATAAATCTTCTCTCTAACAAAATAACATCAATGATACTCAGAAATCCATTGAGCCAACTAGTTAACAAAGCGTATATAACTATCCAACATCCACTCTCCTACACCACAACACTAAAACTACCAGCGTCACTCAGGTTGAAACAATGGGATACCTTAAAATTTACCGTCAGTTCATATATGAACTGAAATGCCCACACAAAATCTGCAAAACAAACTCCGGACAATAACTAGAAAACTCTACAGATTAAAAGATTTACTTCAAACATACACAGGAGAACTGATATACAAATGAGCATGAGTAAAGTCTATAACAAGACTTCAGGCAACTAACCATATCACATATACAATCAATATGGAAAATCCATGCTGTACTCCAAACGTTTCAAATATGCAAAAAATATATCTTTTGAAAACAGAAAGCTCATAAAGTACCGTGTAATAAAACTTCCCCTACGGGGATAATATGAATAAGAAATATGCACCGTACATACCTCACAGTCATAATGAGATACACTATACTACTTCAGGCTTTCCGGTTCAATAACGCATCGTTCCTAGGAATTTGTGTGTGTGTGTGTGTTTCTTGTGCTGTATATCTGAATTACTGCCAATACAGCTCAGATAACCTTAGAGAACGTGCTTCGAAGACGCACACAATTGTATTATACCGCATCAAGAACAAATATTATTAATAAAGATATCACTTGCAAAAAAAGCACTTACTATTTAAAAAAAAACGAATTTACCTACTGTAAAATATAGCGCAAGAGCCTGTGTAGCTCAGTGGATGTGGCGTTTGCACACCACCGCGCTAGGCCGCACGAAGGAAGTCTTGGTTTCGAGTCTAGTCGGCGACTAGAGGAAATTTTTCTAAGCCTTTTTTCGACCGGTTCCCGAGTTAGTCGATCTCTGGCACGGGCAAGCAGGTTTTTCCTCCGGGAAACTCGGGTTTTTCTTCCTGTAAACTCAAGAAAATCGACCGTAGAACCCACATTATTTCAGACATTAAATATATTGTGTTAGGGTTAGAGACCACGAGATGGCGGCACATTTGAGCCGTCTCTCTTCACTGCGTACCGCTTAATTAGTGATAGCCTTGGGCCATCTGTCTCTGATTGGGTACCAGTGGAGATTGAACTGCCCACTCAGTCTCCAAAAGTTAGATAGGGCTAAATGGCCTCGCCTACTCCCGTATATACGGGAATAAAAAGGCGTTAGCTGATTTTTTTTTTTTTTAAATATAGCATTGTGTTTAAGTATGTACAAGTTGCAAAATGCGCCATTGTTATTATCATTTACGTATACTTAATATAAAAACAATTACCTAGCATTTTGTACTGAAACTTTGGAGTGAACTGAGCATGTGTAATAATAATATTTTATCTGTATATTTTAATACCTTGTATGTCAATGATAATAAACTTATTGTATTGTATTGTAAAAAATATTAATTTTCTCCTAAGGTTATGCTATGAAAAGAGAAAGACGCGCACAACATAATGTACAGACCTAATGAAAAACCGCTATACTACCCTTAGCTGAGGCTTCTGGATCAGACAAGCATCATGAAATTCCGAGATATTGATACAATGGGCATCTCTAATCTGGGCAGCTCTTGCTAATGCCAACACAGCAACAAGTTAATATACAATAAATGATCAATGACATCCTCAGATAAACAAGCACAAGTTTCGAGGTTGCGTGAAATTTATGTCTAATCTACAACCACTATAATTAATAATGAAAAATATTTCACTTTTGTAATATATCATTGCAAAATATACTTTAAAAATAAATGCAAAATACAGAATTAAAATTAATTAATTAATTAATTATAATTAATCCATTAAAATTGAGTACTCCTTTAATAAATAAATAAATAAATTAATTAATTAAAGGAGTACTCAAACGCTGAAACTTTTATCATGAGTTATATTCTCGCATATCTTTTTTCGAGTATATGTAATTTATTTGACAGAGATTAAACTATTGTATTTATAATACATATAAATCGCATTTATAGTCCTCAAACTTAAACACATTAGAATTTCTATATGAATTGAATAGCGTTCATGTCTAAAACTAAGCGTAACCGAACGCTTAATAGCAGCCTTTCGTACAAACATAAACATAAATAACACTAACAACACTTCACAATATTTAGACTTGCAATCTACGTATAGCCTAATACAGTACCATCAATTATTTCATACAGTAGTTCACCACCAAATAACAACACAGACAATCATAAAATACACTGCTTGAAAAGAAGTCAACGGACACCCCCCCCCCCCCTTAGCAAGGAGCATCGTGCTAACGTACACGAGTAACGTGTTTGTAGCCGGTATAAATTGGACGCTCCCGAGCCATTTCACCCGTGCAACTGTGCGCGGGTGAAATGGCTGAGAGAAAGGAAATGGCCGCGGGAGTTTAAAAGAGGCGTTGTGATAGGATGCCATGTTACAGGCCTATTAATTCGGTAAATTATTAACAAATTGGACAATCTTGTTAATAATCAGTGATATCGTACTGAGATGAAAGCTCAGGGAGTCAACTGCAAGTCCTACTCGCAGTGAACAACCCGCCACACTCACCGAATGTGATTGCAATGCTAAGAAGAAGAATATGTATAAACCTCTATTCGTCGGGCGAAAAGTTGAATGCGGAGTTCCAGGAATCGACAAGAACGAACTTCCACAAAAACATTCAGAATTGAGGCTCGCAACATGGGTTTCCATAGTAGGAAGCTATGGAAACGCAATATGCGTTTCTGTGATTTCTTGTCTTCAGTGCTGCAAAGAGCATGTACAGTGGAACGTAAAATCTTGGAAAGCTATTATAGAGTGACGAATCACGCTATACCCTCTACCGAGCAGACAGAAAGGGGATGAGTGTGGCAGTTGCCTGATGAACGTCTTTTACCAGAGTACGTACCCCAAACTTTGAAATACGAGGTGCGGGGTGAAGGTATGGTCTGTTCTTCCTGGTTTGGCCTAGGACCTCTGTTTGTTGTGCCACGAACATTGAATTTCGAGAGGTATCTGAACATTCTGGACAATGCAATGCTTCCTAGTTTGTGGCTTTTCTACGGAACTGACCATTGTCTTTTTCAGCAAGACTACACACCGTGTCGTAAGGCTGCTGCGGTAACTGCGTGCTTTGTGGAAAAGAACGTCACCACGATTGACTGGCTTCCACAGAGTCCTGATCTCAATCTTTCACACTAATCCCCCTTTTACTTCTGAGTAAAATCCTTTTCTTTAGCCTTACTAACCCCCCAATCAGAGATTGGTTGCTACGTGGCATGTTTATTTCTGTCACGGTCTTCTTTTCCACAGCATTACAATCTTACATTTAAGTGAATATGATCATTTTCATACTCAGATCATTTTATTTACTTCTGCCTTGCGTCGTCTCTCTACTCGATTTTCTCCTTCACTTCGTTGTTTATGCAGTTAATATATCTTGACAGTTGGTGGGGAAAACTCTGCATGTTCATTACTCTACGGGCCACATAGCCTTTTTGCCTTTTGAATCCATACTAGCTCAATCTTGCCTCTTAAGCCTTCTTTGATACTTTCAATACTTTAATACCTCCTAAACTTACATCGTATCTTTTCCTTTCATGCAACACAACACTTCCAACTCAACATCTGCATATCTGCACCATTGACTTACCCTTTGCTAGTCGTCCTACAGTCTTCAAAACTTTACCTTCCAGTCTCATTGTTAGTACTTTCTCTCACAAATTACGCATGATATTATTTCATCTCCGTATAATTCTCCTTTTCACTTCACCTTTTAGATCGCGATATTTCTACAACATTGAGCGCGTAATTAAATCGTGTTACTATTTTCTTTTATTCATCTGCATAAAATAAATGATAATATCCTTCGTTTCCTTATTTCTCTTTTATAATTTGGAATATTTCCCTCTCTAATTTAGGTCCAATTCTTCCACTATCATGTTCAAGCATTACCACAGCTTACACAAGACCTGCCATTTTATTTCCTTCTTGACTCTTTTGAATAATTCCTGTTTTACGAGAGTGTGCTGAAATCTTGTGATAATCACCAAAAAGGAATTGAGGTAGAACGATGTAACTTACACATTATTCTACATATTCTCCACAAAGTGTTACACTTGTTATAACGCTGCTGCATCATTTGCAATCCTCTGAGAAAAAGTCTTTTCCTTGTTGCACAAACCAGTCCTCATCTGCAGATATCACCTCAGCATCTGTGGCAAATTTTATTCTTTTCAAGTTCTTTTATATTTGGGAATAGGAAATAGTCAGATGAGGCCAGGTCCGGCGAACAGGGTGGATGAGACAGACATTGAAAGCCCACGTTGTGTATCGTCTGTAGAGTTTCATGAACAGTGTGAGCAGGTGCGTTGTCCTATAAAGGCAATACGCCTGTGCTCAGTTTCCCGCCGCGATTGTCTTAAATACCTCCTTCAGTTCGTTCAGTCAGAGCTGTTGAATAAAATTGCTGCTCTAGCAGTTTCACCTTTCTTTGAGGTACTTGGTAAGGATTACACCATTCATGTCCCAAATGACAATGACAACAACCTTCCTTGCTGACTATAAGGTTCAGAACTTCTTTGGCCGTGAACTCCGTTGACTGTTGTTTGGTGTCTGGATCATAGTGATGAAGTCATGTTTCATCAATAGTCACAGTATCAGCCAAAATGATTTCTGATTTCTCAAAATGACCCAAACTCCCTTGAGATGGCAGCACACGTTCTCTCTTTTGGTCAGCATTTAAATATTTCGGGACCAATTTCGCTGAGTGCCTCTGCCATTATCCGCCAGATGTTGGTGGATAATGACCTCAACTCGTTCCCTGTATCTACCCAGAGTCTTTGTAATGTTTGGCTAGTATTCGTCTATCATCCAGGATCATGGCATCCACTACACCGAACTGTTGGATATGCTGGGGCACAGTCCCATAAAGTCTTACACAAAGTGTTGTGAATCTCAGTTGCGGACCTTTTTTGCAGCACGATAAACTTGATAACGCCCTTCACCTCGGTGTCGTCGAATTTCTTCAAAACCTCTGACATGTCTTCTTATATATTCTAAAAGAAAAATAACAAATTATTACGATTTGAAGAAACACGGATTTTAAGATAAGTTCTTTCTTGTGGTTATTTAAGTTACTTTAATGTCATTTTTGTCCTAGGACTTTATCAGAACTTTATTAGTAGTGAGAGTGTGTTCATACTATTCTCTCTCTCTCTCTCTCTCTATCTCTCTCTCTCATTAATTTATTATATATTCCTTATTTATTTATTTTTTTCTGTAGTCCACTGATGTCCAGGATCAAATTTATTTACCTTTTTCTGGGAATTTGTATATCATTCCAGAATATCTCTCTTCATCAATTTCGCTGTTCTTGCCTTTTGCTTTCGCCATTTTCCCAAGTTTCTTGAAGTCTGACCTACATTTCTTTCCTTCAGTATTCAGCATGTGATTTTTAATTTCTCATTAAAGTCTCTTCTATTTCCCATTTGTCTATTTCATTTGCAACATTTTAGCAAGTACTCGATTTTGCTTTGGAATAATCATTTCTACTTTGATTATGTTGTAGATCTGAAATTCCCTCTGTACAATACAAAATCTATCAATGGGATCCTCCACTTTCATCAAGTGATAATGTGTTCTTTTAGCTTTTCAAGGAATGTATTAGCTAGTAAGCTATATCAAACATTATCCTTAAATATATTATTCTATCCTTTTTCCAAGTTTCTATTCTCAAACGCCTTCCTCTATGTACTTTGCACATCTAAATCTCTTTGCTTTACATACATATCTAGACCTTCAATAAGCACTTTCAATCTCCGCAACTTCTAATGCCCCATTCCATCTACTTATAGAAGTAATCTTTTACCTCCCGATCCTAACCACTTTGTGGTGCTGAAGTCGATAATATGGACATTATCATTTCATTCATTTCGAGTTTACCCATGAATCTAATACTTCGTTTCTCTCTCTCTCTCTCTCTCTCTCTCTACTACAAGTCCAGGATTTTCTTTGAAACTTTTTGACAGCATCACCTCCGCAATACTATCTAGGACAGTGGCTATACTACGAAAGGATAATAATTTACAGCAATTTCCATACATTATTTCCTTCCCAGCTAATTTCTCGATTTTTTGTGGATCCTATCTAGGAAATGTTATAAATCTATAGCCGATTAGTACCATGGTGGTGGTGGGGGGGGGGGACTAAGAGAATCCAGACACACGTATCCGAAAATCCAGCTCTAGAGTACAAACATGGAAATTTTCAAGTCGCTTCAAGCCACAGCCAACATCGTGCCATTCTTACACTGGGGGAGAAATTCATCTCCCACCTAAACATATTCACAAACATCCATGCAGTAGCGGGACATCAGCACAACCTTAACTATTATTTGGAGAGTGGAAAGCTACCCATCCGCTCAATGAGGCATATGGAAGAGAAGAGAATGGAAGAAATTTGAATTCGCATCCTTCCATCAGTTTAACTACCATCTCCTCTTTTTGTGATGATTTCAGTGTTGCTATCTAAATTCTAGATTTTTGGGGCCCTGTGAAAATATCTTTTGGCTTTGTCGCTTTGACATCACAGGTTCTAGCGTACTGCAGATAGTTTGAAAGGTGGTTTCTACCGCGCTTATATGGGAATTCGTGGTGTTTTTTTTTTTTTCTCGAGTCTCTACCTCATACTGGCTGGGGCAAATGTTTTCTAACTAATTGCTCTGTCTGTCAAAAAAGCTTCCTGAATGGCAAATACTTTTGTTTGCAGTATTTGGCTGCCCTACCGTTCTCTGATCACTACATGTCATAATACAGCATCTTATAATTATTATTCAGAAAGGTCTTATGTCTATTGCGTCTGCATGGTATTTCTGCAGTTCCCTTTGGTCGCTACGTGCCAAATTCCTAGCTATTCTGAATGTTCAGCTCCTAAATTGAATGTTCAGTTCCTTCGTGTTGTGTTACATAATAATGTAACACAACACGAAGAGTCATCATTGGAGATGTGGATGGTTAGAAGTCACAATCTCGTTTTACATTTTTTTTTTCATGTGGACGGTGGATAGATGATTCAGCTATGCTGCAGAATTATGATAATATCAACAAATAAACAGGCGTCGACTATGTAAAAAAGATAAAAACTAAATAAGAGTTTAATCTCTTACAGTACAGCTTACTAGTAAAGGCGTCGTTACCAAAGGCATAATGGTTATACCAGCCTGGATTTTTTTAAGGTATGAAAGAAGTGAAGAGTGACAGAACAAGATCAGTGTGGGTGATCAATAACCTTAAATGCATAATCGTACACAAGAAGCCAGTGCCACCAATGGCTTGTGAGATGGTATATCTTGTCCTGATGAAATAAGACAACACTTATTCGAAGACTTTCACGACTACCATGGCGACCAGGGATGCGGCCATGACGCATCTTCTGCCACATCATCTGCCACAGCTGAATGCCATCACATTCGACTATCCATTTTATCAGATGACGCCATTTTCTCTAATATATGACCATGGCGGAATAGAAACTAAATAAAGACTCAAATGGCAATGGTGTTCCATTTTCCGAATATCAGCTCACTTAAAAGTGAGATGATAGACCTGCAATAAGAAAGAAAAGAAATTTAACTTCATATTTTCTGCTATTTTATGTGTATTGCAGTTAGTAATGACATGCAGGTGATTTAATTATTTTAATTCACTTCCTTCATATATTGATTTCGAACTCTTCATTCATTTCTTGTATATTACTGACATCTTCATTATTTATCGGAAAAACAGTGTGTGTGTCAGTGAAGAAGTGATAATGAAACGATGCTTCAGCAAAATGCATTACTAGTATCTGCTGATATATGATGATCGTTGTAGATTACAAAAATAAATTCCCCACCCATCTTGTGGAATAAATAATCTTACCTAGAGACATATGCGCTCAAAATAACAAGAAGCTATGACCTCACTTTCAGAAATAATCTTTTAATGAACTTGTTCGACACGATGTATTGGTACGTGAATTTGTCGGGAAGTTATCCACCGAGGAAGGCGTGGTGCGAATACTCCTGGCGCCATGGTGCCCTCGAGGTGGAAGAGAAATTGGCCAGGAATGTGGACCTTCTTAATACTCTTTGTTATCAACCGAGTATAATTGAGATTCTAATCCAAGTTGTGCAGGGAAGTCACCACACAAATAATCACGATGAAGAAGAAGATGTAATTATGTTGTCCAATCTATCATTAACTTCTCTTTGCTAAAAGCTAGTGTTTTACCCGTTCAACATGAGCTAACGGAACCATTATTGTTCCTCTTTCTTCTCTTGCCGTTGGGAAGAGGCCTAGCACGTGAGCTCAAGTTGTGTCACCCACTGTCTTTGACCTCCTTGGCACCTGAGTAACTAATAATAAAAAATGGACTATTTTTATTAGTTTAACAACCCTGTGACTAAAGGAGTAAGTTAAGGTTAATAGAGTTTAATACATTACCTAATATATAAATCCTAACAGCTTGATCAGTGAAAAAAATGGGACACGCCACGTTTTTTTACGCTGATGCTAGATGACCCACATTGAAAGATCAGCAGTAATATTAGTAATATTCAGATATTTCTATTTACCCCTTTAAAATCGAGCTTTCTTACAATTAATCTTTTTTCTTTTCAAATTCAAAATTTATTCACACTATTTACAATACATACATGAATGTGCATGCATGGTTTACATGCTTAATACTAATAGTAAATATTGTTATAATGTGTACAGTACTGATATAAGTAAAACTGTGATATCATAATTATTGCATTTTCTGATACAGTTTTTGCATAATGCTGAGGGCATTCATTTTTTCTATAAATATACGTAATAATAATTTTTTTATTGATATCTCAATTATTTACATATATACAATAATCATCTTGGGTAACATTCAGTATATTATTAACGTTCAATATATTATTTTACAAGATTCAGCACTAAGTGCTACTATACTGAAATTTCAATAATATTGAAATATTATCGAAATAATATGATAACATATGTTTTTGTTATTTGTTTAAAATAATCACAGTAATAATTTACAATTGTATAGATCAGAGTTACACAAGTTAAATAATATTATATGTTCTGGTTTACTTTTTTTTTCAAAGTTTGAGAAAGTGTGATTATACACAGTATTTACACTTATGCAATTAAAATATTCTCCTTAAAATTAAAATATTTTCCTTATTCTCACTAACATAATGTAAACTCATTATTTACATAATTTTTTAATAATGATAATGTTTTGTTACATTATTTTTCTTGTTACATAGTAATTTTATATTAGTGATATTATCACATAATAATAATAATAATAATAATAATAATAATAATAATAATAATAATAATAATAATAATAATAATAATACTTTTCTTTGGGAGGCATTTCTGATTTCTTCCTCGAAGCTTAGCAGAGCTTATCTGAGGAAGATAATAGATGGCGGTGGTTTCGTGGTTATGTTTCTATACCGGTCACAATCAGGGTGTTTATTTTATTGTTTCTTGGTACATGTTTGGAGGACTTCAACTGCTATTTCGCAGTTTAAATTTTTTTTTTTTTTGCAAGTAGGGTTGGATTTGGACATGGTGTGTTTGTTTGTGTCGTTGTAGTGGTGATTTTTGAGTGGGGTTTGTCAAAATTTTTTTTTTTTGTGTGTGTGTGTGTGTGTGTGTGTGTGTGTGTGTGTGTGTGTGTGTGTGTGTGTGTGTGTGTGTGTGTGTGTGTGTGTGTGTGTGTGTGTGTGAGGGAGAGAGAGAGAGAGAGAGAGAGAGAGAGTAACAGGAATTTATCTAATTTTCATTCTCGCTATAATATTTGTATAGCCACTGTTTCAGCTCTCTGCATGTCCTTAGGTTTCTGTCGTCGAATGGCAGTTTTTTTTATCATATCAGGTATGTAGATAAGATAAAAAAAACTGCCATTCGACGACAGAAACCTAAGGACATGCAGAGAGCTATGTATATGGGTATGATTATGGGGGTCTTTAGCATACTTGGTATCTATCTGTCCTGTATTAAATATTTTATTTATTAGTTTTAGTAGGATAGGACTTAAACTAGTTGCATGTTGCTTTATATCTTTAGGTCTGATACCATCTATTCCTCGACTTTGTTTGGTTTGATTTGATGTATTGCTGAGAGAAGTTCTGCTTCTTTTATCGTTGGGAACCCTGGGAATAATAATAATAATAATAATAATAATAATAATAATAATAATAATAATAATAATAATAATTACAGATGAACTTAACAGTATATTTATTATTTTGTTTGCATATCTCGAGATTACTGTTTGGCTTATATGAAGACATTTTAGGTGCATTTAAAGTATATAATTAGACTATTAATAGCTTTTATATTACATACACTTGACTTGTTATATATATATGGCATAACGGATTTACTCGGCTGAGAGGCATATTTTTTAAAAAGATTAAATGACTGAAAGCCGAGAGATATCTCTCTCAGCTTTCAGTCATTTAATCGTTTTTTAAATATATATATATATATATATATATATATATATATATATATATATATAAAGTTTTCACTGACATAGCTTATTAGTATGGTTGGTTATTTGTCATGGGGGATGGGGGGATGTTAAGTGCCTCCATCTGATTCACCAACATAGACGTAAACCGGTAGATGACTACCTTGGTTGAGCTGTGCTTATTAGGCCCTTCTATAGGTATGATTATAGTAGCTAACTAGAGGAACTTTCTAGACATTTTTAGCAGGAATCAGAATTAATCGATCAAGGAAGCAACAATTTTTTGAACCGTTGTTAACCACAACTCAGAAAAATCGACTGTAGGACTCACGGAATTTCCAACAGCAATATACGACCAATTAGCATTTAGTAAAATAACAATAGTAGTACTTGTCTGCCACACACACACACACACACACACACACACACACACACACACACACACACACACACACACACTACCCGAATTTTTGAAATTATTTGTAGTTCGGAACTGAACAACACGTCACCGGTAGTTGACACTAACAACGGACAGATTACTAAAATTTAGTGAGGGCCAAACAGTTCTGTCTATTTCTTTGGGTATCGGACTATTTATTTTATTTTTATTAATGCTAATATGGTGCGTAGAAAAGTTAATATTTTTTATTTAAAAAAAAAACGAAAAAGTTCAGAGGTACCATTTGTTTCGATTTAAGAATTTTTTAAAAATTATTTTTAGTTCAAATGTAAGAAAATAAGACATCTGTCGAATCAAATTATTTTGTGCAACGACAGTATAGTTCTTGAAAAGATTAAAACAAAATAAGATACTTATGAATTATAACGTACAAATAACACTCTTTTCTATTATATAACTCTATTATAATAGATATATATTACACTATTATAGATTTTCTATTATACAATCGCAATCGTACCACATACTAAACTATGTTCTCCATTTTACAGTTTAGCAATAATAATAATAATAATAATAATAACTGTAATTTTGCATTTGAATCGTGCTGTAGTGGCTCCTCTGTCTTATACGCTTTGAATAACAACGAATTTCGCATGAATTTCGGTAAGACTAAAATCAGGATTATGCTAGTCAAGATTTCGGGAAGCAAAGTTACTCTTCGAACTTTTCTGAGTTCTAGCTCCATGAACAGTTTGATCTCAGAAACTTCATGGTAAAAGTGTCTTTGGAAATTATGACCGAAGCAAATAGCGCAGTGTGGTCAGAGTGCTATGTCTGATAATTGTGTACATTCTTTTTTTTTTTTAATGTTGTACCCATACACAACAGATTGATTGTTCAATCTCTAGTACATTAGTACCTTGTATGGGTAGTGGATTGGGAAAGCAGGAACTTGTTTACATTTGATTTAAATGACTGTAAATTGCATTCCTTGGGAAACACAGCAGGGAGGGAGACTGTTCCACAGTGTAGCAGTTGCAGGGATGAAGGAGAAGGAAAAAGCTTGTTCTGTTTGTTTCTAGGTGTACTGTGAAGGGATATTGAGCAGCAGCTGCATTCTTTTGGCTAGTTTACTGTTTTGTTGGGCAGAAAACTCGAGTTTCCGAAAACATATACCTTGACCGCTATACGGTACGAGATACGCTAACTGGCCTTCACCTGAAAAGCCACCATTCACATTCCTTGCATCCTAGACTGGATTCAAGCCAACATCTTTCCAAATAAAGAAAATCGCCTATGCTGACCGAACTGTGGAGTCACCATTAAAGCTCAATTAGTAAAATACATTAGTAGAAAACGACATTGATCCGACACACATTAAATTACTAATGTATAAAGCATTAGGTGAAAACATTTTAAGTTACGCAGTTACAACATAGGCATTCTGCACAGACTACAAACTTATCAGATTACAATCGTTGCAAAATAAAATGGTAAAACTGATGTTCTGGGAACAAAGAGTGCAGCGCACACTTATACGGGCAGCAAGGATAGAACACAAAATATTTAAAGTGAAACACTTATTCCACTATACAGTGATTATAAAACATTACTTCAGTCCAACCTACAGAGTAACGAGAACAACATATCAGATAAAAAGATCGCAGTCAACAAATTCGGTATACTGTATTATATACGAGGGTGGTCTGAAAGGTTCTCGGCCTAACAATGAAAAAACGAATTTAAAATTTCAAAATAATTTGTATTTTTCAACATAATCTCCCTTAAGACCAATACGTTTATTCAAGCGATGCTCCAACACCAGTCCCTGTACTGATTCTCAATAAGATCTGCAAAATACCCCTCTACAGATGCAATCACCACTTGATTCGAAGAAAAACACTGACCAGCGAGGAAGAGTTTTAGTTTTGGGAAGAGATAGAAAGAAGTCAGGGGGAGCCAAATTGGGGAATAGGGTGGATGTTCCAACAATTCATAGTGCCGATCCCTTAATTTTCCCATTGCTAAAACATCTTTGTGGACAGGTTCATTGTCCTGATGGGAGATAATTTTTTTGTTCTGCAAACCGGGTCTTTTCTCACAATGTTTTCGTCTAATCTGGTTAAAAGATCGGAATAATATTCCCCGGTTATTGTTTTACCCTTTTCAAGATAATTAGTAAACAAAATGCGTTTTAGCATCCCAAAATATCGATGCCATGACCTTTCCTGCTGATGGAACCGACTTTGTCTTCTTTGGCGCTGAACAGGCTTCTGTTCACTGTTTTGACTGCTGTTTGGATTCTGGTGTGTAATGGTGAATCCAAGTCTCATCCATAGTAATAAATCGACGCACAAAATCAATTTTATTCTTGTTAAAACGCTTCAAGCACACTGTTCAGAGAGTGCATTTTTGATATGCTGGGAGCATGCGCTGCAACCGTCTTGAACAAAGCTTTTTCATTCTCAATTCTTCATGCAAAATATATCCTAGACGTTCTTTTGAAATGCCTATAGTCTCAGCAACTTCACGTACTTTGACTTGCCGGTCATCCAACCATATTGTGGACTTGATCAATGATTTCTGGATGTCCTTCACGTGGATCATCTTCAAGGCTACGGCCACGTTTACCTCGACAGGACAGGCCTTTTCTTAATTGTTGAAACCAAGGAAAAGAGTGCACATAAACTTTTATGAATTTATTTTGGCGTTAAACCTTCTTTTACGAAGAATTTTATAAACACAGGATACTCAATTTTATCCATTTCAAGGGATACAGACAATACGTTTGCTTCAGACAGCTGTATAAAACAAACTACTTGATAGAATGACTTGCAATTTCACATGGATGCTTATGACAGATGTACAAAAATAAATCTTGCATAGTTTTGCCATCTATGGTCGAGGCTGAGAACGTTTCAGATCACCCTCGTACTGAACGAGAAGCCTTAAACTTATTTAGACTACAAAACAGTATAATAGCATCGTAAATGAAACTATAGTAAACGACGAAATCAGAAAAAACAGACTAGATGCAGATAGCACCTATAGACTCTGTTGATGCTGTATATACTAATTTTAAACTTAAATTTTATGAAATATATAACAAAGCATTAATAAAAATAAAAATACGTTCCCAAACCAGAGAGAATCCATGGATTACAGACCACATATTAATAGACATACAAAGAAAAGCTGCCTTATGGAAGCAACTCAAGAGATTATCTAGCAATACCGTTTTAGAAGCTGAATACAAAAGAAAACGGAATCTCTTAACAACACAGATTGGAACTGCAAAAAACTGTTATAGAAACAAATTAGCAACAGTTCAGAACGACATAAAGGAAACGACTTGGTACCTGATCAATGAAATGCAGAACCATATAGACTACAAAACAGTATAATAGCATCGTAAATGAAACTATAGTAAACGACGAAATCAGAAAAAACAGACTAGATGCATATAGCACCTATAGACTCTGTTGATGCTGTATATACTAATTTTAAACAATAAAGCACAACTCTTTGATTGCGAGCGCAAATCCCTCAAACAGTCGGCAAAAAACTTTAATCAGTACTTCGCGAAATCGATCCAAAAACTGTAAGAAACATTCTCTCCTCACAGAAATAAATATTCTTCAGTAGAACCACGAGCAACGCAGTCAGTGTGGTTCCTCACAGTAACAAAAGAGGAACTGTCTCTTCCATTTTCAACAAATCCAACAAATTCAGTATGGTTCAGAATGCTAAATCATTACTTCAGTCCAACCTACAGAATAACCAGAACAACATATCAGATAAGACCACAGTCAACTAATTACATAACATATATGCATAATAATCACTACAGAAAAGCAACCCGAAACCTACATACCAGACATGATGGCCAACAAACTGCCATTCAACGACAAAAACCTAGGAACATACAGAGAGCTGATCTAAAATAGGTGCTATATAGATATTAAAGTGAAACTGAAACGTAGACAGAAATCACACACACACACACACACACACACACACACACACACACACACACACACACACACACACACACACACACACACACACACACACACACACACACACACACACACACACACACACACACACACACACACACACACACACACACACACACACACACACACACACACACACACACACACACACACACACACACACACACACACACACACACACACACACACACACACACACACACACACACACACACAAAAACATAACGAATTCCTCTCAAACACCACTACTATGAAACAAACACGCGCAGTATCCAAGTCCAACCCTTTTCCCTCTTCCTCCTTCTAAAAGGTTAAACTGTGCTCATGTAAGGTAGTCCGTGTGCATGGGTAGTGGCCTTTACAGGTTGACCGCAAAAAAACAATATATATATATATATGTGTGTGTGTGTGTGTGTGTGTGTGTGTGTGTGTGTGTGTGTGTGTGTGTGTGTGTGTGTGTGTGTGTGTGTGTGTGTGTGTGTGTGTGTGTGTATAAATTAATAATTATACTGACTAAGAACACCGAGAAAGGTAAGAAAGCTTTAATATAACACGACTAGTTTCGTGTTATTATCCTATTAATCCCATTACTCACATCTAATAAGTTCTCTATCTCGAAAACTGGCCAAAATAATTAAGAAATTCAATATTAAAACCTAGTTCACCACCCTACCAAAGCTTCGTTCTATTTCACTACGTCTTGAGGAACAACAGCGGAACAACAACAACAACAACAATTTTGACATCTCTTACAAAAGAATCCTTTTTGAGAAGTCAATGTTTTTTACCTTGTTATTTTTCCAGTTTTTTTGTTATTATTTACACACCCGAAGAAGTCGGCATTCCGACGAAACTAGTTGTTATATTAAAGTTTTCTTATATTTCTCGGTGTTTTTAGTCAGTATAATTATTAATTTTTAAGTATGTCTTCAAGCCATGTCAATACTAATCATAATATATATATATATATATATATTCATCAAAGCTTGATTTGCTTCCTCAGTCTTAAGAAAAGGCTGGTTATATTCCACTAATTCGAGCCCTACCCAAGGGCCTATGAGTTGTGGAAATACTTTATGAAAATGAAAGCTGTGCCGAACATAGCGGCCTTTTGTAGCTGCCCAATTTTTAATCCATTTAACTCGAGTGCTTCCAGATATTTTTTCAATGTTTTATGGATGGCGCCTAAAGCACCTATTATTATGGGAACAACTTTCGTTTTCTTTTGCCAGATTCGTTGAACTTCGACTTGCAAATCGCGATACTTTGTAATTTTTTCATTTTCCTTGTCATCAATCCGAATATCTCCTGGTACTGATATTTAGATCAACTGAACACCCTTGTTTTCACTTTTTTCAACCACTGTTATATCGGGTGTATTATATTCCAAGCTTTTGTCAGTCTGGATTTTGAAATCCCAGAGTATTTTAGCCTTTTCATTCTCAACCACGTTCTGGTGGACTTTATGCTTCCAATAGTCTTTAGACACTTTAAATCCATACTTTTTACATAAATGCCAGTGAATTATCTTAGCTACGTTATCATGCCTTTTACGGTGCTCAATTTATGCGATTTTGCTGCACCCACTTATAATGGGGTCTACCGTTTCTTCCTTTTCCTTGCACAATCTGCATTTACTGTCTTCTTGATTTTGTTTTGTATTTTTGCTTTCATAACGTTGGTTTTAATGGCCTGTTCTTGTGCTGCAAAAATTACCGATTCCGTTTCTTTCTTTAGTGCTCCATTTTTCAACCATTTCCAGGTCAAGTTGCTATCAGCGCTGTCCTCTATGCTGTGAAGGTATTTTCCATGCAGTGCCTTATTTTTCCATCTTTCAGTTCTCACTTTTACTTGGTTGGTTTTGTATTCCAATTTTGTCTCGATGGGTTTAAATAAACCCTCTTTCCTTATCTCAATTAGAAATTTTTTCGTTGTTTGCTGCAGATAATCATTAACATTTCGTTTTTCTTATTCAATAACTTGCTTTACATGTAATAATCCTCTGCCTCCTTTTTTGCGTGATAGATAGAGCCTATCAATGTCACTGCGAGGATTAAGGTCATGGTGCATTGTCATTAATTTTCGAGTTTTTCGGTCTAAATCTTTCACCTCTAGCTGGGTCCATTCAACAATGCCTGCTGAATATCTCAGAACAGGTATGGCCCAAGTATCATTTGCTTTTATCAAATTTCCAGCATTAAGCATTGACTTAAGAAGTTTTCTTAGTCGTCTTATGTATTCTGCTCCAGTTCTTCCTTTGATCTTATTGTGCAAAATTTCTGATGCTTCTAAAATTCCCAAATATTTGTAGCTGTCTTCGAATTTTATTGCCTTGATTATTTCACCATTGAACAGCTCGATTTCGTTCAGATCTTCAAACTTTCCTCTTGTTATTTCAGCAATTGCACATTTGTCGAAGCCAAAATCCATTGATATATCTTGACTGAATATGTGCACAGCAATGATCCTAGTTCATGCTCTGATTTTGCGTACAACTTCAGATCACCATGTATAAAAGGTGAGATATCTTTGCACGTTTTTGTGCAGTTTGATAACCATTAGCAGTTATATTTAAAATTCTGGTTAAGGGGATGACAATATAAACAATAGAGGAGATAATGAGTCTCCTTGAAAGATACCTCTTTTGATATTTACCTCTCCAATTTCTTCTCTATTCAGAACCAACATTGTTTTCCAGTTTTTCATGCTGGATTGCAAAATGTTTTGTACGTTTTCGCTAATACCGAATAGTTCTGTGCATTTTAAAATCCAACTATGAGGCCCCGAATCAAACTCTTTTTTATAATCTGTCCAAGCCATATGACGGTTGGTTTTTCTACGTGTGCAGTTTTCAGAATCATTTTATCAATCAGCAATTGGCCTTTTGTGGTTACCTTTTTGTTCAATTGGGAAAAGACAATTTGCTTTAAGATAGCTGTAAATTTTATCAGCTAGTATACCTGTGAGTGGCTTAAAAGTTGTTGGCAGGCAGGTTATTGGTCGGAAGGTTTCTGGGTTTTGACTTTTTTCTTTATCCTTAATGATTAAAAACGTTTTCCCTGCTGTGAGCCACTCTTCTTTGCTTTTCAGCAATCTGCACGTTGAAATCTGGTTCTGCTCCATTCATATTCTTGGTCACTTCAGGGTCAGTACAGTTGCCTTTTACAGCTTGAGGTTTCAGTGCTTCCAGCTCAGGTTCACTAAATATCTTGCGTTTGATAATGAAGCTGCGTTGCTGCATTAGCCTTTCGATTGAAATTTCAGAATTTGGGTGTCGTTGAAGCCAAAGATGGAACATTCGTTTCTGAAAACCCCTAACTGAGGGGTTTGAACCGTAGAAGCACTGCATGACTTGCCGATTTTCGGCCATGCTCCACTTTTTCCTAGTAATTACTTTCGAGTTCTGTAGATCTTGCTCCTGTAGCCCATTTGTTACTGGATGTCCAGGAAGCCTAACATCTAGTGCGGTCCTTGGTAATCCGCGCGACGACCGATGCGGTATAGAGTTCTGATTTGTCTTCACCATTTTTAACTGGGGATGGGCAGGTGCATGAGATAAAAAATAGGAAAGAATCACCCCTAGCCCTCGAATACTCTAATAGCATTGGGGGAAGGAGCAAGATGAAAAGTAATAGAGAGAGAAAGAAGAGTAAGGACCAGTCTACAGATAATATAGCAGGTGTATATTACATGAAGTAACTTCAGGTGCCTCGGGTTTGCCGTGCCTGTACTCACTAGAGTGAGCCCTTGAGGTATATATATATATATATATATATACACAGTAATCCCTCGATCAATGCACCCCGATCAGTGCGTCATTTTTTTTCGATACCCAAATTCGATTGTGCGCCCATATACATCTCAAAAATAAATCTTACAGATTTTTAAAATTTTCTATCTATATATTTTATAGCTAACTGTTTTTAAAAAATCACTCACCAGAATGAAATAATTTGGTTACCGATTTAAAACATTTTACAAAGTTATTTTTAATGGCATACTTCCATGGCATATTTCCATGTACACTATGTATACTATTTTCCAAATGTTTACCGCCAAAATTTATGTCGTCTGCTTTAGTACGCCCACAGATTCGAGACCATTCGATTTGACACTTCTGCGCATGTCACAAAAAGGAGAATCCATTCCGATAATAGGGTAATCAATCCGTCTTCTGGGATGAGTTGTTTATTATTACACAGTGGAAAATTTAATTCCTCTTTTATTACCATTGTAGTTTTAAAATGGTAACTATTTTGCTTGTATAAGTTGTGAAATTTTATGTATAAAGCACGTGATTTCTCCCTTGTTGGCGACCAATTCGCACGTCCTTCATTTCTTTCTCCCCTTCAGTGATAATGTCCAAGAGTTAACTAAATCTCATTCTGAAGAATTAAGTGATTCCGACCAGATAAATTTAGATGCACAGCGAAAAGATCCCAAAGAATATGAAGAAAATTTAACCAATGATAGTCAGCCAAAAGAGATTTCACAGAAACAATTCGAAAATATTTTTCGTACAATCAAAGTTTTTAAGCAGCAATGCTTAGAGGTGAAGAGAGAAGCAGTAAAATTTGCAGAGTAGAAGAGGCAATAGGGCCATACCGTCGGTTGTATAAAAAAAAGAAACAAAATGCCCGCCAAACTACGTTAGCTCAAATTTTTGTTAAGAAGTAGAATAATAAAATTTATATTATGAATATGTTTTATTGTGTTTCAGCTTCATTGTTTTCCTTTAACTAGACCCTGAGACATACCCTATTTCTTTTATAAAAAAAATGAAGGGTCAAAAAAGAAATCTGAGGAACGAATTATACTGTTTCAGATAGGTTATTATGTAATATATATATTCGATTAGTGCGCCTGTTTTAAAGAACGCATTAAGCGTACTAATCGAGGGATTGCTGTATATATATATATATATATATATATATATATATATATATGTATATATATATATATATATATATATATATATATATATATATATATATATATATATATATATATATATATATAATATGTTAAATATACCAAATAATTTTATGAAACTTGGTTTTAATCCTTTTTCCCAAGTAAGCAAACAGACAAGTAAGTCAAGTTTGCGCCTGAACATATTTCAGGTCTGAGGCAACTCGTGGTATGTGGAGTAAAACTCTGATCACTTTCCCTTAGTATCTCCCTTAAGGCCACTACCCTGGTTTCGACCTTTATTGAATGTTCAAGTACAGGTCAAACTCCAAGAACTCAGCCTTGTTCCCCTCAGTTACAAGGTCACCCTGCCACTGAGAAGAACTCTCAGCGTTGGCTCTACCCAGCGTCAGGCTCACCCCACCTCCGAGCAGAGCCGCTCATTTGCTCATTTGTCATCTGAGGGGTAACAGCAACAGGCGTGCCTCAGTTAACTTCATGGGCTAAGCATTGCCATTCATTACCCCCCCACACACACACCCAGGACTTGGGTGACCGCAACAGCTGAGCCACAGTTAAAACTTCATGGACTACAGCATTGCCATTCATTATCCACGCTTCCAACCGGCTTCGACCATTATTGAGGTCTCGTCAGTGGGAGCCAGACCCAGAGATGCCAAGGTTGAAGCAATGCAGAGTTTATAAATTTTACCTAAACAAGTTGCCATAAGGTGCTTTGAACTTATTAAATAAAAATCTCAGGATGAGAGAAAGATCAGGCACAAACTTGACTTACTTGTCTGTTTGCTTACTTGGGAAAAAGGATTAAAACGTTAGTATAACATTATAACATTATAACCAAGTTATATAAAGTTACTTGGTATCTTTAACGTATGGTATACCCAAGGTAAAAACCTTCTACATCTTTCTCTTATCCTGAGATTTTTATTTAATAAGGTCAAAGCACCTTGTGGCAACTTGTTTAGGTAAAATTTATAAGCTCTGCATTACTTCAACTTTGGCATCTCTGGGTTTGGCTCCCACTGATGAGACCTCAAGGAAGGTTGAAACCGGTTTGGGTCTGGCTCTGTGAGGCTCTGCTTGGGGGTAGGTTCTTTCCTGTCTCTGAGTGGGGCCACTGCTGAGATTATGGCTCTGCTTTGTGGTGGGGTCAGCCTGCCATTGGGTGGAGCCAATGCTGAGAAGTTCTTCTCGGTGACGGAGTGAGCCCGTCACTGAGTGGAACAATGCTGTGTTGGGCGATCTTTCGAGATCGTCTTATTTTTAGAGCCCGCTTCACCTAAACAAAGGTTGAAACCAGTCTGGGTAGTGGCCCTTTCCTTAATGCATAGCATCATACATCTCCGCAAGGGAATGTGCTTTGAATTAGGGGGAAGTGATCAGCGCTTACTCCACCTTTACCACGAGTTGCGTCAGACCTGAACTATGTTTAGGCGCAAACTTGACTTATTTGTCTGTTTGCTTACTTGGGAAAAAGGATTAAAACCAAGTTTTATAAAATTACTTGGTATCTTTAAGGTATAGTATACCCAAGGTAAAAAACTTTCTACATCTTTCTCTCATCCTGAGATTTTTATTTAATAAGTTCAAAGCACCTTGTGGCAACTTGTTTAGGTAAAATTTATAAGCTCTGCATTACTTCAACCTTGGCATCTCTGGATCATCTGGCTCCCATTGACAAGACCGCAATAAAAGTCGAAATCGGTTGTAAGCTTGGGTGATAAATGGCAATGCTGTAGCCCATGAAATTTTAACTGAGGCTCAGCTGTTGCTGTCACCCAGGTCATCGGTGGAGGGGTAATGAATGGCAATGCTTTAGCCCATGAAGTTAACTGAGGCACGGCTGTTGTTGTTACCCCTCAGATGACATATGAGCAAATGAGCAAATGAGCGGCTCTGCTCGAGGTAGGGTGAGCCTATCACGGGATAGAGGCAACGCTGAGTGTTCTTCTCAGTGGCAGGGTGAGCTTTAACTGAGGCTCGGTTGTTGCTGTCACCCAGGTCCTGGGTGTGTTGGGGGGGGGGGTAATGAATGGCAATGCTGTTGCTCGTGAAGTTAAGTGAGGCACGGTTATTGCTGTTACCCTTCAGATGACATATGAGCAAATGAGAGGCTCTGCTCAGTGGTGGGGTGAGCCTGCCACGGGGTAGAGTCAACACTGAGAGTTCTTCTCAGTGGCAGGGTGAGCCTGTTACTGATGGGAACAACGCTGAGTTCTTGGAGTTTGACCTGTACTTGAACATTCAATAAAGGTCGAAACCAGTCTGGGTAGTGGCCTTAAGGGAGATACTAAGGGAAAGTGATCAGAGTTTACTACACATAGCACGAGTTGCGTCAGACCTGAACTATGTTTAGGCGCAAACTTGACTTACTTGTCTGTTTGCTTACTTGGGAAAAAGGATTAAAACCAAATTTTATAAAATTACTTGGTATCTTTAACGTATAGTATACCCAAGGTAAACGACTTTCTACACAATATATATATATATATATATATAAACAATTAAATCTGAACATGGCTCACGATGGGTACTGAAACAAAACCGCTAAACCCCCGCCATCTATTATCTTCCTCAGACAGGCTCTGCAAAAGCTTAGAGGAAGAAAGCAGAAATGCCACCCAAACAAACAAACGAATATATCAAAAAGAATGTACTCAGTGACATCTATGGTGAATTTTTGTAGAGAAATAAAATATCTGTATTAAATGCAGAATATATAAAAGAACTACTGAAAGAAAAGCACAAAAGACAAAATGCAGAAAACCTATTCATATTAATATATAATTCTTCCATCAATATTATTAATATTGAACTGTGTGTTGTATTACTGCATTGTATTGCATGTATATTCATGCCAATTCATATGTAAATACGATGGATTAAATATTTAGGAAGTTTTTTTAAAAAAAACATGTATATTTATTTAAATTAAGAGATATTACATCCCATATTGTTTCATAGCTGAATAAGAAACTGAAAGAGTTTCATATATGTATATTTATATTTATAAAGAATTAAGTACTCTACATTTGGTATTCAATCTTTGTACTTACAGAAAATATGTCTCATTCTATATATATGTAAATGCCCTGTATGATAATAAACCTTGTGATTGTCAAAATATTGTTATTATTATTATTATTATTATTATTATTATTATTATTATTATTACTATTATTATTATTATAGGCCCACACAAAAACAAAGAAAGACCGCCACCAGTCATCCCTAGTTTTACCAGCAGAAGTCTGAGAGACCGCATTCTGGCAGTAAGCAAGAAAACAAGGCCGACAACATCGATTGTAACTGACAAGAAACTCCCATCTCCAGTCTATATATCTGAACACTTGACTCCAGACTTTAAAAATCCTTTATACCAGGCAAGGAAATAAAAACAGAGAAAAACAAGTTCCTGTGGACTAAGGATTCACAGATATTTATGAGACAGAATGAAAACATTGGAGTTTATATAATTCCGAGATACGACCCACGCAGTCTACCAATATAATACATTAACCCTCCCCATACTTAAGAACAAGATTTAAAATTATTTTATCATGTAGATCTCAAATATAGGCGAACATATCCTGTCAGAAAATATAAATTTAAAAGTCTTTTACTCTTTGAAGAATTGAACGGACAACATTTCCACCAATACGGACTTCACTATCACGCACACTAACATAAGAAGTATAAAGAAACACTGGCTTACATTGATAAGGCTGCTCAACTATACCTTGACAAATATAGAAGTACTAATACTGAATGAAGTTGCCATAAACGACACAGAAAGTTATGCATACAACATTAATAACTACCATTCCTACAACTGATGTAGACCAAACAAATGGGGAGGCGGCATCGCAGCATTTATCAAAGAAAAATACAGTGTGACCCAAAAACAAACTCGATTCGAACATGCGGAGACATTAATTTTGATATCACAAATAGCGACAAACATAGCATCAAATACATAATAAACACAATATACAGATCCCCAGATAATAATCCACTCAGCTTTTTTCATGAGTTAGAAGCTTGTCTAAGCGGCATTGAGCCCAGTACAACAAACACATAGGGGCATCCTAATAGGAGACATTAACATAAATACTCTTGAACACGCTTCTCCAACCATTAAAACATATCTTGATATACTAAACTAGTAAAACATAAACTCTACCATAAACTCCCCCGCAATAGAAGAAATATTCAACAGTCACTAACACAATCATGATTTGACCATATTACCATACGTGCTTTCATCCTTCCATCCATCCATCCAAATTGCCGATCACTACTTTGTCTCAACTACGTTTCGTCTCTTCTCCTCTCTCAACACTGCAAAACTGGACAAAACTCGATCATACTAAAGAGCATTGTCGACAACCTTGTAAAAATGGAGACTGGAATTGCCTACTTAAAATAAACGGACTTCCAACTAATGCTCACAGAAATACATAAAAAACAAACGAGGCGACAAACCGACAATAATCCATGGATAAATGGTGACATTCTAAATTGTATTAATGTAAAGGAAAACTATGGAAAAGACTAAAAAAGTCCTAGTAACACTCATGTACCAACATAATACAAAAACACTAGAAATCAACTAACAGCAAAAATTTGTAGGGAAAGATGACACTGCTACTATCAAAACTTTACTGAATAGTGAAAATATGAAGCAAACATGGGCTACACTTAACGAATTACTAAGAAAAAGAAATGATACTTCGAACAAAATCTTATTTTCCACCAGTAACAAAACATGAACTGCAGGAAGCGCTCTAAAAAACAAACACCACTCCAGGAATAGACAAAATAAGACTCATAGACCTTTTAACATACTTTGAGCAAATAAATTCTATTCTTCTGAGACTTGTGAACATACTGTTCGACACTGGAGGTATTCCACAACAACTAAAACCTGAGATAATTACGCCAATTTACAAACATGGCAAAAGAAACGACACACAGAACTACATATGACTCCAATAGCTAACTTACCGGACATCTCCAAAATTCTTGAAAAAATAACACACACTAGACTACAGAAGTATTTACAGAAGTACAATATGATCTCAGAAAATCTGTATGGCTTCCAGAAAACAAAAAGCACCATAACCTTAATAGAAGATATTGCCGACGCCATAAACAGCTCTCGATAAGAACAAGTTTGCTGTCCTTATACTTTTTTGCCTTAACTAAAGCTTTTGACATACTTGAACATGACATACTGCTGACCAAACTATACACAGTCGGAAGAAGAGAAACACTGCCTACCTGGTTCAAGAACTATCTCTCAAACAAAACATAAGTAACAAAAATAAGCACACATTACATCCGTGCTTTACAGATAAAATACAGAGTCCCACAAGGCGCCATTATCACCTACCCTCTTTAACATATGCATTAACAACGTTCACAACTTGGCTACACGAAGTAAAATATATTAACACGCAGACGACACCGGGCTACTAGCGGTCCACAAAGACATGAACACCCTCTTTCCTAATCACAACAAGACCTAAATGAAAGCAAAACTTATTTCTGACAAAAAGCAATTATAACGATTAGCACCAAGACGCAGATGTTAATTATACATAACCAGAAAATCATGCGCCCCGCATCACTATCGCTACACTGTCGCATATACCGCTGCAATAGCAATAAAAATAGATGGCAATGTCCTGAAATCACACCCATAATACATTAAAAATACTTTGGCCTTTACCTAGAATGCATACTAAACTGCGCATCATTGCAGGAAAACGTTTCCATATAAAACACATGATTCCATATAATGTAAAAAAACTCCTATATAAGGATATTTGCGAATCGCTACTCAGGTAGGACATAATAGTCTACACAAACACATCAAACAATCATCTAGCGAAAATAGAACAATTAAATCGGAAAATTATTTCAACAGTGCTTTGGAGGCCTCACATACAACAGCCAATAACCAAATCCCTTATGGCGATGCATAAAATCCTGAGATTAAAAATCTGAAACACAACTTAATGTTGCTAAGGAATTACTTCTACAACACCTATCAACAACACCCCTAGATCCTTCAACAATTCATACGGTTCTGAAATGAGATCACATCTCATACCAGCACTACTCAAAAACTTACCACAACATTTAAAACATATAGACAATTACAGAACATTAAAACATAAATGGTGGAAGCTATACTAACACAATTAATATAGCACTCACAACTATTTACGCTTCACAAATCACCAGTACCAACGTCTAATTTCCATCCATAAAACTATCAAACATAAATAGTATATGCTATTACCACTCTCTTCATAAAAGCTAACTCTAGCTTCGAAGTAGGTGGGATCAGCACGGCTTAATCAAATAATCCTCACTACAAATAACTTCCAAGTCACAATACATTAACTGATAATAATAATAATAATAATAATAATAATAATAATAATAATAATAATAATAATAATAATAATAATAATAATTGTTATTGTTATTATTACAAGCTTATTTGAAGAATTACACTGGTGTTATTGATATATTGGTCCCAACAGAAGTATCCGTTACTTATGACGAGGCAACTGCCTTACAAACTCCAGACTTTCAACAAAATAGATCATGCAGCCAATCAAAAAGAGGAGTGGAATATTAATATTTACCGAACATAAATTAATATCAAAAGAAACTGTTTATCAGTTTGAGCATGCTGAAACCGTTTGAATTGAAATCATTAATACCACATCATCCCTCAATACTAAATACTATTTACACCCACAAAATTTAAACGTAATAAAATGCTTGCACGAACTCAATTGCTGGCTTTCACGCCAAGAAATATGCTCAACACAATTCCAAATGATAATCGGTGATATAAACATAAATATTGCAAATGAAAACCATAACAACACCGTGCAACATCTAGATAAGCCGTCAATGTATAACCTAATACCAACCATAATAGCATGTACTAAAGAAGAAATATTCGGAAATAATATCACTGCTTCCTGCCTAGATCATATAAACATCCAGGCACCACCAAATAGTTACACTGCAGCAGTCATAAAGTCCAAAATAGTAGACCATTACTTCAAGGCTCTAAACCTGCACACTAACACATATATCCATGCAATGCTCCACATATGATAAGCAACTCAAAACAATGATAGACGAAGAAATAGTCAACCACGAAATAAGAAAAGAAAAATCGACTGGGAACACATGGAATCGCCAGATTCAACAGATATCTTATATAACAGCATTAAACTCACACTGGAGGAAAAATATATAAGAAAGCTGCAAAGAAAGTCAATATTCGTTCAAAAACAACACAAAATCCTTGCATAATATCTTGGATATACACAGAAAGGACACTCTATGGAAACAATTAAAGGACATCCAAATAATGCATCTTTAAAAACCGAATTTAAGATAACAAGAAATCGCCTGACAACGCAAATAAAAATGCAAAAAGAAACTACTACAGAGGCAAACTAACCTCTGCACAAAACAACATGAAACAAACCTGTCATCTGATCAACGAGATGCTAGATTGTGATCCCCACACCACCGCCTCCGAGACCATAAAACACAGCTTCATGAAAGACGCAAACTCTATCCAACAACTAGAAAATGACTTTAATCGATACTTTGTAGACTCCATCCAAGAACTGCACAGAAATATTCCTACAATTACAAAATGATCCCCTGCTTAGACCACAATCAAAACACACATTATGGTTCCCAACCATAAATGAAGCAGAACTTCTCTCTGTAATACATCAAATCAAACCAAACAAATGCCTAGGAATTGATGGTAGAAGACCTAAGGATATCAATCAAAATACAAATAGCCTATGCCCTATCCAATTACAATTGATAAATAAAATATTTAAAACCGGACAAATACGAAGTATGTTAAAGACTGCCATAATCACATCCATATACAAACATGGAAAAAGAAATTTAATCAGTAATTACAGACCCATAGTAACACTACCAATTATTAGTCAATACAGAGATTATTAATAATACAGAGAATATTAATCAATTATCCTGAAAAAAACACAATTCAGTTTTCAGAAAAATACAGGAACATCATCTCTCTTGGAAGACTTCAGACGTAATTAATACTGCCTTAGATAAAAACAAAATTGCCATGGTGGTCTTTATTGATTTGACTAAAGCATTTGACACACTCACACATCAAACCTTATTAAAAAAGCTGAGGCATGTTGGAATAGATGGGCCTCTGCACAGGTGGATAGAAACTACCTTCAAAATAGAAAACAGGTCACATGTATCACGTCAAACCGAAGTAGAGAGCTACCAGTAACCTGTGGAGTGCCACAGGAAGCTGTTCCCTCCCCACTCTATTCAACATTTATATGCACGATATTAACCAGCTACCTCTCAAAGGCAAGATCTTCCAATACGCAGGTGATACAGCTATAATATGGAGCAGATCGTACTAAGGAAACTCGCAACATATACAGAGAACTTTCATGTTATCCATAAATCGCAATTCGATTTTCAGAAAAATAAGGGAATGGCATCTCTCTTGGAGAATGACTAAAGAATTTGACACACTCACACATCAAACTTTATTAGAAAAGCTGAGGCATGTTGGAATAGATAGGCCTCTGTACAGGTGGTGTAGAAACTACCTTCAAAATAGAAAATAGATCACACCCCAGCCTGGTTGGCCGAGTGGTTAGGTAAGCAGCTCTCCAACGAAGAGGCTCCGGGTTAGAATCCTGCCTTGGGCATGGATGTTTGTGATTGTCGTTGAAAATACTAGTGGTGGTGTTCGGCGGTAGATGGCGTTGGTGTAGATGATGAAGATAGTTGCGATTATTGAAATGAGTGGTGGAGATGGAGAGTTGTAGAGTAGGTGACCTCCCTCGATGAGCCTTTGGACTTCGTGGAGGTGTTACGTATTAATAATAATTTTTTTTATTGATTTCTGAAATATTTACACAATTACAATAATTATCTTTAGTGACATTTCAACTTGTAATTTTTTACAAAATTCAGCACTAAGTGCTGCATATGTGATTCATTGCATTTCAATTAAAATTTTGATAATAATACTTTTTTCTTCTTCTAATAATAAAAATGAAGGTTACACTGAATTTTTGAATAATTAATAATAATAATAATAATAATAATATGATAATGTCTCAGATAAATTACATACATATGATTATTACAGACATTTTTTGCATGTTTATACATTATATATAAAATAACAATTTTTCTATTTTCATCGTACAGAATACTTATTAATTTAAAATTAATGCATATTACACTTGATGCTTTGTACATTATACTGTACGCAGTTTAAGGCACATTATTTCTTTTCAATATTTTTTTCTTTCGATACAAATTCATATACCTTTTTTATATCCGTATCTTCATTCCAAGTAAGTGGATATTGAATCCAACATTATTTATTAGCCGAATAAGAAACTAAAAGATAGAAAATCTATCTAAGAGTTTCATGCCGAATATATAGAAAACTATGAAAGTTCGCCGAGTCCAAGCGTAAACAACAGGTGTTACATGCTGCGGCAACTCGTAGTAAAGGTGGTGTAAGATCCGATCACTGTCCTTAGTATTTTCCCATAATGTAAAACACAACTCCTAGGATATGTATACTATTATAAATTATGGGAGAAGGTCACTACCTAGACCGGTTTCGACCTTTTTTTTTTTTTTTTTGAGGTCTCGTCAGTGAGTAATTAGACCTAAATGAAAAACCATTTACATCTAGGTCTACTTATTCACTGACGAGACCTCAAAAAAGGTCTCATGATGCATATAAAGGATTTCTTTTTTTCATTCGTACCTTAAAATATTTAGAATGTTAGGAACGTGAAATTTATTACCTTTAAACTTGAAATTTATTATTCAAAAGAACTGAATTAGGGGACTGCGCAGTGAAACTGCTAGTACGGTAAATTTTTTCACCGTTAACTGAGAGCAACAAGTCTGATGAACTGAAATTCATGGAAAAACTAAATGATGTCTTCCATTCCCACTTATTTGACTATTACTGGAATGCACCGAGTTTTGTGTATCACTGTAGATAGGTTTGAAACAGGGTTTGTTCAAGGTATCTGTTGTATGTATCTGTTCAAGGAACAGGGGATGGAGATAGAGAAGAGAATTGCAGTTGTTTGGATTACTACATGTCAGTGTAATAATTGTTTCAGCAAAAAAAAAGTTTTGGTTTTTGGTAGTGGAGGTCAAATGTTTGTCTGCGAATAGCAGACGCTTTAAAATGCATCGCTGCACCCAAAATTACCCCTATAAAGACCGGAGGGATGCTAATGACTTTCTCTTGTTGTACTACTTGGGATGGTCGAGCTACTAGTCCGAACGGCCTTGTCGATAACCAACCTTTGCCATGAGAGAACGTGTACCAGGTCAAGGCTCCCCAAGTTCGTTCGCGAAGTACGAGTTGCGAGAAAAGGTTGTTGGACCAGAGATGAGGCACCACAGACGGCGTCACCGCATACTATCGCCGATTGCGTTATTTAGAGCTGACTAAGAAGCACACGGGTATAATTTGTGTGTCAGAGGAGTCTTGTCATATACTTCACTTTCTTCTTACCCTGAGGATGTTTATTCGAGACTGCACGGAGAAAATGCTGTCAGTTCCAGACAAACTAAAGAGCCCATCTGAAGTAATAGAATACGATACTATTGCACATTTATTTTGATATTAGTATTTCTGTTCAGCACTACCATTCATTTATTCAGTGTTAGGATTCTGGCTTTAAAGATGCTTTCGTTTGTTTTCGTAATCTGTATTCATGTCACATGATTACAGCAAAATTTCGTAATTGTAGACCATGCGATATATTTTAACAGAGAATATAAAGGAAATATGTGATGCAAGTAAATAAAATTATGCAGCTGCATCACATTTTGACTTTAAAAGTATATTTGTAGATCATTAATCCTCTTTTTTTTACCTTTTTATTTCACAGCTCGTACTGCATATTCGAAATTATAATCAACAATAAAACTAGATTGAGTTCGCATTCAGTAACTTTTCAGATTTTTATTTTTGATGTAAAAAAACTTCAGATTAGATTTTCCTAAGAAAATACTTTGAAGTCTCTGTGACATGACGCATCATAGATTTAGATTAAGAAACGACGTCATAGATTTAGGCGATCTATGACAGATCGCCTAAATCTATGATATCATTTAATAATGAATCCGAAATAAATTAAGCAATTCTTCATAATTAGGGAGTTAATAATTCAATAAGTGTGATAGAAAAAATTAGAGATTTATTTTCAACAAACATTTGTTCCGTTTATACATTACTAGGTGGTGAGCAACGTTTATCGCCCGATAGAATACTACAATCCAGCCACTTTGTTTAGCGGGAATCCTAAGTGCATGTGGCCACTTTGGTCCCTGGATTAAGGACCTCCAGTTTCTGTTCCTCCCCTTTCCCTTTTTCTCTTGTAATTGCAGTTCAAGTGACACTTTCCTGGAGCATGCCAATCGTGCTTTATCGAAGATGCAGTACTCTCTCGATTAGGTCCAAACCGGTGACTACTAGTATAGGAGACTGAAAAATAGTAAAACTTTACAAGGCCTCTGGAGAAGTCGTGCATGATTCTGCTGCCGCGTAATCTGAGAGATCGTGCCTGGAGACAACCGAGTTTAATCCGTGTGGAGATAACTACCCGGGTTACACAAGGCCATGTGTCTCTTTCTCACACAGAATATATATATATATATATATATATATATATATAGGTTGAGGTCAGGACTAGTAACACGGGTCCATTCCATAAAATCTGCACTGTGTAGGCAGTACCAAATTATCCAGAATATCAAGGTACTGAGCTGATTCATGAAACCATGGACAACGATCAGTGGTCCCATTCCAAACCAGCCGAATGCACCGCACACCATTATCCTACACCACCAAACTTTACTTTGGGTACAACACATTGTGGTAACAAGGGTTCACCAGGCTGCCTCCACACCCACACCCTGCCATCAGACTGGAAACAAGTGAACGTTGATTTATTACTCCAGAGTACCGTTTTCCACTGTTCAATTGTCCAGTTCAACGCTCTTTGCGCCAGGTCAGACAAGACACCTTATTGGCTGTTGTGAAGTTCGACTTGTTTGCTGCTACTCTTTCGTAGAAACCCAGTAAATGGAGTTCTTTTTTGACAGTATGAGTGCTCATCATGGTGTTACCAGCACTCTGAAACTTATCACAGATGGTCTGTGCTGATTGTAGCCGGATTTTCCGTGCCACCCGTTTTAACATCCTCCTGTCTCTGTCAGTCAATATCGGCAACCGCCCTGGTGTTTTCCTGTACTAGTGATACCCAAAAAATCACCGTTTGTTGATCACATCGCCAACTGTTGATTTTGGATGCTCCAGTTGAGCGGCAATGGCATCTATGGACATGCCACCACTGTGACAGCCCACGATGACACCTTTCTTGAAGTGACTGAGTTCACGTCGTGTTGCCATACCACCTGTATCCAACTGCAACGATGAAATACTGCTTCCTACTACCTCTACATCGGTTTTTTATGTTATTAACAAACTTGGAATGTTCCATAACTTCAAATAACAGGAATATCCCGACAATTATTGGTACTTAGTATATATTCCTGCTCAATCCATCCACCTTCCTACACGAACAGCAGATAATCTTCTCATTCTTTAAAGAACTTGAGCTTTTTAACTTTGTTCTTGTTAACTCAAGCCATGAGCTTGTCCATGTTTCCGTTTCTACTGATTGCTGTTCTCCAGCCACTATCTTCCTTGAATCCTTCGACACACAGTGGTGCCAAACATGACAATCTCCATGATTATTAGTTTTCGTTCTTATTTAATTACTTACTGGTTTTACTATTTCTCTTTTCGAATAACTGACATTATTCTTACAGTAATGATGTTGTTGTCATCGTCATTTGAGTTTACTGCCGAAACAACTAAAGCAATGAGGCCCGTGTATGATGGCTCTTAATTGTTGGTGGGCGGTTTGTCTGTTCTGAGAAATGAAAAATCTATGCTTCGGGATGAAAGACCGTTCCAAATTCATACGAGACTTGCTAACTCAGTTTCAGTTTCGTTGTAAATTGCATCTTGAATATTGCTTGAATTAAAAAGGCGATCTTGTCATAAAGAAGGCCTTCATTTTACATTTCACTCGCCCGTAGTCTACAGACCCTTTTCATTGTTCAAACCATAGTCCTCCAACGAGTGAGCAAAGACGAAGAGTAAAATTCTGCACGGACAAGTAACGATTTGGCTGTCCTAGTGAATGACGGATTCTACTGGGGCATGGATATTTTGAATATCTGTATATGGTAGAAAATTTTTCATAGTCTGCAATAACACCTGGCTATCCGTATACGCATGAAGTGGGATAAAAAAAAAACATCTATTTTTCGTTAGTAATGCAGTTTTCGGATAATCCAACTGGTAGTTGATACTTGTGCTGCTTAACAATTTTTATGGGCGTGATTTGCATAACAACAAGAAAAAAAAGTGACTCGATTAAAAATATTCGGTTTCCCACTCAACTTAAATGCAAGTCGAAAAATATCCATAAAAAACTACTTATCATGTATGTGGGTGTTTAATTACTTTTTGAAAGTGGCATATGAAATATTTGAAATTAAAATATTAATTCCTTGTTGTCTAATTCTAATTTTTTAATTGGAAATTGCATTAACTTGATTTAGATTTACCTGATTCCAGATGGATGTGAATCGCATCGTATTGAGTACTAACGAGATAATATAATTAAGTTTAAACTATAATCTTCATAACTAAGGAAAAAGAAGAAGTAACTTGACAAATCGAACAGCACAAATTTTTGATTCTGTTTTTTTGGAGAGAAAAGAACAACAGAAGGTACACTGGTGATAACATATAATCGTTTCATGCTTTAAGAACAGTAAGGTTTATGTAAACTTATTTATATCTTATCGACAACTATCTTCTGATTTCTATTTTATGAGGGAGAGCTCTCGTGTCTCAGCTGCATGTAATTCGAGACCCTTGCCTTTAGACTGGAAAGAACTTGGTTCAAACTTGTCGATTACGCGATGACCCTTTCATCCGAAGATTTTTTTCTCCCGCAAAAAGGTACGCGGGTCCCGTGAACACATTTTCAAACTATAAGGTATGCATTTAATGCCGATCTACCTTTAGCCTGGAAGGGGGGGGGTGAAAAACTCTGCCAATTCGGGTATGGAAGATAAGATGAACATCATATCTGATTTATGTATTTCAGGATTATCCAGATTCGAAAGGCTGAAAGCAGATGAGAGCGATGCCTATGGATGAGCGACACAATCCCATTTTAATATGTTCATTGCCAAGCAAGCGATATCGCGTGATGCGAGCTCTCACCAAACGGCCGATCACGAGTTATCGCGTGGACGTCGCCAACTAAATAAAAAAATTAAAAAAAATTGGCCACCACACGAAATTCCAATTTTCAGCTTGGCAATGAAAGTGTTAAAAGAAGTAAACAAAAACTTTGATTTGATTTTATCAAAGAATGAAAAATACAAAAGTATACATATCGAGTACTAGTATGCGTAGTCATAATATTGAATTTGCCTTCCTGGTTGGAGAGTGATTAAATTATTTGCTCTCCAACTAACAGTCTGAGGATTCTCACGTTCCCGCTGTTCTCACGAGCATGAATTTGCGATTGCCTTTGAATGGGTGATAATCTCCATCGCCCCGTGTGAAATTATCATCCTGATTATCGATGGTCTGAAGTGGCTTGGAGAGGTTCCGTGTTTGGTCGTAGACCAAGGTTTCTGATTATGCGAGAACAAATAAACATTTTTGATATAAATGAAGGAAATTAATAAATTATAGATTATTTAGCTTTCCAACGGTAATAATTTACTATAGGTGTACAACCTTTAGTGAGTGGAAATCACAAAAAAATTTATATTCCTCGTTTCATTGGATTTTACTTGTATTTGGTTTGCACCAGTCCAGTTCTCATCAAGCAGAAGAAAAGAAAATTTCAGTGATGGAGAGACGCATTCTATTTAAGAATATATTTGCCATCTGCTTCTGTTATCCCAGTAGTGACCCTTGACACCTTTAACTCGAAATTATTAGCAAGTTGTAAACTCATCTTGAAGCATGAATTTGAATACAACCACTTAAAAATTATAATTTCAATTTTGAAAACGCAATGCAGACTGGAGTCAAATGAAAATTTCGTTTACCTCTCTTGATCACGGTTTTATCAAGAACTGCTGTTTTATCGAAATATAATGTGAAATGCTTCAAAATTATCCCCTAATGAACCCATTTTTATCACACATGTAATGAATTTATTTCAAAATGCTACATGATATATCATTCACACATAGCTAAGTCTACCAAAATTCATATTTGATTGTATTCTGTCAAAAGTCTTTTTTTATTCTTTTTCTTTTCTTCTAAGAAAAAAAATGTTTTTCTGGAGATTTATTGAATGGAACAAGGATATTCAAATTTTATATTTCAATAACTTTCGGTTCGTTTAAGGATAAAAACTAAAAAATCGAGACGTCCACATATCATGAAAGGAATGCGTTGAGCTTAAAATTTCCAACTGAATGTCCAATCTTCTTCCTGGGGAGTGGTTAATTATTAAGGTATTCACGGGGATCTCTTATTATATAAACAAACGAAGCAGACGAAGGCAGACTACCGATTTAACACCTAACCAACCACATTAACTACTATTGTATTGGTTTTTTACTACGCTAGAATATCAACTATCATTTCGGCTGGGTTAAACAAGATTTCCGCTCTTTTTATTCTTCTTTTTCTTTATCTTCATCAAGAACTTATAGTGGAGAGTTGACGACTGTAACTACTACATGATCAACAGAAATAAAGATCAACAGGAAGCAGGCTAACAGGGAAATTAGAAAGATATCCTTTCAATTGCACTAGATGAACAAAACTAGAACACATCTTACTAAATAATAATTACATGAATATGTCTTCAGACAGTGATCAGAAAAAGGTACGAGCGGTTGTAGTATAACAAAATTAAACACTAAACTTCTTGCATGGTAGCAACTTTCAAGCGGCGACAGGAGCAATCAAAATGGTAAATTGAAATCTGTTTGTAACAGAGGAGATTTTTGTAGGGAAGAATTGAAGAAATTTTTAGAATCATTACAGAGGAAGTGACTCAAGGAATAAAAAATGCGCAAAATGAATAACATCAGTACATTTTCGTTACTGTCACTTATTTATTACACATAACATATGTTACTAATAAGAAACAATAATTAAAAGAAGACCGGAAAAATACAGTAGGAAATGAATCCAAGACATGTAGAAATGTTTGGGCTAATTTGAAGAAAATGGAAAAAGTATAATAATAGTAAGTGCATGCTGGATTTTTGTTCATTATAACATGGCATTCTTTAATTTAGTAACATTCATTTCTACCACTAAAACCGTTTTCCAGCATAAAATGTTCGTAAGCGAACTCACGAGGAATAAAGAAAGTCTTACTGATAATGCTACTTATTGATTTGATAAACTTATACTGATTATGCATATAGAGCATACGATAAACTTGAAACACAAAGTTATTTAGTCTTGAACAGGATGTAAATGAGTATCACGCCGAAGAGAAATAACTGGATGGAGGTTCTAACGTGGATTTATCTAAGATGAAATTTAGCAGAAGTCAGGCAGTTTTCGGAGGAAAGAGCTTTATGCTCAAATATTCAAACAAAATACAGTAATTCGTTTATTTACGGCTTTTATTCTCCAAAGTGAGTAAGTGAGGTCTTTTTAGGCATATCTAAGTTTTGGAGACTGAGGAGTAGTCAGTCTCCACACAGCCAACAGAAAGAACTGGCTCAAACTATGAATGATTTTAAAGCACAGACCACAAGACTGCCATCACGTGGTCTCTAACAATATTGGAAGAAAAAACAAAAAACAAACTTGTATATAAACAAAAATCAGGCATTAGAGACTGGAAAAAATAATAAGTAAAACACATAAACAAAGGATCGATAGTATTCTACTTCGAACTGCAGTAACAGTTACTTATATTTGTTAGTTATATTTATAAGTCACTTATATTTGTCCCCATTAATTTTTCAATACTACTAATTAAGAATTCCTTGGTAATAATTATCACTACGGTATGCTATTCTAATAAGTATAAACTACCGTGACTGCATATTGTGATGTTCTTAAACAGCGGAACTAATAAGCTTATAATGTAAGAAAGTGGGCAATCTGAATTGAGAAGATCTAATATAACATCAGAACAGATAGCAGCACAGTAGGATGCAAGCTGTTCCGCTGTTATCAATATGGATCACATTAGGAGAATCAGAGATATTGAATTCAGTGCTTTGATCGGGGTAGATGATCTTATATTCTTCTCAAATCGATTACCGTTCTTTATATTATTCTCTAACGAAATTGAATAACTAGTTTAACAAATTTAATGTAAGAATTAGAAAAAAACTGAATACGCATGATTCTTACGGAAGATGACAAATTGTATGTGGACGAGATAATAGGTTAAACAAAATTAGGGATCAGTTGAATAAATTTATACATAGTAAGAGAGAGAGAGAGAGGGATAAGAGGGATATTAAGCCAACCCACAAACTAATAATCTACATAATTCAGACCAGTGAAATTTCGAAATAAAATCGTTGGTTGAAGACTGGAGGCCACAGACGTGAGAATTTGAGAAAATTTAAATTAGTAAATAGATGCCATCAGTGGCAGAAAGCGATTAAACAAGAACATATTAGAAATGGAAGAAAAATTGAGCAATCAAGAATGTGTGAGCAGGGTTGATCTAAGGTATCACGGTGATAAAACAGAGTGAAAGAAGAAGAAAGCTATGAAAATAGGAGTTCGATTTTGATGGCAGGAAAAGTATACAAGCCCAGGTGGATTGATGCAGTTAGAAGTGCCTCAGGAGATGGATAAAAACTGGCAATATCGGACTTCTGACAAATTAATAGTCATCCGGAGAGAAACTGATGATAGGAAGCTAGTCATAGCAATTTAAACTGTAATGCTTTTATATTCCAGGTAGTTTGAAATACTTCTTTTCACAATATAACTGTGATCGTAAATGTAGTTAGACGGTATAACAAAATAAAAAGGGAAAATTGCTAACGTCTGCAGCGTGGCTTCCATCTCCTTCGAATCGTCATTTGAGTTTCAACGTTGCTTTCCTCATTTCACATCGAAGTTTCAATCAGATCACATTTCTTGTGGAGAAGAAAATGTAAGAGAAAAGAGAAAATGTGATTACAATTCAATGGTTGTTGTCGTTGATTTATGAAGCGAACGCTAATGTCTGATGTTGTATATTGGTAAATAACTAGACATACACATCCATATTGAAATTACTCCAAAGCTATTTCAGTGTTCGAGCTGGACATCTCGAACACCTTTTGACACCTTATTTTATCAAGCAGTTTTTGTTTTCCTTTTGCGAGTAAATGCTTTTACTCGCAAAAGCATTTACTCGCAGTTTAAAGGAACGCGGATCCTTTAAACTTTTTAAAGTATCCGCGTTCTCAATTTGACAAACAGTACTTTAAATGATGCTTGGTTGATTGGAATGCAACCACGGTTATGAGATCAGTTCATTAGTGTGTTAAATGCCTGCATGTTAGTTTCCGTTTGTCTTTTTGCGATTTGAAAAAAACCTGCTTTTCAGGATGGAAACCGTGCCATCCCCGTATGAGACTGGCTACCTCATTTTCTCTGCTCTATAATACTTTTCTCACACCTGGAAAAACGTGAACAGATGCTGCTTCTTCCCGTCCTCCTCGCGACTGTGCTTGGTCTTAACTGATGACTATTATTTAAAAAGTCATCGGCTGAGGCTAACACAGTGATATACACAGCAGTGGATGTATCATGGCCTGCCATAGTTTTACCTAAGCGCTTTTAATTCTTAAAAGGTAAGTTTCTTTCTCCAAAGCAAAGGCTTTCTCGACGAAATCTTCTTTATTTTGCAATCTTTTCTTAAAACTGAAATGAGAATTACATTTCTTTCATTGTTTGCATGTATGCGTGTTACTACATACCGCGTTATCTTAGTGCAACTGCCGTCCACATTTATGTAGGGATACGAGCTGTCTTGTGAAATGCAGCTGAAGCAATTCCAAACAGCTTTTCGACATAGATCTTAACAGCGAAGTCCCCATTGTTCACTTAATTAACGCTAGGTCATTCCACAGACGTTCTGCGGGAGACTTAATCACTGTTTTCAGCAGCAATGACTATCAGTCATTACACACTTCATGGGCTGGCTTAGTGAGCTTTTCCAACTTCTTTTTGGGGCACACCGCAGAAATAGCCGTTTACCATTTGTGCTCGTGTCAAGGCCAGCCGAACTTTTCTTGTTCGGTACCCAAATAAGGTATCTCGTGGAGGATTACAACGGAGCGTCATTTTAACGGACAGCAAGAAAAAACTTGATAGACCTCCGACCGAGCCTGCGGGAGCCACAAGAACCCCTGGATCACTCGCTCACAGTGATCTTCGGGGCAACGGACTCGCCCATCCAAACAGAAACAAAATCACTCGCTCTTTCGCTTAGCGCGCGCGTCTGCGTCGGACGGTGCGGGTGAGGGAAGGTTGCGGAGAAAGTTTCTTTTATTAATCAGGAAATATGGGTTCTCTTGAAGAGATGCGTTTCGCTTGAAATGCGACTTCGAAATTGGTTTTAGTGAAATCTCTTCGACGCTCTTTGCAAAGAAGGTTACGCATACATGCACGTGTGAGTGAGAATTGTTTCGGTTTCAAGAAATTAATATCATGATTTACATCATTTTTGAACTAAATTAAATGAATCGAGTTAGTGTTATTCGTGCTATTGATCATGCTATTCCACCACAGTATTTGAGAAAAAAAAGCGTAAAAAATCAAAAATAAGCGAAAATCTTAGCGCTGCGTAACCTTTAATTTCTGGTTTAAGTTTTCGGTTTAATCTCGGTGAATCAGTAACATTTCGGATCACACGATCACCCAGAGAAAGCAAACTACAATTAAACTGGATCGGGATGTAAGCATCACAGTCTGGCAGAGAAATCCACAAGACGTGAACAAAAAGACAGTAGACAAGTGTTCTCTCTTTGAACGCAGTAGTTTTGTTTACTGTTTCTGTTGTTCTTTACATTGATTTAATTTTCACATAAAATATTAATATAAATGTGAATATCGAATTCATATTTGCAAAGATTGCATATAAAAATAATGAAGTAGAAAATGAAATTTAAAAATAGATAACTGGAATTGTCTTCGAAACAGACAAGCGGGCGCAAAAATACGAGATAGTGATAGGAAGAATGCATTCGCCTCACCGCCTGAACTGCCTTAGCATAATTCTGTTGACAGGAACAACCTCTTGATAATCCAATTAAGTTTTTGCTGTCGTGCTGACCTCTCTGACACATTGTCGAAGGAAAATATACAGTGCATTGGATTCAATCGTACATTCAAAGAATCAAGTGGACATATTGAGGTGAAAAGAAGTAAAGCATTACTTTAACGTCCACAGAACTGTTTAGGTATTCACATTAAGTCACAATTAAAGTCACATTAAGTGATAACTACTCGCTTTTCAAAATAAAAAAAGTTGCATTATCTTAATAGATAAATAAATACTAGTCTACGTAGCGTGCCAACATGCAATAAACATTAATTTTTTTTTCAACTCTGCTTTCAATGTCAAAGAATGGATTCACATTTATAACGATACTTGTTTTTTTTTTATTTCTGCACAGTTTCCACTTTTGAGTTCAACTTGTGTTTAGTTCATTTCAAAGTGAATTCTGTTTCTGTTGTTCTTTACAGTGATTACATAAAATATTAATATAAATGTGAATATCGTATTCATATTTGCAAAGATGGTTAAAGATTTGTTAAGGTTCAGTCAGGTTTACAATCAACAGCCATATCATTATTTGTATGCTACACATGATTGTGCATCGCGTAAAAAATATTGTTTTTTTCCATTAACTTCAAAAGATGAAGGAATGTTTCGTTCGTGCCTAATTACCCACACAACATTGCAGATTTGTATGTATTTGAAGCCTATAGATGCGAATATATTCGGATCTTATTAATTTGTATTTCTGATAATAATTCGCAACATAAACGATGTTATCTACGAAGAATAATTGTATATAGTGGCGTGTTATCTAGCTAATTAATATTTGTTGGAGTGTTCTTGAAGTGACTGCCTACTCGACTCGCGAAAACGAAATAAAAACAAAACAACAACAACAAAAAAACATGATGTGCAGCTTGACAGCTGTTGTCCTACCTGTTTTATGCATTAAATTTTTGACGGAAAAGAGAACTGATGAATGGAGTAGAGGTAGAGGTCAACAAAAAAGTAATAATAATAAAATAATAAGAAAAAGACAATTAAGAAAGAAAGAAGAAGAAATTAAATACAATTGGAGAGTATTTTCTGTTTAGTTATGGGAAGATGTCGTGTTTCGTTCCATTCGCGAAACAGAAAAACATTGGTTCGTTGTCTACTTGATTAATCTGGATAAAAAAAAAAGAATGAAATAAAAATAAAAGTCACAGTCACAGAACTTCTTTGTGCATAGCAGACGAAAGGAAGACAACGCGAACAAGTTTAGACACTTTGCTACGTGATTTATCAAAGAACATGACCAGGGCACATCTAATTAATGAGTTGCCTCTAAGAGCAAACAAATTAATACATTTCGTACAGAATTAATTTCATGCAAGGAGGTTCCTTTCTTTTTTCTTTTTTTTTTATAGGAAACTCCGCGTCTTGCTAATTATTCTGTAATTGCTCTCAATAATCTCCAAGATATTATTTATGAGGATACCGAACTATTCCTTTCTAGACCTTTTCTTCCTGGGGATCGCAAAATAATGTCGAAGGCGAAGAATCAATAAATGCAATAGAATTATAAAATAGCAGAAATAATAATAATAAAACTATGAATCGAAAAAAAAATAATAATAAATAAAATAAAAATAAGCAAAATCGTCTTTCCATTGCAGAAGGTGAAACACAGTTATGAACTTGACTCACGAAATTATACATTAATTGGAATTAGGTTGGTTGGAGAGTAAGGAGGGTAAGGAATTGTATTTAATTGCAGTGTGGAAGAGATTAGGTCGGTTCTGATCTGATTTTTCCGTTTCAGTCGTTTCCGACCGTAGGTGACTTTGTAGGCATTGCCCCAAAAAGAATTCCTGATGAGATTTTTACAGGGTATTTCACTATTGCTTTCCCCCAAAATTATTTTTTACGTAATGGCTGCTTAAAAGGTACACGGAATTTGGTTGAGGTTGAACTTAGTAAAGGATGTTTCATTTTTTACTGATTCGTATCGGGGTTTCCCGCATTTATCTTTCCATCCCTTTAGGGGACCGGTTGAGCACTCTTAATGAGGATTTATGACTGTAAATCAGTATGTGTTTATGGGACCTGTACTGAGGTTCTGAGGGACGAAAAATCCGAGTTTCCGGTTGAGAAAACCCCGTATGTGACTGGCTAACTCACATTTAGTCGAAAGAGACCAGATAAAAGTTCCTCACGTCATGGACGTGAATCGAATCCAGGTCTTTCCGACCAAAGGGCTTCGTCTATACCGACTGAGCTACAAAGGTTCGTAATGTTTCATTAAATTTTACTTGTATTTAGAAAGAAGAAAAAGTAAAAGGCAGCGCACAACGCCTGCTTAATCAGGTTCAATTTGGACCTGATTGACCAGGCGTTATGCGCTGGTAGGACTTTAGGGTACAAATGAAGACTTGCAGAATATTAGTTATACGATGTGGGTATTTAATTTTCAGAGTAGTGAACTTGCGAGAATGAAAGATACGGGGATATTTATTACTCAATGAAGTGTCAAAGAGTGGGAGGGGAAGGCTCTCTCTCTCTCTCTCTCTCTCTCTCTCTCTCTCTCTCTCTCTCTCTCATATAAGGATAGTTTTCTTTTGTTTAAAGTGGCATTCAAAGAGTTAAAATGTATAATGAAAAAAAAAATATAAACGCTTTTCTTGGTAGCTGAAAATGAATCTTTTCAAAGAAAGGAAATCGTGTGATTTTCACAACGTGCAGTGTGATGATGAAAAAATATTAGCGTAACAAGTAAAATGGAAAAATAATATTCTCATTACTTTCCGAATAGCTAGCAAATTCTTTCATTAGAACGAGAGATCTGTTTGTAACGTTTTTGTTCCTAATATGCGACAACTTCCCAACAGAATATGCGGCTTTCAATAAAATCAAATGAAAGACAATTTTCATTTCGTGTGCAAGTAAATACTCCATGCGAATACGGGAAGGAAATTAATTTTTAAATGATACTGCCAAGAATGCGAAATGATGAAGAATGGTTGCAATTTCTGAAATAATTTTTCTAAACCAATCATTACAAAATATTAATTTATTTTGTAATGAGATGTACTGCATCTCATTACAAAATTCTCTGCTGGAGCTGTCGCGAACACGCCATAACACTTGCTTTCGGTTAAAAATCCCTGCGTCAAAATCTCATCTAAGGCGCGAACAACTTTATAAGGACTTTTCAAGTGAAAGTGATTTAAACGATCTGATGCAGAGGTAGTAGAGTTTTTCTCTAGCTTTTAATGGAGAATAGTCAATTCGGCACAAAGCGGCTCTTTAATTAATTATTATTATTATTTTTGTACATTTTAAGTGGGAGTCCATGAGTTATATGACTAAGGACCTTCCATACTTTGCATTTAGTTGCCATTACAGATTTGAAATTTTATTCGAGAACAACCAAAATGACAAAAATTGCCACAGTGATCTTCTGTAGCAAATACTCCTAATCAGTCATCTCTTTACCTCGTGCATTCTTGTTCCACATGGCGATAGTTTTGTACTTCATATACTCCGAATGAAGTTATACACAAAGAAAAGTTTCAAATATCACAACTCTTCTCTGATATATATTACATTATTTTAATGAAACCAAGAGATCATCAGTTACATTTTATTTCATGTATAACTGCTTTATACGAAAAGGAGATTTCATACAAATGGAATTTTATTTCATTTATAGTCACCATTTCTTGGTGGAAAAGTTACGCTTAAACCGATCTTGTAGCAATGCCATATCGTGACGACCACCGCTGAAATGACAAGAAGAAACATGTTGCTTCTGCTGCCAGGCTCCATCGCCTATCTCCTGCTTTATTGTATGAGTGCATACGGCCTTCAACAGCCTACCCTGCTACAAGGTATAAGGCAACAAAATGCGAGTATTCTCAACTCTGTCGTGAAACTGTTGTGTTCCATAATGAAATTCTGCTTGTTGGGTCGTCCATTTCTGGTGCAATCGTATCAAGATTTTTTTCGTTAACCGATGGTGATGGTTCCAATTCAGTTTTTAAGACATTTTCTTCATGAAGATTAACTGAGTGGATTTGAGGAAGCTGTCGATTATTCAAAAGAATATATCTTTCTAGGCTTCGTGGTCTTCCCAAGTAAACCGATTGCTCTTGCGAAGGTCCGGAAATGATGCGTCTGTACACCTGCTTACCAAGAGAAACGATGCTGTGCAACATCGAGGGGGATGAAAAAGTCGAACGAGATTCACTTCCCTCGCGATGATCATCTTCAACTTCGGACTGATGAGTAGACGTTGGCAACGCAGCTTTCTTTATTTGCGTAGTGGACTTGTCATGAGTATTTATACTCGAACTGGAACCAGTCTCGTTCATCGACTCATTCATAGCAGTATCAAAAGTTTCCACCGGTATCGTGGTGGCTATAATACTAGTGTCACTTATAGAAAAAAGATCTTCCTTTTGCCTTTCCTCTGGAAAAATCTGATGGGTTGAAACGATTGTAGGCGGGTTGAAATCCTCGCTTGCTGTATCCACTGATCCTCCGCTAAGTAAATGTGGATCAAAATTGAGCAATCCAGTTTCTTTCACTGTTAATGGAGAAATCGTGACCTCGTAATCATCCATAATGTGGTACAATAATGCAGGGGACGGATCAGAAGGGAAGTCTAGAACGTAAAATGTTATTAATATACTATAAGTCAAAATCTTTTATAATATATTTATATAAATATTGAAGTTAGTAAATGAGTAAAGTAACATTGTTTAGCACAGTAGGCCGACCATTTGCCATCAGTATCGATACATCTGATGATTTAAATAAATGTTGGAAACAAATAACATAATAAAATATATTTTTTTAAAGTGAATCTAAAATTATTATAATTGTCCTCTTATACATGTGAATTCAATATTTCATGGCGTTTTACATTTTTCATTACTATAATTAAAATGACCTATAGAAACTTGGAGACTGTTTAATACGTGTTATCCACCAGTACTGTTGATCCCCTTAGTGACGGAAGTCCTAGGATGGAAACACACAATGCATGTTGCTTTATCTCTCACAAAGGTCGACCTATCTGATGTACAGCATTCACACAGTGATGGTTCTGCTAGCGTTTGCTATTTACTGCGTCCTGAGAGAAAGTCAGTTGCCACACGCTGCTAAAAATTAATTAGAGGTAGTAGTAGCCAGGAGGACAACGATGATACTAAGCCTATTGTGCAGGTGATATCAATGATTTTTATGATAATGATAAAATTATAATTTTAAGTTTGATTTTAAATACTTTCATCGGGATAAGAAGGAAACCCTACACTGTAATGACTTTCGTACACATTTAAGTACATTTCTATGTATTAGGCTCAATATCCTGTCACTAGAAAATATTTGGCCTCCTTATAAACTGAATTTCGATGATCATTCGCTTTTTTCTGGCTTGCGACATCCGAATTTACTGAAGCCTCGGGAGAAGCTCTTATAAATGTCGTTCGCACCCTTGACAAGATTCAAAATCGAGTTTTTGTTTTTTTCAAGACCAAGGGCGCTCTAAAGATGGGGATCACGATGTGTTACCTCTCGTTACCTCCCTCCCATTTATCACAGAGCAAATTTTATTAGGGCCAAATACCGGAAAAACCAAATTTAGTTGATTTCAGACAACACTGGTTTCAAACCAGACGACTCTGGAATTTCCTCACGAGCAAACAAGTACGAGAACAAGCAACGGACAAATATATGAAATTACAGATATACGACTTTCGAACTTATCTTAGCAAAAACTTTTACTGGCCTGTCGTTTTCACGTCACGGGACCATATAATCATCATCATCATCATAATGCTTGTCAAGGATTTAGGCCTAGAGTGGCCTGTTTCCGCCTTAGAAGTCATCGGTGAATCTCCTTAAGAGAACGTCCTGGTTTCCTTTTTCCTAGTGGTTTGTAATTTGAGACTTGTTTTGGTAATCTTTTTGTTTTCATTCTTTCAACGTGTTTCAATTTCAATCCAGGAATTTACTGATTCCTGGTTTAATTATTTCATAATTTCTTCATTCCTTTTGTGATCGAATAGAGTATATTTCGCAGTTTTTCTCATAAACTTCATTTCAGCTGTTATTAATCTTTGTTTGTCTTTTTGTTTTATTGTCCAGATTTCGCTTCCATACAATAGGACTGGTATGTATTGTGTACTTTTAGCTGGTCTGTTTTTGTACTAGGTTAGGTTTAAATATAGACTTAATTACACTTGTTATTTTAAAATATTTCTCAATTTTTAGGTTTATATCTTTTTCATTTTCATATGTAATCATACATCCTAGGAAGTTAAATTAATCCACCTGTTCTAAAATCTTGTGACTATTACTAATTTAGTTCTTCTTACTGGATCTTGTCCTTAAAGGCCATCGCTTTTAATTTTTCTCTTGATATTATCATTCCATAATCTTTGGCTATCTCGTTTAAATTTAAAACAGCTTTCTGTAAGTTATCTTCAGAATATGTAATTATTATTTGGTCATCAGCAAAAACGAGAATGTTTACGTTCACAGAAGAAAGTCTAATACCCGAGGGAAATTTTTATTCCATTCTATTATTATTTCATTTAAGTAGATATTAAAAAGAGTTGCTGAAGGGGGACATCCCTGTCGAACTCCTTGGTTTATCTCTCTCAGATATGATAGTTTATAATTTAATCTTATTTGTATTTGATTATTTTCATATATACTTGTGATAGCTTTTAGAATATTATTTGGTATTTGTTTTTTTTTTTAATATGTTAAATAAAATACTTATCTTAACTTTATCAAACGCTTTTTCAAAGTCAATAAATGCAATATGTGTTTCTAAATTGTATTCTCTTCTTTTCTCAATTATTAATTTTAGGCAGAAGGCTGGGTCTATCATGATCATCCTTTTCTAAATCCATTCTGTACTTCAAAATAAGGTTTTCGGAATATTTTATTAGTTTGTTATTTAAAATTCTGCTACATATGACTTTATAATAAATTATAATACCTCATGATATTTATTTAAAAATAATTTCCTTACTACTTAGCTAACATGTGTGTAAATCGGCAAAAAAATGTATTGTTTCGTACATTTTTCGGATGATTGATTTGACTGAAGTCAAACTCTGCACACCGCTGAAGAATACAGTTACCACTCTAAAGTGTTGAACTATCCGCTTCCTGCCGTTATGACAGAGATGCATTTCTTTACAACGTCATTCTCAGACTGCCATTTACATTCCCTTCTCTTACTTTTTTTTTTTTTATTGCAGATAGTTTTTTAAAAAAAAAAAAAAAATCCCAGCAGGTAAAAGAGCAGTTTCTACATTATCGGATTTTCTTGACATTTTCATTCCTGATTTAACTGAATAATATTTTAGCGAAATTGAATAAAACTAAAAACAAGCGCCATGTGAACAGCTGTTCGCATTGTTTCATACTAAGTCGGCATTTTCTGCACGAGCTATATTCGTGTTCAAGTAACACGAGTTTTATTTTATTTTATCAACTAAAATTTTAGTTTATTATTTTTTTTATTTTTGTATTTTGACATCTACGATAGTTATGATGGAATGCGCAATTCGTTGTTGCATTCTGAGTGTTGTTAATTATGGCAGCTGAGATACTTTCAGATGCTTCCTACAAGTATGAAGAAGACTTTTCATTTAAAAATTTTATGTATCGCAATTTTTTTTAAAACAATTTCGTGATATTGTTTCTTCACGAGTAAAATAGATGGAGCCACTTACTGCATCGGTATTCGAAAGGACAGCAATGACCTTCAGGTATGATGGGAATACATCCATCGACTGAAGGAGAGCATTTCAGTCTTCGACAAATGACACCTTCCTGTGTACAGTAGCAAGTTTGGCAGTGCCCTCTACTAGGAATAGGTTCTCCCACTTGATATAAGGTACCTTCAGATAAACATCCTAGAGGGGGGAAAGAAAGAGAGAAAATTATTATAAAGCCAAAAAAAAAAAAATGAAAGCGTTTTTAATATTAAATTTATATTAAGTTTTTTATATTTTCCTTTATTTCAGTTGGTCTTAATTATAGTGTTTAATTGCGTTTTGGAGATATGGCGTTAATGAAAAATTAAGGAGAAAGCATAAGGAAAAATTCAAACAAATATCTTCTTCTTCTTCTTCTGCAGCTTGTCCTACTTAAGTGGGGTCGCTGTTAATGACGAGTGTCCTCCACATCCCCCTGTCTTGGGCTGTCACCACATCCAAGTTCTTCATCTTCAAGTCCTCTTCTACCAGCTCCCTCCATCTCTTCTTTGGCCGCTCACGCTTCTTCCTCCCTTGCACATTCATCTGCATGACCCTTCTTCCCACATATTCGTCCTCCATCCTCATCACATGACCAGACCATCTCAACCTTGCCTCCTGTATCTTCGCTCCTAAGTTCGTAACTTTCACTGTTCCCCTCACATAGTCATTTCTCAGACGATGCTTTCTGGTCACACCGCACATCCACCTAAGCATTCTCATCTTCGCTACCTCCATCCTGCTGATGTCATTTTTCCTCAGGGCCACAGTTTCTATAGCTAACCTCGCTACTGTCCTATAGATTTTGCCTTTCAAATTGATCGGCATACTCTTATCGAATAGCACTCAAGCCATCCTCCAACCCGCTTGTATCCTGCATCCCACTTCCTTCTCAGCCCCTCAATCTTCTTCCACTGTTGAACCTAAGTATCTAAAGTCCATCACCTTCCTGATGACATTTCCTTCCAGCTCCAGATCTGTCTCCTGGCCGCCGTCCACTTTGCAACACATATACTCTGTCTTACTTCTGCTCAGTCTCATACCTCTCTCTTCCAGTACTTTCCTCCATCTTTCCAGTTTAGTTCCCGCTTCTTCTCTTGAATCTGCACACAGCAAGATGTCATCTGCATTGTCCAAGGCACGTCTTCTCTCACCTCCTTCGTCACCACCTCCATCACAATATTAAACAGAAACGGACTTAATGCTGACCCTTGATGCAAGCCAACTGTTACTTGAAAACTTTTTGTCTATCCCAGACAGGTCCGAACTCTTGTCTTCACATTTCTGTACATCTCCTGCACCAACCTGTCATATTTCTCCGGTACTTTCTTCTCCCTCAGACACCTCCAGATTTCTTGCCTTGGCATTCTATCGTATGCTTTCTCCAGAACAATAAACACCAGATGTAGATCCCGTTGTTTCTCTCGAAACTTTTCCATCATCTTTCGTAACCCAAAGACAGTACTGTCGTTGATCTACAAGGCACGAAGCCAAATTGTTCCTTTGCAATCTCCACCTCTTTCCTCAATCTTCCATCAAGAACCCTTTCTAGGGAAAAAAAATCAAACAAATATAAATATACAAATTTACATTCATTTATAAATAAAATTAAATTATAAAATTTATGAAGTGTTACTAATAATCATTCCAACGATTTGGTTTCATTACATAAAATACTGAAATGACAACACCGTCAATTTTTTTTTAAATAAAAATATATAAATAAGTAAATAAATAAATAATAAAATAAAATGAAATAAAAAAGTAAAAAAATAAAGAAGATAGTAAAATAAAGCAATCTTTGCGAAAATGAAAAAACAAACAAACAAACAAACAAAAAATTTCTCAAAGAAAGAAAGAAAGAAGAACCTTTCAGAACCTTCCAATTTAAAACCAAGTTTCATGAATTAAGTTACTGTTCTATATTAAAAAAAAAAACATATTGACATATGTGTGTTGACAAATTTTGTAAAGCACTTTAGTATTATATGAAATGTTGTATATCGAATGTCAAAAAATAAAAGAAAATATTTTTGGATGCTAACGCTCACGCGTAGACCCACACTTCACCGTGCAGGCATTCGAAACCAAAAATTCACGGAATAGGCCGGTCAACCGTTATTTTATTCCAGGAGTGCCCTATGTCTGCAGATTCATGTGTTCACGAAGCCGGTTTCTCTCTTCTGAGGGACGAAAAACCCAAGATTCCGGGAGAAAAAGCCCTCCACCCTCCGTATGAGTCCGGCTAACTCACCTTTAGTCGAAAGAGACCAGATAAAGGTTCCTCATGTCATGGACGGGAATCGAACCCAGATTTTTGTGAACAACTATACCGGCTGAGCTATGGAGGCTCTGCGATATTTGAAAACACAAGATATGACTTAATACTCGGGTCTTCAATCTTCATAATGACGTTCCTTAGACCAGTGGGGACGAACCTTTTTATGTGCACGTGCCAAAAATTTACAAACCGAGTTGCTGTCGTGCTGGGCAGTTTTTAATAGGGGAAAAATTAATAGAAAATTGATCTAACTTAATGAATTAATTTATTTATTTATAAATGTATAATATATATATATATATATATATATATATATATATATATATATATATATATATATATATATATATATATATATATATATATATATATATATATATATATATATATATATATATATATAATATTTTCTAAATAATTATTTATAATTTTATAAAAATATTTTATTTTATTTATAATATTTATTTATATAATATAAATTTATAATATTATCCAATGTAAATTTGATTTTTGTATTATTAAATTGATTTTAATGATGTAGGTTTAAAAAAAAAGTAGTGAGAAAAATATTTATGCATTGTAACTCACCATAGAAGTCAGCTGAGCAGGGGAAGCAGCAGAAGGATGTCAACTTGTCGGCGAAACGCTTACCGTATTTACTCGAATATAACTTACCCTCGCATATAACTCGCACCCCTGATTTTACTTTACGAAAAAGACATTAAAAAGTTTTGCATATACTTCGCACACGAAAAATGTTTAAATATGTTCACGTCGAGGCGATAGTAACTCGCTCCCTGCGGTTAACAACAGTTCCTCCCCAACAGCTATAATATTGCAGATACAAGAAAAACAAGTAGTTTTTCTTGTATCCTTGAATAAGGTACAGAGCCTTTTGCAGTCTGTGTAATATATTTCTCAAGAAATAGTGCAATTACAGACATCTGGAATAAAAACGGCGCTAACTAATGAATCACATGTCTCCTCTCACAGAAACTATGCTGTATAGACTCAAGCAAAACCATATGTTGCACTGAAACACAGTATCTACCTAAAAACTATTGTCCAATTTTTCAATTACATGAAATAAGTGTTTGTTTTATTGCATTTGAAATTCTCGATGTGAGATCACAAACGTAACTTGAAATAAAATTCTACCACGAATTGAAAAACGCCATATAATGCATGTGTGAGTTCGCCTGTTTAATTTCAACTCAAACGCAAACAAGCAGCAATAAAATTCAACCAAGGGCTGAAACTTTGTGTAAGTTGAGCCCGCCGGTAATGAGAAGTTCCGTCGGAACGCAAACGACACCCCGTTGTGAATGTGTTAAAACTAAGAAATATATAGTGAATGTTGTTACGGCAGTCTCAAATGTTGTGGAATTCGGTTGAAGAGAATTAGCATTTCAACTCAACAATTGTCGGTTCCCTTTGTCTTTGGGTCGCGCAATCTTTTGTTAATACTGCACCAATCATATGCACGTCTTCATAGCTGCTCTCTCGTGTAAAAGAGAATTTAATTTACGTATTGTAACAATTAAAAAAAAGGTTGAATAATTAATAAGCTTATAAAAGGATATCACCTGTAAATCTTTGACGTGCCAGCCAAATTCTCGGACGTGCCACCTCTGGCACGCTTGTCATAGATTCGCCATCTGGGCTTTAGACTGTCACTACTAATTTCTCTCTCTGTTACACATTTTCTTAATGTCCTGTGTTTTGCAATAGGATCAGTACCAACGACAGATCAATATTCAGTAGTCTTAGGCGATCTTATGAAATTAAATATTCTCGTATATGTTTATGTTTCTGTGATTTTCGGGAGCGTGGGATTCTGTAAAGTTGCAATTTTGTGTTATCGGGAATGCGCAAGATTGGTGTCTCGGTTTTTCCCGATACCCAATAATCTTTCAACAAAGAGTGCTCTTTGTGACACAAATATGAACTATTCTTATTTCTATTTGTGCTTGCCGTGAACTTCTGTGCAGCCGCAAGCAACACTCCAACAACATAAATCCAGTTACTGAATTAAATGACACAAATGAAAGTATTAATGTAATTTAAAGTAAAGATATTACTAAAGTAATTTAACGACATTAATCGCAGTTCGTTACCACAATATGCCACTAATAGTCTGAGCAACTTCTGTAATGCTGGATTGAGAAGCAAGGTTTTATTATACTTACTGATTAAAGAAACGATTTATTTTATGTTTTATTCCGTTTCCAAGTTAGTCGGTGTTTGGCTCAGGGAAGTAGGAGTTTTTCTTCCAAGAGAACCGTATTTTAATTCAACAAAATCGAAACCATGCTCGAGAGGGTCACATAATTGCAAGCTTCATGCATTATTGTGAATAAGAATGAATGAATGAATGAATAAGAGCATGGCATCATGTTGTTGTTACCATACACTCATCCTTCCGCATAAAAAAAAAGAAAGAGAAAGAAACCAGAATTCTTCACGGTATGCATTACCTTCTCCAGTCCTCTGTCGTCCAATGTTGATGATGCTTCTTCTCTCACCTAGTCCAAACAGTTTTCGTTGGGCCATCAGTGAGGTCATCTGTCTTCATACATCGTTAACGAATGTCCTAAACACGATACATTCAGATGCACTTCCTTGCAATTCCAAGTTGCATTGCGAAAATATTAACTAAGTGCAGCACGTCATTTGAGATATTCCCAGCCATAGGCTCTACAATGACTTGACGTGATGTTTTTAGTAAATTTATCGCACTGTTCTTGCTATACCAGAGACAATTATACGTCTCTATCTTAGCAGGACAATTGTTTCTGAGATACTACCATCCATCGATCGTGAAATTATTGCTGTGCCCTGTTCTCATCATTCACCTCATTCTTTACCAATTGTCCTGCATACCTGAACGCAGATGTCTCTGGAGGCAGTCTACTGAGTGCTTTTAGCCAGGACCTTCAGAAGTTGTTACTTCTGTACACTGATTAATTCCATTTAGAATGGGATGTCTCTATTACTTTTCGCAGAGCATATATGGTTGTTTGCAGGTTATAATGAAAAATAAATTTGAAATGTTCAAACTTAAAATAAATTTAATAATTAGTTTGATAACGAAAATGCTTTTAAAATCAAAAGAGTGTAGAGTAGTATTTAAGTACTTACACATCATTTCTTCGAAAATTGCAATTTCAGAAATCAAATATCAGTTTGTCTATGCACTATATTGCTGATTCTATATTTCTGTGATCTCATTATGGAGAGGATGTCACAAAAGATATTAAGTGTTTTCAGTAGATGAGGTCTGTTTTTCTTTTCAAGATCTGAAGATATGATTAATATAGAGCATGTTCTGATCTGTTACATGTTCGTATGTTCTCTTTTGCCCAATAGCTTTATAGAACAGTGGTATTTCGAGTGAGCCATTGCGTGTGGGTACTGCTGACTGGGAATAAATTCTAAATTCTCCCTTTTTTTTTTTTTTGTAATTCACTTCAGACTATTTGTATCAGTGATATTATTTCATGTTCTACATGTCCGACATAAACTACTGTATTTTAAGGCTTCGTGAATGTAGCCACAGCCACGTAACCGTTCCAGCGGATGACCTTTTTTGACCAAGAAAAGAATGTGGACACTGCTTAAACTAAACTCGATTCTGAAGTGATTATATCTCCCACTCATCCGGTTTTGGATTCAGTTATAGCTTATAACATGCGAATGTTGATTCTACCTACAAATTTTGCAGTCCTTTGCATTTCTCTATCTTGTATTGCATTATTTTTAAATCTCCTTAACGTATATAGCATTTTTGTATAATTTATAGTATATACTTACTTAAATTAACACTAATAGAATAGTTAAAAATATTCATTGTGAATATGCTGGTGTATGTTTGATGTTTGTGATGTAAGAATATAAATTTAATTCATGTTAGTTTTATTTTGAATTTATTTTAATTTTTAATGAATCCTACTGAAGAAAGGTTGTAAATTCATAGACTATATCAGTACCGTGGCTGTAGATAACGTGAACACTTTCACGCTATCTACAAACATGGATCAAGCATGGGATCTGCCAAGATCAAACATAAGCCTTTTTCAAGCCACTTCGTTTCACAGACAATGAAATTCATTTCACACCTAATTCATCAATTAAGATGAACATTATTTACATACATTGGTTCTTCGACACTAATTCTGAGGAAGAATTTCTTTTTCTTTATTATTTCAAAATCAGATGAAAACTTGCATCTAATTATTCGGTCTACATCTAATTCGGATCACTTAACGTTATTTCAGTAATCAGTTACAGAAATAACGTTAATTGATCCGAATTAGATGATCTAAACTACAAATAAAAATAAACTAAAATAAATAAACAAAAATAATGAATTGCTTAATACGTAAAGATGTGATTAAAAATGATTATAGAAAACATGCCATTCACACATCAGAACTTGTCATAATATCTGCCAATTTACTTATTAGTTGCAAAAATGCGAACTTACCAGTATTCGCAGATTTTGCATCTGTAGAAGATGGCGGCGTGGTGGTGGTCGATGTAAGTTTTTCACTCTCCGGCTTTTTCGTTTCGAGGGTAGAATCAACTGAAAATGATTAAAAGACCGTGAATAATTATATAACACAAGTGAGTGTTTATTTTTATCATATTACAGAAAAATAAATCACGTTTTTGGCTCATTTTTATTTCGTTGCTCAAGTAACACTGTTAAGCATTTAATCTCTTAGAAAAGCTCATCGTTAATGGTTATACTGTGCAAATATCCAACAATACATGAAAGAATGTTTGAACAAAGCATCCGTAAACTTAACTTCTCCATTTAGCGTTAGACCATCAGGTAGAAACTACAAAAGACTCACTCAAGGCAAACAAACAAAACTTTCAGACACAACATTTAGTTGGGTTTTAGTTGCTGGTTGGTATCAACAGTTCAAAACATCCGTTAGGTAAGGAAAGCAGGGATTTAAAATTAGACGAATTGTATAATTCACCTAATAAAAAGCGAATACGTGGACGCTTCGGTTATCGTAAACACATTTTCATTTAGAACGTTTTTTTACCTTGGGTATAATATATGTTAAAGACACCAAGCTATTTTAAACCTGGTTTTAATCCATTTCCCAAGTAAGCAAACAGACAAGTAAGTTCAAGTTTGCGCCTGCAAGTAGTGCAAGTCTGGGTGACCAGCAAAGTAGTGCAAGTCTTAGGCAACTCGTGGTAAAGATGGAATAAGCTCTGATCACTATTCTTAATATTTAACCTTAATGCAAAATACATCTCTTTGATGAGATGTACGATGCTATGCATTAAAGGCAAGGGGCCACTACCCAGACCGGTTTCGACCTTTATTGAGGTTTCATCACCTTATGGTAACTTGTTTTGGTAAAATACTTATAAGCTCTGTATTGCTTAACCTTGGCATTTCTAAGCCTGGTTCCCACTGATGAGACCTCAATAAAGGTCGAAACCAGTCTGGGTAGTGGCCCCTTGCTTTTAATGCATAGCATCATACATCTCCTCAAAGAGATGTGTTTTGCATTAAGGGTAAATGCTAAGAATAGTGATCAGAGCTTATTCCATCTTTACCACGAATTGCCTAAGACTTGCACTACTTTGCTGGTCACCCAGACTTGCACTACTTGCAGGCGCAAACTTGAACTTACTTGTCTGTTTGCTTACTTGGGAAATGGATTAAAACCAGGTTTAAAATAGCTTGGTATCTTTAGCACATTTTCATTTACTTTTGCCCCGAAGATCCAATTCTCCCATTCATAGTACTGTTCAAATTGAGATACTTATTAAGTGTTGCTTCTAATATCAAATTTCAGCAGTTCTCGCGCAATATCACTGCCAATATCGATGTCTCCTCCTAAGCCATGTCTCAGTCTTTCGTGATATTTTCTAGATTTTTCTTGTATTTCTACAAATAGGTTACATTATAATGCTCATGTCACTGCTGTTGGATCTCAGACAAGACAATGAAATCATTTAATACCCCAAGTCTTTCACAAATATTCATGCCAACGTGTAATCCAATGCCACAACCTATCATCTGCAAAAGGAGAGAACCGTTCACTTATTCATTACAATGAGACGAATTTTTTCTACTTCTGGACATGTCAGCAAAATATGACAGTGTCAGTTATTTTATTAAATTCTTTAGTTTATAATTTGTTGTTGCTAATTTGCTAACACATTACAACAGAATTTAAGAACGTCGTGATAATAAAGTTCATAAAACCAGATAATAATTTTATGAACTTTATTAGATGGGATGAATGTGATCTCCCTCCTCCCAGTTTTCACTAAAATACTAGAAATAATAAAATACTAAAATTTTGTAAAAAAACAGTAAAATTAGTAAAAAAATAAATTAGTCATTTTTTATAAAAAAAATTAAAAACAAAGTTCTCCAGTAACCTAAGCACCAACATGCACTTCTCATCTTCACAAACTTAATTTATTCATTGTAAGATAAACTAATTTACAATGAATAAAGGAGATGAGGAGTTTACCTCCCGGAAACTCTTTTCTTCTGGTTATTAGAAAAATTCTCAAGTAAACAGAAAAGAGTTTCCGGGAGGTAAACTCCTCATCTCCTTATACAACTTTATAACTAATCTTCAGTGTAAAAGCTATAAAAGCTACTTTGCATCCTAGACCAGATTCGAACCCAGTCTTTCCGACTAAATCTCCTTAGCTTAGTGAAAACCGACTGAACTACGGAGCCTCAACAACTCCCACCAAATAAAGCTTCTGACGCAATGTTCCAAGATACTTTCTTAAAAAGTGGAGACTGCAGAACTTAGAAATCGTGCTCTGGAAGATTTTAACTGTTTAACGTCTAGATAACAAAGCAAGTAAATAAACAAAATAAATAAATAAACAAAAACTGCAGCAATTTCTGTAGGTTAAATTACGGTGTTCTGCAAGGTTCTGCCAGTATTATTTATAACTTACTTTAATGACTTCTGCGGCCTGAAATTATGAAGTAAAATAAACACCTTCGCAGATGACACTGCATTGATATTTACTGCAGATTCTGTAAATTATATGCACATTATGATAAGCACAGATCTAGATAAATAAATTTAATAATAACCTCCATATCTTTATTATAATACCTATTACACAGACATACAGATAAAAAGTAAAGGAATACTCTGCTTAGCACATAAGACAGTGTGTTTATATTCTTATTAACACTCAGTCTCCAGAAAAGATAGATAGGGTTAGAAGGCGCCTCACTTACTCTCTACAAGGGAACAAAAGTGTTAGATGATTTTATTTGTGATTCTTACATAATTGTAAATGTAAATGTAACTGCCTTTTAAATGTATAGAAATAGGAAACGCGAATGCTATTAACTTATTTAAGATTAAAATAATACAGCGTAAGAGGGAAACTGTGTATTAATATATTAGTATGAGTAGTCTCGATCTTAAAGGAGAAAATCAAGAAAAAGAAAACCTCCATATCTTTGTAATAACTATTACACACACATACAGATAAAAATGTAAAGGAATACCCTGCTTAGCACATAAGACAGTATACTAAGCTAAGGCGTGTGTACAAGTAAAGAAAGAAAAGTGATGGGAAGCAATAAGGTACATAAGATAAATATCATGAACCTAACGGAATGCTCTGGAGGTTACTGAAAAATCTAAGAAATGGAGGAAGGCGTACAGTAAAAGGATTCAGGCATGACAATAACGATATAAAAGCTGATTATTTCTAATTACTTCGTAATTACTACAAAGGATTGTTAAATTAGAGGGTGATCAACACTAGAAGAAGATATTCCAGAGGCAATCAGACGTACATATCAATAGTTCAGATAGCCATCAGAAAGCTGAGATGTGGGAAGGCAAAAATATTTGATAATGTTCGACTAAACATGCTCAGTTATGGAAGTGGAAAGGTTTATATTAGTTGCACTGCGAAATTTAGACAGTCTGATGGGAAATCCGAATTCCAGGTATTTGGAGCAGAGCTCTTATTTCACTATTTGCAGACGTCTGTACAAAGTGAAATTAGAACAAATGTGGAATTATAGAGGAATTTCCATGGTGAGTGTCCAGACAAGATTTATGATGTTCGACAAGCATACTTAAGAGGAGGATAAAAATCAAGGAAAGAAATTTGGGGAAATGCCAGCTGGATTAATGTCAAATAAGAATGGTCGGGATCGAATTTTCACTTGAAGGCAAATAGTCAAGAAACCATGGTAATATAACAAGGATTAAGTTTTGTAGATATGGAAAAGGCAAATGATAAGATGCCAAGAGATAAGCTGTTCTAAACCATACAAAATGTGGTATAAATGGCTATTATACACAGAAACGTAGCCTAAGTTAATTGGTAAGTCAGCTCTTAGAAATAAACGCGATACTGGAAGATGGTTGGGTATAGAGAAAGAGATTTTAAAATTAAAATGGAGATAGAACATAATTGCGTGTATTTATTTATTTATTCGTGTGCGAACTACAGAAAATGTAAGAGCATACATATAAATGATTAAACGCATACAATTAAAGAAATAGACATTAAAAGAATTGGGATTAAAAGCATACATTAAAACACAAAAATGCCACTTGCATGAAATATTAAGCAAAAACATAAAATGTCAAATTTCACTCATCCAATGACTAATATACTTTAAAGCTGTTTCATTACACTGCATTAAATTTTCTCGAGTATATATATTATTAATGTCTATTAAGCAGCACTGCAGAAGATGATCTATTGTTTGTGTTTCACCACATAAGAAGCTGTCATTGTCTGTGTAGTTCCATCTGGCCACATTCTGCTTTGATCTGTCCATTCCAGAACGAAGTCTATTCAATGTCTTCCATCTTTGCCAGTCAAGATGTAAGCCGGAAGGAAGAGATTCGTTTATGTTCAGAGCCTCTGGACATTGTTCTTGCCACATTGTTGACCTTGTAGCTTTTATGAAATCAACCAAATGTTCAACTGAGTGAGTAAAACTTTTCTTTGATCTTAGCCTCTTATGTACTGCAACATGTCCATACAAAGGATGCCGTTAATCATTTGTATGGACATGTTGCAGTTGCACATTTAAAACTTCGTTTCGGTGCGTTTAAACCTAAGACAAACAAATAGAGTTAGGACGGGAATGACCTAACTCTTCTTTCCATAAAAACTCAGCTTAAACAAGCACTACAACACAAACTAAAATAATGTTTGATGACTGAAGTACCATCCCTGAGATTTGCTCATATCGTACAGTCCATCCATAAGGTAGCAGCAAAAACTTTGGAAGGCAAGATTTCTTCATCTTCTCAAAGGAAATGGCTAACACGCACCACTGAAGAATTGGTAAAGAAACGCAATGCCATTAAGCAGCAATGCAGGAATCAGAGGATGCAAAATGTACATCCTCATTTAAAGCAACTAAATTATGAAGTATATAGGATATATGTTCTTTCGAAGTGACATGGAAAACTACATCCAGGCTATTTGTTAAAAACTACAACTCTATCAAAACTCTTAGTTCAGAAACCTGGCTCATTTTCATCTAATATACTGCAACTCCATGAGTTTTTTTTTTTTTTTTGCTATATGAATATTTCTGTATATACGAGTAATTCCCTATTCATACATGAATCAATGATGATGATGAAGAGATAATAATAAAAATGCCTATTACTTCTACAATCATGCATATACTTTGTCAACATACTCTGTTTGCTTGCTTGCTTCAGAAGTTATTAACAATAATTTCATAATCTCCCCTGCACAAATAGCAGGAGAGATTATGAAATTATTGTTAATAACTTCTGATTATCGTTAAGTGAGAAGTAGGTTTGATGCTAAACTATCACCTGGACAGTTTTGTAGAGTTTCGTAAATAGGCATCTTTTAAAGTAAATCTAGCAAATTGCTGTCTCTTAAATTTTGCTCTGTAATATTCTATTGTCGCAACTTCACTGCAGATGCCCTGTCAGAAACCTGGTTCACTTTGATCTAATGTACTGTAACTCCGTCAGTTTTCTTTTTTTTTCTATATGAATATTAGGTAGAAAATTATGAGTAGTTATGTACATTTATATTATTAATATTATTATTATTATTATAGACCGCCACAAATATCCGCTAATTTTACAGCAGAAGTCTGAGAGACCGCATTCTAGCAGCTAGCAAGAAAACAAGGCCGACAACATCGATTGTAACTGGCAAGAAGCTCCCAACACCAATCTATATATCCGAACACTGGACTCCAAACTTTACATATCTTTTATACCAGGCAAGGGGGAAAAAAAAGAAAGAGAAAAACAAGTTCCTGTGGATTAAGGTTTCACGGATATTTATGAGACAGAATGAAAACATTCGAGTTTATATAATTGCAAGATACGACCTACACAGTCTACCAAATACATTAACCCTCCCCATCCTTAAGAACAAGATTTAAAATTATTTTAGAAATTATATCATGCAGATCTCAAATCTAGGCGAACATATCCGGTCAGAAATTATAAATTTAACAGTCCTTGACTCTTTGAAGAAATGGACAGACATTTCCACCAATACCGACTTCACTATCATACACACAAACATAAGAAGTATAAAAAAACACTGGCTTACATTGATAAGACTGCTCAACTATACCTTGACAAATATAGAAGTACTAATACTGAATGAAGTTGCCATAAATGACACTGAAAGTTATGCATACAATATTAATAACTACTATTCCTACAGCTTATGTAGACCAAACAAATGAGGAGGTGGCATTATGGTATTTAACAAAGAAAATACAGTGTGACCGAAAAACAAACATCTCGAACATGCTGAAACACTAATATTGGAAATCACAAATAGCGACAAACATAGCATCAAATACACAATAAAGATTATACACAGACCCCCCCACATAATAATCCAGTCAGCTTTCTGAATGAATTAGAATTATGGATAACTGGCATTGAACTCCGCACCATAACAGAAGACATTAACATAAATACACTTGGCCATGCTTCTTCAACCACTAATCTTGCTATACTAAGCCAGTACAAGATAAACCCCACTATAAACTTCCCAACAAGAGAAGAAATATTCAACAATTCATTAACGTGAAAATTGCTGGTCACTACTTTGTCTCAACTTCGTTCCATTATGTAACCCCCCACCCCAATACCGCAAAACTCGATCATATTAAAAAGCATTGTCGGAAACCTTGTATAAAAATACAGACTGGAATTGCCTACTTAAAATAAATGATCCTGTAACTTTATATGAGGACTTCCAACTAATGCTCACAGAAATATACAAAAAAGCCACAAAACCTACACGGACGAGGCGACAAAGCGACAATAACCCATGGATAAATGGCGACATTTTAAATAGTATTAATGTAAAGAAAAATCTATGGAAAAGATTAAGTCACCCAGTAATACACATTTACAAACCTTATACAAAAACACAAGAAATCAAATAACAACAAAAATTCCCGTCGAAGACGTGAGGAACTTGAGGATCTTCCTCAGGCATAGCCCAGTTAGCTGGTCTTGGGCGCGGACAGTAGGATTTTTTCTCCTCCAGTTTATCTGGCGTTTTTCATCCCGCAAGCAGGCAAACCGGCACCTTGAACATACGCTTCTACAGCCAAAAATATACCTCCCCCAGCTGCAGACTAGGCGACAGATCGGTTGGGAATGGTAATAACAAGTAGTCGCATCTAAGTAACACGCGGACCCTGCATAGGAAGCGTTATTTCCGCTTCCTATGAAAGAAGTGAAAATATGAAGCAAGCATGGACTATACTTAACGAATTAGTAACTCGAAAAAAGAAAACTTCAGCACAAGATTTTATTGCAAAAAGCTTGGGTCAGGATATGAACCTAAAGGAACTATTCAACTACTCCTTCACAAACAATATCACACAACTTAAAACAGATAATCTACCAACAATCAACAAAGAATCACGAACACAAAGTCAACAGCAAACCATGTATTTTCCACCAGTAACAAAACAGGAACTAGCGGAAGTGCTCTTACAGCTAAAAACAAAGACCACTCCAGTAATAGACAAAATAATACTCATAGACCTTTTAACACACTTTGAAGAAATAAATCCTATCCTTCCTTTTAGGAGATATCGTTTAGGAAATAAATCCTATACTTCTGAGACTTGTGAGACTTCTGAGACTAAAATCTGCGATAATTTCACCAATTTACAAACATGGCAAGAGAAACGAACTATAGACCAATAGCTAACCTACCAGTCATTTCCAAAATTCTTGAAAACATAACGCTCACCAGACTACAGAATTGTTTACAAAAGTACAACATTATCCCAGAAAACCAGTACGGCTTCCAGAAAACAAAAAGCACCATAACCTTATTAGAAGATATTGCCGACGCCATAAACATAGCCCTCGATAAAAACAAGTTCGCAGTGCTTATACTTATTGACTTAACTAAAGCTTTCGATACACTTGAACATGACATACTGCTGACCAAACTATACACAGTCGGAAGAAGAGGAACACTGCATACTTGGTTCAGGAACTATCACAAGAATACAGGTAACAAAAATAGACTCATGTTACAGCCGGACTATATAGATAAAACACGGAGTGACACAAAGCGCCATATTATCGCCTACCTTGTTCAACATATACATTAACGACGTTCACAACTTGGCTACACGAAGTAAAATATATCAATAGACGACACTGCGCTACTAGCAGTCCACAAAGACATCAACACCGCTCTTTCAAAGCACACAACAAGACCTAAATGAAATCATAACATACTTCTACCAAACCCGAATTGTAATTATTATTATTATTATTACTCGTGACGCCTCCAAGGAGTCCGAAGACTCATCGCGGGAGGACACCTATTGCACAACTCTCCATCTCCACCACTACACTGAACCTCTACTACCAGTCATCTACATCACCGCCATCTACTGCCCACCACCACAGCTAATATTTTTTGTCTGTAAATTGCGTGTGTTCTGAAGGGCCGAGTTGTCTGTAATCAAAGGCAAAACGCAGATGTTAATTATATAATCCGAGAATCATGCGCCCTGCACCACTATCGCTACACTGTCACACATACCACTGCATTAAAACAAAAATAACTGCCAATGTCCAGAAATCACACCCTAACACATGCAAAATACTTTGGCCTTTACGCAGATTGCCACTGTAAATGAGCAAAACATATAGAATACCTGCACACTAAACTTCGCATCATTGAAGCAAAAAAACATTTCCAAGTAAAAGACATGATTCCATATAACGTAAAAAAAAAAAAAAACTCCTATATCACTGTATTTGCGAATCGCTGCTCAGGTACGGCATAACAGTCTACTAAAACACAAACTTCCATCTAGCGAAACTGTAAACATTACATCGGAAAATTATTTAAACAGTGATTTGGAGGCCTCACATGGAACAGTCAATAACCTAACCTAACTTATGGTGATGCACAAAATCCTGAGTATAAAAATTCTGAAACAGTACTTATTACTTCAAGAACACCTATCGTAAAAACAGACAAGTATCGCATAAAACGACCCACCACAACTCTTTTCGCTCCTAGATCTTTCAACAACTCATACAGTTCGGCAGTGAGATCACATCTCATACCAATGCTACTCAACATTCTACTACAAAACTTAAAACACACAGACAATTACAGAACATTAAGACGCGAATTTTGGAAGCTATACCGACATAGTTAACATAGCATTCACACCTATTTACATTTCACAAATCACCAGCAAGCAACGCCTACTTTCCATCCATAAAAAATACCAAACAACATAAATAGTGTATGCTAATCCCGCTCTCTTCATAAAAGCGAACCCTAGCTTCGAAGTAGGTGGGATTAGCACGGCTTAATCAAATAATCCTCATTAGCCAATCACTACAATTAACTTCCAAGTCGCAATATATTGACCGATAATTATAATTATAATTATTGTTGTTATTATTACATAACATGCCGTACGAAACCGAAAATATAATATCTGAATAGTCTAATTGTAAATTGCCGTATGATAACGATAACACTTTGTCAAATTAAAAAAAAAAAAGGAAATATATAAATAATAATTAAGTAAAAGGCAGCATGATCATATTAACTACCTTGTGTCACAGTAATCGTTTGCTACATTTGCAAATGATTACTGTGATCGTTATTATTCTGTCATGGATTCCCCATTATGTAAATTATAAAGATATTAAGAGTGAAAAGTGTAACGTAAGGAATTATAGCAATGTTGCCTAAATATTATGAAATATATGTCATTCTCTGAGAGGTAATGAAAAGTGAAAGTAAAGTGATTAAAGAATAAAAAAAAAAATAAAAATAAATTGTAAAATTGAAACATAAATGAAAAAAAATTCAAAAATAGCTGTTTCACTATTTTAATGTAAAACTGTAACTGTAAATTGCTTTTTTTAGGATTACTATTAATTTTACCATTAATTATAGTATTATGTTGCCCTAATCATAATAATTTTAATAGCATGTAATGAAATGTACCCTACAATCATGTAATTTCTTTGAAAGAAAATAAATTATACTTATTATTTAAAAAAGAAAGAAAATTACATTAATTTCACGAATGGATGAATCTTACCACCATACGATAGCACTTACAGCACTGATAATAAGCAGGACAGCATGCTTCTCGGTTTATGTATTTTGGTATGCACCCTTCTATTGAAAGTTGACATTTTGGTTGAATGCACATTTTCTTCCCTCTAATGCAGTAGCAATATTGACAGGCAGATGGCGCCACCATTGCTGATCCTTCTGTATAAAACAAGCCTCTGAAATAGCAACCTGAAAAATAAAAATATAGAACGCTATACCATCCCTTTAAAATACGTATTCAGTTTGAATCAGATATACGAAAGGCGATTATAAAGTAATGAAATAAAGCTAACATACTTTTATTCATGCATTCGTATTGACTTCATTCTTTTCAAAACAGTCATCTTATAAAGCTTGAATCAACTTTATTTACATTTTTTTGCACTTTTATAATTACTGACCAAAATCTTCCTTTTACGAAACTGAAGTGTTTCAATTTTCAGGTGACTAGTTTAGAATTCGTGTGCTTTCAGTCTAATATGACTTTGACATGCACGACTGTAATTAAAAGACTGAACCTCCAATGGTGGCGATGGATGATATCTCAATTATTAAATTTTAAAGCTTCACTAAATAGACACGCTCTTTAAACCATTACCAGAGACAATTCGAAAATATTTAGCTAACATGAGATCGCCATCATAGGAGTGGTAAACTAAAACATATGTTAGTGTTTGATAAGTCTACAAACAAAAATATGAATTTTAAGAAAAATAACATCTTGTACTGTATTTTTAAAGAGTCTCAATGAATCCTCAACAACTATGAGACTTTTCTTAAGAAATCTGCCAGTTTTTTCCCTGAAGAAAGGAATGATATTTCTTTTTTTCAAGTGGGAATATTACTTCTTGCTTGCATCAGTTATGTAAAGAAAGGATACCCTTTAATAATAGAGAGATCACTCACAAGGAGAAGCTGAAATCGAATCATAGAAAGTACCAGTAATGTGCTAGACGTATGTACCATATTCCTCTAGCACATTACTTGCTAAGCACGCCATACTCATTTGGGGGGGGGGTAATCCCTTATTTTGAAAATATTTTCGTCGTGGATCGAGACGTATACACTCTGTAGATGTCTCTTTAAAAGGAATCTGCAGAAAATTTCTGCATGCACATCAATTAAGCATTGCCAAATACAATTGGCAGTGTGTCAGAGAAATGAAAAGTATAAGCAGCTGAATGAATCCAAGATACTATCAAGTGGGCCTGAAATACTTTCTGAGGAGCCCACGCTCCTTGGGAAAAGATAGTGTTTCGTGTCGATTATCTATTAGCCAGATCTTTGAGAATCGCTGTTTGGCGATTACAGGAGCTACAAGCACTGCTTTATGTGTATCCAGAACGCTGGAGTGCTGCAATTCGTTAATATTCACAGCAAAATTTCATTTCAGTCCACCAGTATTTGTTAACAAAAAAATATATAAATAAATAAATAACAGCGACGAATCACGCTATATGCTCTTTTAATCGACGTATTTATGTTGGAAGTATTCTTTGAGAATGCGTTTTGTCTGTAATATTAGTGGGGGAGGGGTGGTAATCGTGGTATAGAATAAATTCAGAGGTAGTGCATGACTATGTTATCCGTTTTTAACACCACTGCTACAATGAATCTTAGAAGTCCGCATTCTTTGATTAAAGTGATAGCAAATATCACTAACCTGACCATTATCTAATAGTGCGCTAACTCCACTCCACAGGCATACTTCCATATTTAATTTCCGAATATGTTACAATCATTCACTCTAATGTCTAATTTCTTAAATTATGTGCATTTCATGAATATGCACATAATTTCTTACAGAGCATAGTAATTTAAATATAGAAATTCCTTAATTAATGTTTTGTAATATATCCTGAACCATGTTCATTTCTCTATCTCTTTCCATGAAGTTTCGAGGTACGAACATCAATGTAGGGACTAGCAGTCTTAATTACCTGCGGTACAATTAAGACTGCTAGTCCCTACATTGATGTTCGTGTTCTATAATTGAAGCGGCATCGGTCCTTCCATTATCCAACATGATAAACGGACCTTTCGTCAATCAATAACTGCAAACGTGAGGTTTGGAGAGAATAACATCTGATCATTGTGGAGATCACCGTTAACCCGATGAAGCATTGGTAGGTTTTTGTTTTCTTTTCTTGAAAAGGTAAGATGCGGGTCCAGAAAGTGAAGTACCGGTTAAGATGGGTATTTTAGCGTATAATAAAACTTTTTTTCTTCTCTAAGTTTCAGAGAAGAAAAAAAGTTTTATTATACGCTAAAATACCCACATATGAACTTTCTTATTCCACATAGTCGCTATTTTGACTTCCAGACATTTTTGGTATCATGGCGCCAGCTTCTTCATACCGTGTCAAAAAAAGTCTGCCGCCAGTAAGCTCGACCACTGAGTCACGCTGTTCTTCAGTTCCTCATCTTCACAGCACTGAGATGAAGCCACTGCTTCATATGCAGGAACAAGGGGGTACGGACTCTAGGGTAGGTGATCGAAAAAGGTCCCACCCAAACTTCTGAATTGCTCGTCTGAATTTCTTCAGCGTTTCCAATACGCATCAACATTAATTGTTGTTCCTCTCTGAAGATAATCAAAGGCAAGATTTGGTCCTAAAAAACAGTGACCTTCCTTTTCTCTCTCTTTTTTTTTTTTTTTTTAGCCGAAGGTGCTTGTTTGAATATTTTTCTTTCGGAGATAATGAATGGAGCGACGGCATTGACTGTTGTTTTGACTCGACGTTTCTGTATAAAATCAAAGTTTCGTCACTAGTCACGATACGAGGAAAAAGGTTCATCTCGTTTATTATGATAACGCTCCAAAATTTTTTGAGCCGATTCCTCGTTGCTGTTTACGCGCATCGGTCAGCATTTTTGGGACCCATCCGTCACACAATTTCTTCTACCCCAGCTTTTCTGTTACGATTTCATGGATGACTGAGCGTGAACATTCTGGGAATTCGAAAGAAAGTTTCGTAATTGCGAAACAACGATTCTCAGGAATTTTCGTGTTCGCTCTTTCTACCAAATCGTCTGTCACCGCACTTAGTCGGTTACTGATCGTGAACATTTTTGCGCCCCTCTTTAAACAAACGACACCATTGCCTAACCTTACTGTCACTCATTACGTTAGGCCCGTAAACCTTACACAGTTATCAGTGAATTTCTGCAGCACTATTGTTTTCCTCCAACAAAAACCGTATCACACCACGAACCTCGGAACAGGCGGATTTTGTATCACAGCACTCAATTTCGGGCATCAACTTCAGGCATCCAACAACGTCCTGTTGATCATTTTACTTTTCCCAGTATTTGTGACAGAAACATAAATATAAACGATGCATCTGAAACTGACGACTACAGCTGATCTGTTTCTGACTGAATCACCAAAATCGCCCCAGTCAACAACCACTGTATGTCTCAATTCGATCTACACTGTACAAGCCGTTTGCTTATGACTTTGTGCGATCAGAAGATATAGTAACCCTCTGTTTAAAAAAAATGAACGAATGAACAACCAGAGGATTTTAAAATTATCTTTTTTAATTTTTAATTAAAATTTAAATTAAATTAAAAATTAGGATTTTTAATTCTAAAACTCATCCTGATTTCTTTGACTTCCTATCACGGAATCTATCCGCATTGTAACTAACCAAAGAGTGGAGTCTCCTTTCTGGGCTACTTATTCGGTTAATTATAAAAAATGAAATGAAGTGTATGTGTGTGTGTGAGAGAGAGAGAGAGAAAGAGAAAGAGAGAGAGAGAGAGAGAGGGTGTCTGTTGTCAAACCGGTTGTACTCACTTCGCTCCTCTCTAAAATGATGTAATCCTTTGAGAATCAACAGCCATCAGTATAGATTCTGCCTGTCTATATCAATAGTAAGTCTTTTAACCTATAACATAACTTACCTGTGGACACAGTACGGTTTGAAGAATCCTGTGCTGTTATTTTTGATATTTCAGAGCATTTCACCCGATCTGGCACTGAGGCCTGCATTTATGCTATTCATAGATGGGGTGAAGATAACTTATTCACATGAATGATACTAAAATACAATCATGTCTTCTTTTTTTTTGCAAAAACGAGGGTCCCAATTCACCCTGCGTTACACATATCATCCTGCAGACTCAGTTCTCTTTTTCTAAGACATACATCTACTTCTGCAATTCCTGGATTTGCCAGAGGTAAATGTAAGTTCGATAATTTCCTGCCAGGGGAAATTCCTTTGGCAATTTCTATTAAAACTTTGATTCCTTCCCCCTCTCCCACAGCTTGATGGGACAGTACACTAAGGGGACCACCTTAAAATTCTTGCTGTCCAGAAGAGGATGGTCCAGCTGATCAGTGATCCTTCTCTCACTGACCTCCTTGAAGTATCATTGTGTCAGTGACTGCCAATTTCAGTTTGAGACTTTTCTGCATGTACTTCTATGGCATTGCTCCACTGAACCTGCTTCCGTCATTCCTCCGCTAACAACCGAGACCGTTATTTCATGAGTAGCAGCAGCAGTCCAACATTTTTATCCGAATTAAACTACACCGATCTTGCTTCCTCTCTTCCTCATTCATTAATCTGCCTGTAGTCTCTTGAATAGCCTTCCTCACGAAATGTTCCCTAAAAATTGCAACCATCAATTCCTCCAAAAAAGTATTCCCAAAATTATATCCCAAAAAGTTCTGCAAAGCACACCACACCACACGGGGTTTATATAAATATAATTATTGATATTTGTTATTTTTTTTTAAATCAAAATATTGTAACACTAAGCATAATCACTTACCTCCTGGAGGAAGTTTTCGATGTTCTATTCTAGAAAATGAAGCCTTGTGTAAATTTAGTCCTTCGTGTAAATCTTTCGGTACGATAGCCACATTCTGGACATTTAAGGGCCTTTCCGTGGAGTTATTTCCGCCAGACTGTGTTTTGATGCTCTCGCGACTGGGGATAGTCCTAATATTCATAGTATAACGATATAATTCGGGCGAATTGGAGGACAGCGATGAAACTGTTGTGGATTTTATGGCAATCGAATTCTTAGACGAACTAGGAGAATGCATTGAGAAGACAGATAACGGTCTGCTGAGGAGTGTGCCGTTTATTTGAAGACTTTTCTTTTCACTAGACATGGTACCATTTCTGTTTGTATTGTTAGATGATGACAGACTGGACTTAATAGCTAAGGATGGAAGTTCAAGCCGTTGTCGGTCAAGAGAATTGTGGACTATATTTGCTCTTTGATTTGTTCGGTTATTATTCTCACTTTGGTCGCTTTGTGCATCAGACAGAGCAGGACCTGTTGAGAGAGGCATCAACAGTTTGAAAAACGAAGGTTTCTTGGTGGTATCATTCGTTGTCAAATGAACCTCTGCTGTGGGCACGGTTTCCTCAGGTTTCCTTGAAAACATGTCTTCATTTGAACCGCTAAAGTTTCCAGATGCATCTGAAAAAAAAAACCCAAAAAACATATAATTAAATAAGTTAAGGTAATTGATAAGGAGTCAGATTTGTTCTCATAATTTTCTTTTTTATGTGATGTTATTTCTGTTGTTTGGATGTGTGGCGCAGGTTCTAATTCCTTCAATCTCATAATGCACTCGTGGTGCTTAACGTACCCTTCGTTGTTTGCTGCATAAAAACGTAATATATAAAAGAATAAACAAATAATAAATGATATAATAAATATATTATTATAATAATTTTCCTAGTCTGGTTAGACGAATGGTTAACATATACTCTCTCTCCAATAGTCTTCGGATTTGAATCCCTGGATTTTGCTGATTGTCTTAGGTGGGAATGAATTTCGTCTCTTCGTATGATCGCGCTACAAGCAATTTCACTGTCAAACTATACCTTTCTGATTGGAGTAAAATGACAAATAGGCCTACTATTTGGTAGATAACTTTAATCACCTCGCAAAACACCAGCGCATGCTTATTGAGGGGAGAGGGAAGTTCTGAAGTGGCTGATGCTAAGTTTGGTCGCCAGAGTATGTTGCCCATTCTCCTAACGTGTAACTGAGTGATAAAACATACAAGGGTATACTGTAGAGATGCAGGGGCCTTCCCCATTTTTGAAGACACAGCAAGAAAGCTGTTTCGCACAAAGTGGCCACCAGTTAGCATATGAGGATCGAACTATGTATTATCACGCCAAGGTCGCTTCCTGATCGGCTAGCACATAATACCACTCTCATCTACACTTTCAGATCGTACCTGGAAGGAGGCGGTGTAACGGAACCTGGGGTACTCTCGAGGCCATGTTATGACATGCACATTCGATGCTCTGTGTGGTCGTAATAACTAAGAACCGATCTCCTCCCACTTTTTCGTGTTCACACCATAGTCCTTTTTCTTTTCAGCGCCGTCATAACAATACACTCAAATAGATATCGTATCGCTGCGATTAAAATAAAATAAAAAACTCACTCCAAAAGCCAATAAAAGAAAAATTAAAAACTTTTTAAAAAAAAGAAAAAGAAAAATCTTCTCTTTATTCACTTCACCAACATTAGTGTGGTATAAACATTGAATTAAACACCAAATGTGCACATCACCCAAAACCAAACTGTCCATACTATAATGTGTTTGATTCTTTCCGCCACATGGTGGCACTCATGCTTTTCTTCGATGTGATATTCAAGATTAGTCATCAAGAGGATGTTCTTATTAGTAGTCTAATCTTGAATCTCATATTTTTGACTTATTGCGTAGGATCCTTTTGCTCATTACATTTCATTCATTTCTGTTTCTATCACTCTACCGATTCTGACAATCATTCTCTGACCGATTTAAATTCTAATCCACGAAGTTCAATTTCCTGTAGTCCAAATACCTTAAAACTGAAAGATATACCTTAATTACTTCGTTGTCCACAACTTCAAAAGCCTCACGTTTTTCAGTTCCTCTAATCTATTTCAATTCCATTGTTCATTTGCCAACGAGAATATCAGACGATCCTGTTCGCTCATTTAATCATCTGTTTCTTTTTTTAAAACTAGTTCTACGTTCAGATTCACTGTTGAGGTAACTACTCGCCTTGGTAGGTCAGATCATAACCTTATACCAGTTTCATCTCTAGTGGAATGTTCTCTTCCTCCGTTATACACAAGTTTGTATGCTGTGGAGTTACAACTGAAAATGGATGTAGAAGTCTAAGATCTCTGAGACTTTTCTCCTCATTTCCATCTTGAAACTACTGTTTCTATTCTTCAGATAATTGTGGTGATATTGTAACTGAAAGGGGGAGAAAAATTCCCAGCTTTATACAAAAGCCTAAACTGAAGCCACCAACGCAGCAAAACCATTATTAGCAGAGCCGTTAATAATTGATTTATAAATCTGACTATGAAAAAGCAAAATAATGCGGAAAAACTAACCGCCTTAGCCAATGATAGTCATGCCTTTTGCACATGCACAAAAGATGTTGTAGGCAATTTCTTCCAATTTGTGCTCCCGCTTCTTTTTTCTCTCGCTCTCGCCTAGATGGTTGCATTGCAACATCACCAAAAGGTAAAGCTGAAGTACCTCTTGACATAATTCTTCTCATCCATGTCCTGCGTAGATTATGACATCCACCCTTACCTGGAATACTGCATCACATGCAATGCACTAGGCCACCTGTGGCTTTCTGCTATAAATTCATGGAAAATTTGTGATCAACCTGCATACCAGAAAGGCTTTTGATCCTTTTGATCCTGTTCTATCTCACCAATCGTAAAATGGTGCTCAAGGTGTGTCCCTGAACTAACAATCCTGTCCGTTATCATCTCCACACCATATTAAACTATATGGTATATAGTTTAATATGGTGTGGAGATATAGGGAATGTTGTATATTGGGAAAATTGTCAAAATATGACAATATTCCCTATATACAACTGATTCAAAAAAGGGGGAGAGACAAGCGTGCACCATCAAACTCTTGATGTAACGCTTTCTAAAGAGAAGAGAATTGAACATCAGCCAGTAACTTCTTCCTCCACTACCTTTACGAAACCGGCCAGCTAATAAGTGACTAGCAATGCAGATTTCGTCAGTCAAGATCCACTCGTGCCATGGGAATGTCTGGAAAAACTTGTGCTGTTGCACTTGACATCTCCAGGACATTCGATAGCGTTTGATATCGAGTGCTACTCAGCAAACTGCCATCATAAAGTCGTTCTTCGACTCTTTGTAACTGTACTGTCAGTTTCTTTAGGATAGTTCACTACATGATATGAGGGTGCTCTCTCTCTCTCTCTCTCACTTCCTTGATTTTTGAATTAATGCAGGTGTTCCTCTGGATTCTGTTATTTCCTTCACCCTTCCTCGTATATAAAAGCAATTGTCATTCTAACACCTCGTTCACAGTTTGGATGATAATAGCACTCTCATTTCCTCGTACTCATATGGCAATGTCTGTAGTGATCAAACATCTCAAGGTTGAAGATCGTCTACTATCAGATTCCTAAACACTAGTCTTCTACCACCCTTCGATGGGGTGATAACCACTTATTCTATATTTAATGCTTCCAAAACACAAGTTTTTTTTTTCGAAAACAAATCTTGTCTTGTTCCTCATGTTGTATAATAATGTTTAGCTTAATAGTCACCAACACACCTTAGGACTAACACCTACTCATATCCTTTCTGCAATAACCATATCACATCTGTAGGATGGTCATATTCAAAAGAAAACAAAATACTAACAATAAATAAATAACATTTTTTCCATTCAGGACCTCACTTTTCATCCGTCCTGCTCTCATACCATAAAGCAAACATCACTAGAAAAGAATAGACCGATCATAAGGAAGATCCCGACGATTAGACACGATCTTCAGCAGGTGTTGAGGTAACGTGTATGTTCTAGATAATGTGCGTTTATGATGGGATGTGAATGGTTTGCGTCTTATTTCCATTTCTCATCCACGTCATTGATCCACATACAGAGCAAGTCAAGCGGAATATTATGCAGGAAGTAAGTGGTCTCATGTGCTTTAAATGCCCTCAGAGAACAATATTTATTAAGCGCAGGCAACCAAGTGAATCTCCCATTTGTACTTATGTTAAACATTCAGCCATTTAATAATTTCCGTGTTCGTCGTTTAGAAATATACTAAGACTGATAACTGAAACTTTTTTCAAAATTATTATTTATAAGAGTCAGGAAACTTGCATCGTTGAAATGTGTTTTCAAACACTGTGGGTCGTTAAAGAGTGCCGCTGTTTATGAAACAGCGGCAGTTATTTTAATTATACAGGAAAGAGGGCGCCTTACAACTTGATTCAGAAGTTTTGCTAACTTTTTTATAATAATTCCATCCACTAAAGATGTAAACCTCTCTAACTAATGTTCGATAGGTACCCTGGTGGGCTAATAGGTAGATAATTCGAAGATCCTGGTATCGAGACCAAACACAACAATTTTTAAGCCATCACGGGCCTCCATTTAATTATCAAGGATTTAATTCAATTTAATATTCTCATGAAATAATATAATATCCAGAGTTTCATAGTACGCTGAGGATTAAATATTTGCTATCATTTTCGTACTTTTGTTTTATTGATTCATATGAGTTTTCTAATTATGATCAAAAATATCAGAGACAATTTTTTTTTTTTTAAAGAGAGAACTTAGAGCGTAAATTATGAGATTTGCAGTGTGACAATATTTCTCGTTCCATAATGCTAGTTTATTAGAATTTTTGGATATTATTTTCTAGTGCTACTCGAAGAGCGTTTTCTAGATATTTTTCTTGAGTATATGGCCTGAATAATTGATCTATGGAACAGACAAGTAGGGTTTTTCCTCCAGAAAACTTGGATTTCTAACACTGCATCTTACAAATCCTTACGGCATAACTAATATTTCAGACAATAGCATGCATTTTATTGTTCGAAGATCAGGATATATCAATAATGGTGGTAAGTTGTCGTATTCTTGCCCAGATACCTAGAAAATCATCAATTGCAATTGTCGTAGATCAGTCACAATAGAGACTCGCGTATGCTTACAACCAGTTACTTACTAATTTCTTAAATTTTAGACTAATCGGAATTTTACTATTCCCTTTGAAAATAAAATTATTTAAAAAAAAGGTCCTTCGATTTCGTAACCATAATTCCGAGATAAGGTTGTTAGCCTCTAAGTAAACACTACGTGTAAATTGCGTGTGTTCTCCTGACTGGTTTTCCTCACCTCCATCTCCGTATGAGACTAGTAAACTCAGCTTCGATTGAAAAATAAAATTACTGTTAATCAGCTGATTGAATTAAAAGGTGATCGTTTTAAATGGATTTAGTAGCAAGAATATTTTTAATGAATTTCTTCTTCCCTTGAGTGCAAGCTACTGGATTTTGTTAATTTTAATTTTATTTAAAACAAGTTTTTAACCCTATATAGTACATTAGCAGCGCAGTTGGCTAAGGATTAGAAAATCCAAAAATCCTGCACTAGAAATCAAACGTGATGCATATTTTATCCCAAGCCCCTTCAAGCATCCTGCGACACTCGACAAAGTGTTAGTCAGGTGTGAGATTTTGTCGAGATTCGCGACAAAAATCGTTTGTCACCTGAACTTTGCAAGGAAGAAAAGAAAGAATGTCACTGAGACGATTTCTGGAGGGAAATTTTTTTCTTGAAGGAAAGAATGGAATAATCTATAAGGCCAAAATGACATAATTCAGCAACTTTGAGTGGATTTAGGGTTACATATTCAAAGAACTCTGTTCTACACACCAAAAAAGTAAATTTTTTTCAAGCCTCCAAACACGCAGGTCATGCCTTTCACCGGACAACTAAACCGATGTACAAGTTACCAGCACTACTTATGAAAATATTTTTTTCTAGAATATTGAATCAGCGTCCACATTTAAGCAGCCCGCTGAAAGGAACTAGTGGAAACTATTCTTGCATAAAACTAATTGCATGTTTTGCACTTCACAGATTCTTTCTAACCAAAAAGCTTCCTCAAAACATTTGATAAGAAAGATTTTAAGTTTTAAGAATTCCGAGTTTGCTCAGGAAGAGTGAAAAGTGGAAACATTTCCACGTATATCTGCGTCAGGGAATGTCACCGAATTCATTATTTTTATTTTTGATGCATTGCCCAAAGGGTATTATCTGTTCATTCAACTTAACCGGTTTCGATGGCCTCGCCTGCAAAGCGGAAGTTGGGGATTCAGAACAATCCTCCGTGATATAGATCTTTGTAAAGCTTTTTTTTAGTAGAGATTTACCCATTTGGGAATTTTTTTATATAAAAAAAAAAAAGAAAATCTTCCAAGATAGATTTGGGAACATTTTCATTGTCAAAGTTCTTTGTTTAAATTGAAGTGTGGACAACACTTCAAACGTGACTGGTCGAATCAGTTTGAACATGCAATCTGTTAAACTCTGTACAACGTTTTGATTTTCCTTCTTTCTTTCTTTCCGGTCGGTCTCTCTCTCTCTCTCATCTATTTTGGTGAACTTCTGCTTTGATTTGAGGAAACGTAAGAAATTCAAGAAACGATTTCATTCGAAATTGGATCGAACTGCTCAAAAGACGAGACCTGCGTGTAGGTGACTGCGAAGGGAGCAACACAATCTCTCCGGCATTTACGAGTCTATCGTGACACCGTTTCTTGCTGGATGCTTCTGTTGAATAACAGTGATCGGTCCGTATTATTCGCCACTGATAATGGTCTGATTATGGCTATTAATTCTTGTATTAGTAAGTGACTTCCTAGAGCAGTGGAATTCTTAACTGCAATTTTCCAACACACGCACACACTTATAAACCTCACATATCATTTAGGTATATCCAAAGTTATGTTTACTAACAGTAGTTACGTACCGAATTTGCGAATGGTTTACTGTTTTTTTATTCATTAAAACGGAATCGAAATGTTCTGGTTATATAATGCCGTCACTTCTCATTCGCTTGCATTACTTTCTTGACAGTTACTGCTATTCACTGGCGATGATAGTTACGCGATCATCGCTTCCATTTCAAAGAATCCTTTTGAGGATATTTAGCATTGTCTGCTACTGACTGCTGTTATTGGATTTCCTTCCTGCCTTCCACCATTGTCTTTTTATTTGCACTACAATTCTTTATTATTGCTGTTCATTTCATTATTTAACTTGATGGCACAGAAAGCAAATTCTTTTTATATTTGGCAAAGAATTAAGTCCTGTTAGGATTGTTGAAGACCACGTTTCATGATAAAGCTGCCAAACTTAGAAAGTTCGCCATTTTGTGTGTTTATGTGCATGTAAATGTGTGTGTGCGTGCGTGAACATATTAGAAGACAATTTGCATGCGTGTTCTGGATAAAGCACAGTGCTAATTAATGCTGGCCGAAAGGATAATCATATTTGGGGTAAAAAAAAAGCGGAATTAAGTCTTTCTTTATTTTGCACTGCAGCTTCCAAATAAAAGTGACAGTTTTCATTAATGTGATTTAATTTAGAATATTTTTAATAATACTGAAATATCTAACAGCCTTCAATATGAAAGAATTTCTTCTTTAATTCTAACGACATCAAACTTACAGTTACATATTACTAGATTACTAAATACCAGAATTAAAGTAGAGAGAATTTCTAATTAGAATTTTCTACGTTTCTACGTGATATTATTTCTAATAGCATACAAACTCACAAACTTTACCTGTTGATCCATAATTGAACATCAAAAACCAAATGCATAATCGAATCCCAGCAGATATCCACACCGAATCCCAACAATTCGTTGCCATCTTACTTTGCTTCACTACAACTTCTGTTGCTAAGAAAACAACTGCAACAGTTTATAAACAACATTTAATTGCACGAGGATCTAGTTTCGCTTTGCCTCACTGCTCAAAGAACAGGAAGTGATCACTTGAAAAGCTGAGGAGCAGAGAAATCTCGCTGAAAGATGAACCGTAACATTATTGTGCGCACGACTGACTCTTATAAGTTACACTGTTGGTAAATATCTGACTTTTGTCGCAATGAACCTCCCGAAATTCGCTGTCCGATGGCATCAGAATTTCAGTTACACGCGGAACCAATATTCCTCACGCACCACAGCCATCAGTTCTTTCTCATTCACGAATTATTGGATATTTCATGATAACTATTTGATATATCAGATTACTATTTGTGGCAATAAATGTATAAACTCCACCACATTCTGCACGCAAGCATATTTCCGCTGTTATCGATAAGAGGCGTTAACCATTTTCAGTGATTGCAATTCGGCACTAGTCATTCTACAATATTTCACATGCCAATAAACTGTAACCCGCAATCGACGATACACAACATTGAAATTGTCCAATTATGACAACCTTTCCCATCCTGTAAAATTTACAGTTTAAGATAGATATGCGAATGATTTTTTAAGAGAAAAAGAATGAAAATAAAATAAGAGGAGCTTTGAGCTTTTTCTACATGCAATGTGTTTCTACATCCACCACTACAAACCCCGGAGGCTAGATCGATCCATACCATGTAGACAAAAACCAGAAGAATCCTTCTTGTTGAATAACATAAATAATATTTTTCCATTCTGTAAATTTACAATTCATGGGAACATAGATATAAAATGATTATTTTAAAGAGAAAAAGAATGCAAAAAAAAAGCAAGAGGACCTTTTTCTGCATGCGATGTGTTTCTATATGCATCACCACAATTCCTGGAGGCTAGATCTATCCAAACCATGTCGTCAAGATCCAGAAAACGTCTTCTCCATGAATAATATATAAAAAAAAACTTTATTTTAAAAGAAAATTCCGTAAAAAACTTATCTGAAATATTGCCATAGAAACGGTTACTTTATAAGAGACAAAGAACGAATGTTAAACTATCCGGATAAACTTTACGTCCGCACAATACAAGAAGACACTCATCACACAAGAATGTACAGTACATGGCGCGCGCGCGTGTGTGTATGTGGTATCAATTGCAAATTGATAAAATGTCCGGACAATTATTGGTAGATAGCGTATACATCATCATCATGGCGTGTACATGGCGCGCGCGCGCGTGTGTGTGTGGTATCAATTGCAAATTGATAAAATGTCCGGACAATTATTGGTAGATAGCGTATACATCATCATCATCATCAAATTCCTGTCATGTACCATCAAGGAGTGTACAGGATATGATAGTACTACATAAAAAATTTACATCATTACTAACTTCCTATCTAAAATTTTAATCCAAATCAGTCTGTTACCTGTCAAAACTCCAAGATTATCAGATCTTATATTTCTATCGTCTAAGGCACTTTGCACTGTATCAATCCACCTATATATTTGTCTTCCTCTGGGTCGTTTTCCTGCCAACCTGGCAGAGAACACTTGTTTTGCTAATCTTTCCTCGCCCATTCTGTTCAAGTGACCATACCGCCAGAGATTAACTCTGCTAACACATTCCTGGATGCTGACAATGTGAAGTTCTTTCCTAATATCCTCGTTTTTAATATGATATTGCCATTAATGCGACATGTTCACGCCCCTAATCTTTCTTAGGACTCTCATAACTGTGATCTCTGGTCTTTGGTCAAGTGATTTATTTCTAACCCAGCTCTCAGATCTCTAAGTTAAAATTGGTATGAACACTGTCTTGTATACAACTAATTTAGTGTTTTGACTGGTTTCTCTCTTATTCCATATGAATTTGTGCAGTTGACTTCCTACCATACCAGCTTTGTTGATTCTGTTTTGTCTATTTCCATATTTAATTTACCATCTTCATTAAAAATCGTGCATAAGTAGCTGAAATGTTTTGCTTGTTCTATAATTATCCATTGACATGCAGTTGATATTTTCAATGCTTCCGCCTATTTTCGTTGTCTTGTTATTGCTGACCTTCATATCATATCTATTACAACAGCTATTCAATTTAGTCGGGGAATCTTGCGGACTTGTAGCGGATTTATTTAGAAGTATACAGCATAAAGCAAAGAGCTGAGATTAACATCTCTACTTTTCACATCAGGTTTAATACCACTTTCCTTCATAATGTGATCCATATAGATAATGAATAACAGAGGGGATAATGTATATCCTTGTCTGACACAAGATTTAACATTAAACTACCTTTCTGTACTTCCTTCAATTCTAACTGCTGACACTCAAACTTACAACTCAAAGATTAAGTATTGCTGGATATAAAGCCCCATTGACACCATACAAATATAGCGCTTTGAATAACTTTCTCTTGGCACCTTGTCATATGCCTTTTCTAGACGTACAAAACTTAAATACAGATCTTTGTTATATTCCCATGATTTCTCAACTATTTGTCGTAAAGTGAAAATCTGATCCTGACAGCCTCTATTTGGCCTGAATCCAGCTTATTCTTCTCCAAGCTCTCCTTTTACAATCCTTCTCAACCGTTTCTCAGGTCTTCTTGCATCAATATTACCAGGAACATTCAGTAGAGAAATACCTTTGTAATTCTCACATTCAGTTTTATTTCCCTTTTTATATATGGGTACTATGAGATTTCTATTCCAATCATCTGGAATTCGTCCCTCTGCACAAGCCTTCTGAATTATGCAGTGAAGCCGCTGCAAGGCTTCTATACCTCCATTCTTGAGAATTTCTGGTCGAATATCATATACTACAGCTGCTTTTACACATTTCAGGCTTTTAATGGCATTTTCTACTTCAAGTATGCAATCAGAAATAGACATGTAATCCTGATTGCATGCTTGGTCAGTACCACTATGTTATCACTGATAGTTTCATTTAGCAATTTTTCAAATTAAGTAATTATTATGTAATGTAAGTAATTTTATGTGATATCCTTGATGTAAATAATTATTACATACATCAAGGATATCTTTTTCTCCAGTTTTCATGTCACCTTTACCATCTCTAATTCCTTTTAGAGCACTCTTTCCTCCATTTCTCTGCTTTTTCAACAACCTCCAGAATACCTTGCCACCTTCTTGATATTTATTTTCTATGTTCTTGCCAAAGCCCTCCAATGAGTTTTGTTTAGCTAGTTTTACAAAGTGTTTAGCTTTCTTTCATTTGTCTCTATATTCTATAAGAGCACAAGCTGACTTATTTGCCAGGAACTTTTGATATGCTTTCTTCTTTTCTTCCACTGCCTCTTTAACTTCCTATGTCCACCATGGAGTTCTGATTTTTCTATCCTTGCAGACAACCTTACCACATGCCTCTCTGGCTGAATCAATCAGGGTTTTCTTCAGGATTTGCCACTGAATCTCCTAGGTTTGGTTCCTGTTCTCAAACTCGTTCATTCGTTCTTCAATAATGTTTGTGTATTTTTGTCTCAGGTTCACACCTGAGAGCTGCTCAACTTTTATTTGCTTTAAAACTTTCTTACATGTTATTCTTTTCAATATGAAATTCTATTTTATTCTGCTCAAGACTAAATCGTGATCACTTCCAATTACAAATACAATTTAAAATTCTTACACTTCTACCTCAGTAGAACGTTTTGTGGGACCATAGGCACAAATATGTTCATTGTCCAGTTCTTCATTCTGGTATTTCCCCACATCAGTCTACTTGATATTATCTGCCATTCAGGAAGATTATCCTCGTATTTAGTGTTGAACGCTGTGGCTACTCCTTTTCCTTGATTGTCATTGCCTGAATATAATTATTGCTCAGAAAGATCTCACCAGTTTTTGTCTTTTTTGTTTCAGTCACCCCTATTATGTCAATCTGGTACTTATACAATTCCTCAGCTAGCTCCATTTCTTTTCCATTCAGGCTTCTTACTTCTTACGATATTGACCTGTGGTGACATTGAGTTGGGGTGTGTTTTAGGATTTGTTCCAGTAGCTGACTTCTCATTGTTCAAATGGTTCCGTGGAGAAAACAACGGGGGCCTTGGTTTACAGAGCGATGCACCAACCGGCATGAAATTCTGTTATGTTGTACCATCATTTAATATTGTAGTTTAAGCCAATAATAGTACAATTTGGTCGGATAAATCCTAAATTGCCAGTCCATCCTCGTTCGTTCATTATCCAGACAGGTACCTAAGAGGGTGCACCACGAGAAGGTGAGGATTGGACATTACGTCAGAAGCCTTGGTCGGTTCTTTGCATTCCTTTAAAGGCTATGTGGTCTCCTCTCAGTTACACAGCTTTGACCCATAAGCACCCCCTCACAGAATGCGCTATAGGTTTAATATTTAATATTTTTAATGGTTGGGAACCACACGTTAAAAAACCTGTTATACAAATAAATTACAAAAAAAGTGGACAGTAATTTTTATATTTCAGTGAGACATATATTCAAGGGGCTCGTACATGGTATGTTTTGAGTCTTTCGTTGGTTTCTTGATCTACAGATATTTGTTAACCATTTAGGTGGAAATCTTAATTTTATTTTAACGAGGAAGTAGTCACTAATTATATCATATCCTTTGTAAACTCTGACATCTAAAGAGAACTTTGATGTATTTTCATTTAAGATAAAATAACCTAACATTAATTTCCATCCGCTTGGTGCCCAGTATATTATGTGTCTTTATGTTTATAGAAAGAATTCATTATTTTCAAAGTCGATCACTTTCTTACCATTCCTGTTTAGACTATGCGCTCCATATATTCCTATATTATTATTAATTTTTGTGGTTCCAATTATTGCATTTAAGTCTCCTGCTAATATTACATAATCATTTTGTATTTATTTTATTATATACAGTATATTTTGTATATATTATTAAATTTAATATTATCCTGTTCTCTTCCTTTTTCTGGAACATATAAACCAATTATTGTTAACTAACCTCTATCTATTTTTATTCTAGCTTCTATTATTCTTTCATTCCATAATTTATAATGTTTAAACTGTTTTCAAAGGAAATTATGAATGCAAATCATAACAGCCTCTTGTGCCCTTTGGTCTATGTCAACTCCACTATATATTACATTAAACGTTTCATTTCTCATGGTTCCATCTACTTTACATAAAAGTTATAGACAGAAAAGCAACCATGACATTAAAAACCAGTTGTAACATAAGAAGTCAAATAAGGTTGTTCGCAAGATTTATGCTGTAGACCAGGTCCGGAGAAAAGTGGCCAGTGTCAAAACAGAGACTTATCGAAAAGTATTACTCAGAATTAATTAAATTTGCCATTAAGTTCAACTTCCAGTCGTTGTAATGTAACATAAATTACTGATATTGTATGAATTATATAGTGTAAATATATTTACTCTATACTATAAAATGATAAGCTGAAATTGGAAACGGATGTAGACTGTAACGTTTTTGTGTAACGTTTTATGTAATGTTTTTTTGTAACGTTTTTATGTAACTTTTTTACGTAACGTTTTTATGTAACGTTTTTGTCAAGTTATTTGAAACGTTTTGAAACTCAGGGGGGTACCCTGAGCGTCGAGTTTTCAAAATTCGAGTCATCGGAATTCAAGAAGTGGCCTACCAGTCCGGAACACGGGGGGTTGGGCGCCGTAGGCGTCAGGGGGAGGATCCCCCTAGTATATATATAAATATATAAATTTGGGGGTAAAGTAGGAATATGTACATATAGATGTAAAAAAAAACATAAAAGTAAATATGAATATTGATGCAAAATTGGAAATATAAATGTTAATTAGTACTTGGTAGCTACATGTAATATATTCAACGGAGCATGTAGGAATAAATTACCTCCTGGTAGGGTTACTATTGGGAGTAAAACGCAAATACACACACACACACGCGCACAACGAGTATGCTGTATTGGTGCAATTGCAAGCATGACTATCCGAGTGGATAATTCCATTCCATTCTTCGTCTCCATTCTTCCAGAAACTGGCTGAAGGTTCGAATCCCGCGGTGGACATGGATGCGAAAGGCATTTATCATTTAAAGACTCCTGATTTATTTTAGATTAATTGATGACCTAGACATTCTCGTCATTCATTTGTAGAAACATTTTGAAACAGATTGCTCTGATTTGAAGGTTACGGAATCTTGTGTTTTCATCGTTTCACTTCCCTTTAAGAGTAGCCTAACGGTAACAGATGCGCATCGTATGGCCTTTTAACATCATGCTTGAATTATTTTATATTTGATTAACTTTTCTTCTTCTTCTTCCTGCTTTTAGCTTATTTTGTTGTGTTGCCAAAACTTCAATGCAGGCAGTCTGTCTATAGCTTATTTTTTTCGTCTACCAACTCACTAATAATTTTTTAAAAAAGAACAGTATTCGAAGTATGTATCCAAGTGGTTGATCATCTGTAGCTCACTTTTGTTAATTGATTGTGGTATTATTTAAAGTTTAGCTTAAGCAGAAATTGATAAAATTCTATGCCTTCACACAAAAAAATATTTATTTATTTCCTCTCTCTCTGTCTGTCGTTAACAGGAGAGAGAGAGAGAGAGAGAGAGTTCAACAACATCCATGGAAATTTGAAAACACGGCCAAATGGCGACATTTATGAAAAGAGAAAAGATTCCTTACTTTACAGGAATCAAAAAGGGATGTTTTCCCTTCGCAGTTGTTTGTGTGGGTGCTTTTCACTTCGGTCTGGACTCTTTTCTTAAAAGACGCCTGTGCTTTGTTCAACGTTCCGTTTCAGTCTGAAATACTTAGTCACCTGGAATAATCAGCTCTGTTCGGTTCAAAGAAACCAACCTCGCCAGGTAAGGTGATAAAGAATAAGGCATCTGAGAAACTCTGGGACGTCTCACAAAGAATCTAAAATCGCATTATTGAATGAAGCTAAAGAAATAAGTTCGTTTATTGTCCCTCTTTTGCTTACCGAATACTCGAAGCGCAGTTCCATCAATATTGAAAAGAATAAAATCGTCAGTTGTTATGATGGAGTGGAAACATTAAGCAATACTTCAGAGAATCTCTTTTTTTCTCGTGGATCTGCGCGACTTCATTTATTTCGCTGTTTTAGAACATTATTGTTCACAAAGTGTTTTCAAAAAATCATTTCGTTGAATTCCAATAAGGTAAAAACATCTGAAGAAAAGCTCAAAATAGCCTGAAAAACTCGCAGAATGAAAAGGTTCCTCTCCTTCTGTAAAATTAATTGTGTTTGAAATGAAATCTGGAAAATTCAAGAAAGTATGGAAATTATTGAAATGTCCATATTTTTGGAAACTACTTTGTGTGTGTGTGTGCGAGCGCGATAATTTAATCCTTGCATGAGTGAACTGTAACTATCGATACTGTAGCAAATATGAGTGGGTTTTTTTTTTCTCATTTTTTCCCCCATTATTATTATTAGTAGTATTACTATTAGTGGCGATGCTATTGTGATAAATGATAAAAATTAAACAAATCAATGAAACCATTGAAATGGAAACGTTAAGAAAAATTGAAGGTATAATAATATTAAAAAAAATTAAAATGCATATATAAAAAAATTAAAATAATATTAAAATGCATATATAAAAAAATTAAAATAATATTAAAATGCAGCGAGTCAGTTATTGGATCCAAAAACGGAAAGAATGGTAAAATCATATAGAAAAAACGCAGAATGGGACAAAGATTGTAAAGAACTAGATACCAAAAGGAAAGAGAGACAGAGAAAGAGTCCTGGGAGAAGATGGTGGGATTATCTTGAAAACGTCATGAAAATAAGCAACTGAAGTTTAATGGTGAACAGAAAGAATTTTCCAATCACCGTTTGAGAACCTCTCCAATCCTCAGAAATTTCTTCAGTCGTTGCTATCATGTCTGCGCGTAGTTTCTGTAGAAATATCGTAGTTGAAAATTGCAGTTTAAAGACAGAAGTAATTCGCAAAAGAGAAAACGAATAAATTTGTTTATTGTACAAACAGATGTCAGAATGAGGGTGACTTTTACTTGATGCGGTAATCATTCTTATTTGACGTGAACTTCACCGATTCTTTTCAGCGAAATCTATGCGAAGCACTGTTGTAATCATTATAATCTTCTTCTTCATCTTCTTCTTCTTCTTCTTCTTCTTCATTGTCATAAACGTCACCGATGCTGTTTGGCACCTGGTTGTATTGGCTGATACCATTTATAATACCTGAAAATTAATAAACGTTAAATTAGACGAGTATGATTATATAGCTATTGGAGATTGTTATATAATCTTTCGGTATATTGTTTTCTATTATTCAGATAGGATCTGTAGGAAAACTAAGGGAGAGGCTCTTTCTTTTTGTGCGTTAGAGATCTGTCCCCGAAGTATTTGATTAATAGTCTTCCAAATTATTCAAAAGACTCTTTTCCCTAATGACTGAAGGCTAGAGTTTAAACAAATAGAGAAAATTGAAAAGATAAAACAAAACAAAACATGAATCTGTTCTGGTTCTTCATATTAGTCCTAACGTATTAATACGGCAAAGTGAGTTGGGTTCACATTGTTCTTAAGTGAGAATTGTCAGGTCTAATTACTCGCCTCCGCTCTGCAGCCCAGAAGCTCTAAGTTCAAACCATAGTGGCATTAATACTTATTTCCGTTTTTAGGTGATAGATAATTTCATTGCTCAATGTGAGATCGGAGGCTGAAAAGCCTAAGGTGGCTTGAAGAAGTATCGCCTTTCATCTCGATAGCGGGGATTGCTGATTATCTTACCCACGGCGCTAATGTATTATATAGGTTTGCGAATCAATTAATTAACTCTTAATTATGAAATAATGCAGCAGATAAAATGTAATACGTATCTTTGCAAAGAAATCAATAATAATAATAATAATAATAATAATAATAAGAAGAAGAAGAAGAAGAAGAAGAAGAAGAAGAAGAATTTGTAGTAGGAGGAGGGCTGGGGAAGTCCGCCTCCTATAATAGGCAACCAAGGGAAGTGACTGCAAAAACATTGAAAACGAAAAAAGAAAAAAGTTCTTCGTCCGAAAAACACGAGGAACACGTATGCCTATTCTGAATCGATCCAGCATCAAACGGAGATTGAAAGCGAATTTATGAAATCTGGAAACAGAAATTTCCAATACTGCAATCATTGAGAAATAGTTGATGGACCTACGAAGTGAAAACTAAGTAAATAAAAGACCAACAGAAGTAAGATATGAAGAAGATTGATTGAATAGAGAATCTTGAGGATCACCTGTATTTCACAAATCGATCACTTAAATGGTAAGCAATAAGACCTGGGAGATGTTATTATAAAACAAACATAAAGCACCTAAGCCAAACGGAGATTACCGACAATGAAAAAAAAAAGCAAACACAAGGTTTAGGTACAGTATTAAGCAACACACTTAGCAAACCATTTCCTATAAAACCGGATCGTTAAATAAATTAGCTGATGTTGATCTAATTGCTTCAACAGTCTCGTACGAATTTGACTATACAATCAATAAACAAAAAATACTCATTTGAAAGTGAACATTATGGAAATTATGTTTGGATTAAAAAAATTCAGATGTTAGCAACTTGATAAAAACTAAAGAAGGGAAAGATCAAGAGCAGCCTTTTAAATCAATGCATCTTTGGAACAAAACTGATTGCCTAAGTATTCGAAAAAAATTCTATAAAAGCTTATTGGGATGGCTATAAGATCATTCTTTATGAAAGCAGAATTTAGTCAATACAGAAAAAACAATCAGTTCAAGACAAACAACATATTTACCAAAATACTGATAAGAAAAGGTAAAGGTTGTAGTAATCGGATTAAAAAAAGAGGGAAAAAATAGGAAGTGACAGTGTAAATGTCAAAAAACTAAACATTATCATTAAATACAAATTACAGTTCTTTACAAATATCATTAATAAATCCTTTGAACACGGTAAGTTTATAGAACGCTTAAAGTGCTTCAGTTGTACCTCTATATGTAACAGAAATGAAATAAAAAATTACAGACCAATATCCATACTATCCACAATCTCAAACGGTATTGAAATTCTAAAAAAAAACGCTTAAATAGCTATATAAATACCATATTCTTTTACGCAACTAATCAATATGGGTTTAGATCCGGGGTACAATACCGAAAAAGAGCTATTGGAGTTTCATAAAACGGTCTGTAGTGGAATAAATAAAGGAATGCACACAGCAGCCGTTTTTCTTGATATATCTAAGGCATCGACTGTGTTCATCATGATCTATTGCTACTGAAAATGTCCAAATATGGCATCAGAGGAAATACTAATGACTGGTTCAGATCCCATCTGAATAATAGAAAACAATATACCAGCTACGGCGCATTCAATAGCGCAACAAAAATAATAAAATACGGAGTCTCGCAAGGGTCTGTACCAGGACCCATCTTATATTTAATAAATGTTAATGATTTATGCAAGTACAAACTTTTTGGCAAATTGATATCCTTCGCCGACGACACGACATTAATATACACCGAAACAACCCTTGAAGATCTAAAAAATTGGATTAATAGTGATATGGTAAAACTAAGTAAATGGTTTAGCAATAATGGACTTAACAATAATAAGGATAAAACGAGATATATGTACTTCACGTTAACGGAAAAGCTAGACCACGATATAGCCATAAAATAGCATGAAAGCAAATGGAGCGGAATCCTAAATTGTAACAGTAGCTTAATCAAAATAAATAAATAAATCAAGTATTTGGGCCTTCATATCGATAGCAATATGAAGTGTGAACTCCCACGCCACTTTCTTAACAAATAAGTTTAGGTTCATAATTAACCAGGGCCGGTTTTATCATTAGGCGTACTTAGGCGATCCTGGAGGCGCTAAGACGTCTAAGAGTTCAGAAAGGAGTTTCTCGAAATTAAAGCTTACAAAAACTTACACTCGCTCTACGATGGCTCAGGAACGACTTACTGGTCTGGCAATGATATCCATAGAGCATGAAATTGAATCTACAATCAATATAGATGAATTAATTCAAAACTTTGCCAAAGCAAAAGGCCAAAAGATTAATTTTTCATAATTTTTGTATTTATGATGTAATAATTTTCTTGCTATAGCAAGAAAAGTATTAGATATTAGATATTAGGAATCAGATATCAGATATTAGGAATAATCATATATGTATACAAATGTATTGGTTTTGATTAATAAATTTTTTTAATGTTCATAATGATATTCTTTTTATAAATATCCACATGTGTAGGTGTACGTGTGTTTGTGTGAGTATGACAAATATATAGAGAGAGACAATGTCTAGGAGCGCCTAAATTTTCTTTTCCTAGGGGCATCAGATACTCTCGGACCTACCCTGTAATTAACAGAATATATTATGTTAAAAAATTTGTAAATGCAGCATTCTTAAGATGTTTATACTATTATTATTATTATTATTATTCCGGGCAACTCCAAGGAGTCGACAGACTCATCGTGGGAGGCCCTAACATCATGTCAAGAACAACTATTCGACATTCACACAGTATCTATCATACCTTGCCTTGAACTCATTCACGGTCGTAGCACCCACAACGGACTCTGGCAGCTTATTCCCCTCATTCACCACTCTCCAAATAAAAAACCTATCTCTAACACCCTTGTCAGCCACATTCTTGCCCAGCTTCCATGCATCTACCTATTCCTGGGTAAATTCCTCACTGCAACATGGCATCACCTGTTGGGGTGGAGATTATTACAGCAATCTGCTTCCATTAATAAGAATACAAAACAGAATAATTAGAGCCATAACCACTACTAACTTCGCACATTCAACCAACGATCTGTTTCTCATGCATAATATTCTACCACTACAGAAACTACATCTCTATGGTTGTCTGTTATACGTAAAACGGAACGCAGAAAATTTCTTGGTATATAATGTAGACTATGGATTACGCTGCGGCCGCAATCCATAATTGAATTGTACAACTTGATTTGTATTGTGTAATACTGGTAGTACCCAAGGCAAACAAAGAAATTTTTCATAAATCCTTCGAATACCTAGCGACAAGCAGCTACAATAAGCACCCAAATGAAATCAAATCTATAACCTCAGCGTATGCATTTAGAAAAAGATTGAGAGACTACATCATGGGACTAAACAATGTTGACAGTTACTTTAAGCGTATATTATAAGAGATCATTGGAACTCACACATTATGTCCAATTAAGGTACCAATATACTAACTAGTTCATTCACTTACGAGCCTAATATATTAACATGTACGTCAAATCAAACCGTGTAAGGTGAGCTCTCAATAGATACGGTCTCAATAGATATAATCTCCCCCCCCGCAAAAAAAAAAAAACACTAAGATGAAAGATCTTGTCATAACAGAATGATTCAAAGGCAAGCAAAGAGAGTGAAGAAATGCAGTGCACCAGGTAAAAATGAGTTGAACGCCTTTTGGCTAAAATACCGAACCAGCATTGAGCCTCGATTGGCTCACGATTAAAAAAAATCCTAATGCAAACAGGTTCTCGTCTTCATATGAAGAATGGATGATAACTGGAAAGATATTTCTCATCTTGAAAGACAAACATTAATATCTATTCTAAGTAATTTACTGTTCAGAATTCGTTTGCCGATAATATTTAAGTTATTCACTGGAATTCTAGCAAGTTCGATTAGTCAGCATTTATCGTAACATCCGTTGAACAAGAGTTATTCTAAAAATTCTAGAAGAACAAGAAACCAATTGTAAACCAAAAAAAGTTTTGAAAAATTTGAAAACAGGAAAAAAATAGTTTGTATTTTGGCATATATTGATTACAAGCAAATATTTAACTCCTTAACAGAATTTAGTCAATACAGAAAAAACATTCAGTTCAAGACATTTCCTTATCTAAGTAAATATGGTGTACATATTTACTTAAATAATCAAATGCCTAGAAAATTTTGGAGAGTGAGTAAAAACATCAGGAAATTCCTATTCACTTCATTCACTTCAAACCAGTACGGCATGTAAAATCCAACGAATAATCAATAGAGACCATGTGGATGAAGTGAATATTAAGAGAATGATTTTTTCTGGTGATTTATTATTTTACCTCTCTCGTTCATTCTAGTATACTGATTCTTCTACCATTTGTTGTAAAACAATGCCACAGATACGAAACATCAAAACAAGCAGGAAAAGTTACACATTTTTTTGTACATGCATAATTTCAAACTGTATATAAAGTCATCCAGAGAACTGAGTTAGTGCTTAATGCAGTCTGATCGTCAGTGAAACGTTTTATATGGAATTCGAGGAAACATAATGCATGAAAAGTCATCAGATTAGCAGGTGGAAGCAGAATTAAAACTAACCTTGTCCAATACGAATCCTTCAAATACATAGAGATTCTTGAAGTAGACGATGTAGAAGTCATAAAATACAAGGTCAGAATAGTTGAAAACCAGTGAGAAAAGTTCAACAGGCAGCATAGTAATAGCAGTCAGTATACTGGCTATCCTTGTAATCAGATGCACAGCAGAAATAACTGACCGAACACAAGCCAATTGGGACTTGTTTGATCATAAAAGACAAACGAATCGTTTATGATCAAGTACGTTGATCAATTGACAATAACCAAAGCTTTGCATTATCGCTCTACGGAACGTGAACTGCGAATATTAGAAGAAGAAGAAAAAAACGCATTGAATAAAGAAAGCACAGGGCAGAAAAAATAAATACCGAATCAAAAACATAATCACAAAGAAAATAAATAGTGAACGTGGCAGAGTCAAGAAACTATAAGGAGAAAGAAAGAAAGAAATAACAAAGAGATCGGAATGTCGGAAAAAGGCACCCCATGGGCAATATTTGAAAGACATCGATGGGAAAGTCGAATATCCCTTGAATGCGAATGGCTGCAGGTCACCATTAGGAACGTGAGAGATGGACTAATATTGCTGCTCAAGAACGGTCATTACAAGCAAATGCAATAAAGAAGAACATTGTAAAGATCAGTAATTATTGGAAATGCTGACCGTGCAAAGAAAAAGAAACATTAGACCATCTGATCCCTCTTAAAGCAGGATTGCTTAAACAGATTATAAACGAAGATATTGAATTTCAAACAGCAGAACTTATGCAGGCAATATATCTTGCCAAATTGCAAAATCACTTTAGAACGTGTATTGATATTACTGAAAACGTAAATGGGAAAATATTGTGAGACTAAAATTCAGACAGATAAGAATCTGGAACACACTTTCGTCACGTTAACTGTTTCTTCTGAGTTTGATGGACGTACAATTAGAAACTTAAAACAACAAGCTGTGATTATGAATCAATGCAAAATAAAAAAAATATTCCGAATGCATAGGAACCGTTACACAATATAAATACTTGGAGCGTGGATGCTAGCGCACGGTCAGTCAGTGTTCAGCAGGTGCGCCCTATAGTTAGCCCGTAAATTAAACTCTGATGTGTGGAGCGATCTTATAAGTGATTTCCAAATGTCACATAGGATCATCCCTTGGTTTCTGTTCAGAGAACCTTGTGAGCGGATTACCACTGTAGCTACTTTTATGTTGCGGGAACTGTAGTTGTCTTCCATGTATGGCATAGAACTTCTATCCCATTCAATGTTGTGGTGAGTGTTGGAAAAATAGAATGCCAATCCTGAACTGTCCTTTCTGTTGTTGTAGGCGTTTCAAATGTGCTCTTTTTTTTGTCTTATTTCTAGACTTCTTTAAGTTTGTCCAATGTAATTAAGGACATAAGAACATGGGATATTGTAAACTCCAAGGTGTTTATTGAAAGCGTTGTAGTCTTTAGGTGAGCGTAACATATTCCGTACGGTCATAATCGGTTTGAAGGCTACTCTGATGTCGTGAGACCTTAGGAGATTGGCAAATTTTTTGCGAGAGTACGCCAACAAAAGGAATGGAAATTGAAGTTCTGTAATAAAAGTCCTGGATTTGCTGTGCAGAGAGATTGGAGAATAGTATTCTTTTTGTTATTTTTTTAGGATATTCATTGCTGGTTAATATTTGTAGAATAAAATCTAATTCTTCTGTTAACATTCTTTCATCTTTATAATACAGATCGCCCTGTTCTTCAGCATATGTATAATGATCAATTTCTGTGAAATATGATGGAATGAGGAGAAATGCAGGTAACGAACTGTATGGGTCTGCTTACGGTGCGCATTGAGAGAAATGTTTTCTTACGCTTGTTTGTAATTAAAATGTCCAGAAAAGATAATTTTCCTTCATTATCAAGTTCTAAGGTGAACTTGATTTTATGGTGAAGCGAGTTTATGGATGTTAGAAAATCATATAACTCTGCTACGCTGTGTTTCCATATTATGAAAATGTCGTCCACATATCTCCACCAAATTGACAGTTTAGGATTTGTACGTAATAAGATGTCATGTTCGAACTTTTCCATGAATTTCCATGAATAAGTCCGACAGGAAGGAGACAGAGGGCTTCCCATTGCAAGGCCCGAAAGTTGTTTTGTATATTTCTCCATTCCATTGGAAAAAATTGAGTTAGACAATGTTTTTGGATTTGAGAGATGTCTTGAGGAAACAGATTATCTATGAGAGCCATGACTTCATTCACTGGGACTTTTGCAAATAAAAACACGATATCTAAACTAGCTAGAACGTCTGTTCTTGAGATGGATATTTCTCTTTGGTTTTTCTATAAAGTGTTGAGTATTTTTGATATATGCGTCTGTGTGTCTAATGTGCGCTTTTAGTAGATGTGCGAGATGTTTACATAACAAATAAGTTGGTGAGTTGATCCATCTACAATTGGTCGAAGAGGAATATCGGTCTTGTGTACTTTCGGTGACCCATATAAACGTGGAGTTAACAGATGCATGGATTTAATTTTCTTCCTAAGATCCGTGGGCCATGTATTCATGTTACGTAGAAGGTTGTTGGTTTCTACATGGTTTGTCCAGAAGAGGAATATCGGTCTTGTGTACTTTCGGTGACCCATATAAACGTGGAGTTAACAGATGCATGGATTTAATTTTCTTCCTAAGATCCGTGGGCCATGTATTCATGTTACGTAGAAGGTTGTTGGTTTCTACATGGTTTGTCCAAGTGGGATCAGAATCTAATTGACAGTAAGTAGATGTGTCAGAAAGTAAAATTAAGATTTTTGACACATAATCCCTCGTATTTAAGATAACGGTAGAATTTCCTTTGTTAGCGTTAAGTATTATGATATTTTTATTCTTCTTTAAATTAGACAGTTCTCATTTTTCTAAGGCGCTAATGTTCTTTTAAGTAGGACGAGAAGACAAGAGAAGAACTTAGTCTTTAACCTAATATCATTTGCAACAGGTTCAGGTAAAATGTGAAGAGCCTTTTTGACATTACACGTAATATATATTTTAGGTATGTGCTCTTCATGAATATAGAGAATATGAATATAGCATATAGAGATTAAGAGATTGAAAGTCATCGAATTTGGAGCAATACAACAATTCAATGACAATCACCACCATGGTTGTTCTGTGAGTGGCTAACTTATCTACTCTCTGACCAACAGTTTGCAGATTCGAAACACGCCGGCCGTGTGAATGGATGTTTCTGATTGTCTTTAGGTGGAAAATGAATTTAGATGGAAAATGAATGAAAATCACTGTCACGTCATGCCTCCAAAAGGCATGAAGTGTCTTGATGGAAAAAAGTTCCATGTCTGTTCTCTTGATCGGAGTTTCCTGGCTATTTAAAAATAAAAATATATATATAAATAAAAGTTTAAAGTATATGAAAAACATCCTCATCCTACTTCCTCTACTAACGTACTAGATGCTTCTTTTGTCTGTGGGAGTCATATAAAAAAAAGATGTTACAGAAGTGCTAAGAACAATACTCCATAAAACTGTATTACTTGCGGATCACTCATCTCGCTTGATGGCGATATCTAGTCATTTCTAGGTGTTTAAGCTATGCAAGTTATTAAAGAAAATCCACAATCCGTTTTAAACTTATGCTTAACTGTTAGTTTTCATAAAATCTCTGAATAGTTTATCTATGCACTTATCGAAAGTGTCCGTTTATGAAAATGTGACTTTCTGACACCGGATTGCTACGGTATTATTAGAGTTCTTGACCTCTTAAGGTTTCTAACGGTCTTTGTTCTACAACGCTTGTTACTACCTGACTAACTGACACTAACTAACAACCCTAACTGACTCTTGGAACTTCTAGTTGCTCGTTTCCACATTGCTCTTCAGAGAGTTCTCCACCACCTTTCTATCGACTGATAGTGTTACTACTGCATTTTGGCTTATGCAGTTCTTACCTGTGTTACGGACAGATAGAAGCCTGGTGTGGTATCTTGTGATGCACACCAGGTGTGACGAGAGGAATTATAGATACCAGTTGTTCATCCCAAAATAAAAGGGGTACGGGTTAATAAACTTGACAAATTATACAGCTGGTGGAAAACCAAACTGTCACATTACTTACCTATATATGTTGTTTTCGCCACGAAGGTCAGTATGTGGTAGAATTGGCTAGCCGCAACAAATAAAAGGTTGGCTATGGACTTTCTCAAGTGCTTTATCAGTGCGAAAAATGACCAGCGTGCATTAGAGGTGGGCTCTAATTCTGCAGTTCCTTCGCTATTTTTGAAGTCATTACTGGTGCCGCTGGATACGGTAAGTGATGACCTGACAGAAATGTCATATTTGTTCTCTTCTGTTTGTAACGATATATTACTTTCGATACTTTTCCAGCTTTTCTGATCTTCGACATTGTTCCACAATGCGCTGTCATAGATACTTATTGGTCTGCAATCAAAATAACGCTCGTCTTCACTGATGAGGTAGTTGGTAAAAGATTGGGTGTTGCTCAAACTCTTCCAGTTGGGGATATGCGACGATGGCAGAAATGGAGAATTCTGTGCTTCCGCTTTTTCGGCAGAGTGAAGTCTAATTTCAGATGAATTATAATTAAAGTCGTCTGTGGATATTTGTAATCTCCGCCGATCAGTAGATTCAGGATATGACGAAAATATAGTGCGTTGAACAAACGAATCACAACAATTTGGAGATTGCTTCTCATTTTCTATGTAGCTATATTCTGTCTCCTCATCACTCGAATAATCTTGTAAAGAAAGTTCTGAATATGAAGGCTGATAAGTAGTCGAATATTTTGTGAATGCAAAAGATGCGACCGAGATCCCATTAGGATAGGGTGTTATTTCTTTACTGCTATCGAGAAAAAGTGCTTCAGCATTAGCAGGATTTGGTCTGAAACTTTTCTGCTTATGAGCACGCTTTATTCTTTCGAGTGATTTCCATTCTGTTTCACAATCAGGATCAATGATATCATCATTCTCTTCCAAAGTAGAAAAATAATTATCAGGAAAACCAAAGGAGTGCAGGCTGTTGCGTGGCTTAAAAAAAGATGTGGAAGTGCAAAATACAGGATGTTGATCATCTTCTACTAATTGGGTTTCCGAAGATACCTTCGAGTCAGCGCAGATCACAGACTGTTCGAGGTCATTTTCTGTATGTGTTTTTTCTGATTCTGTAGAAGATGAGGAAAGTGAAAACGGGTTACTAGGCTCACAATCTTTTATCGTTTGTGTTCCCAAAGTCCTTTTACTGGTTTCTGCTGCATTGAGAGCGATTTCTTCTTTATGTTTGAAATCAGGAATCTCGCATAAACTTTCGACATGCTCTTCACACGAATTTTGTTTGTCTTTTTCTTCGTTCCTTTTTTTTCTTTCGACACTTACCTCTTCTTTTTCTACATCTTTTTTTAATTCTCTTTCTCTTTCTTCTTCTTCTTCTTCTTTCCTGTGAATTTTAACTTCCGGGACACCATCATCAACTTGATCCTGCTTATGTGAAACATCCATTATTGGAGATGTGATAGTGCTTCCATCCTCCACTCTCTGCTTGTCCGCCATATCAAGTTTGATGTATTGCATCGCACTATCAGAAGACTCGTTTTGATTCTCTTCAGCTTTATTTTTATTGATGGAATGATATTCTTGAGTTTTCTGCAAAGTTGGTTGAACGTCTGCTGCTGTAATATTTTTACTTTCATTTTTATCTTCATTGAAACTTACGTAATTGTAAGTATTCTTGTCAGGTAAGACGACATTTTGGAACCGAAGATCTTGTACGGACACGTTTGCTTTGTTTACCGATTGGGATTCTTCATTTGAAATATGATCATTTTTTACGACCCGTTCTTGGTTTTTTGGGATGCATATAAAAGAAGTGCTTTCCTCCGTTCGAGATTTTTCTGGAGAGTTTTCGGAATCTTGAGTTGCTATGTTGAGGGAATGCTGCGAAGCCATGGCGAATTCTTCCGATGACTCCAATGGCTTATAGCATTTCCGTCTTTTTACATTTATTTTAGAAAGCAAACCATCTGAAATCGCAGCGCCATTCAGAGAAGGTTCGCTGAGAGAAATTTTGTTGTCTGTTTCCTTCGATAAGCAGACTTGATCTTTATTCGCCACGCAGTCTTCTGCTTTCTCTTTTACTGATTCTCCACTTCTCCGTGTTGACAGGTGCATTTCGGTTTCGCCACCTGCACGGTGTTTTTCGAAAGACACAGGGGATGTTGACTGCTTCGAGGAATCTTCTCCTTCTCTCTTTCCCATAAGAATATTATTGTCATTTTCATCTCTCCCTGCACATTTCTTAATAGACATATTGCCAAACATTCTTCCATTATCTCTGCGGGAATTCGACAATGGAGTATCACAAAGAGACTGCGTTACTTTACGAAAAGTACTGCGATGACAAGTATCTTGAAGGATAAAAGAAGAAAATATTAGTTAGAGTATGCACTCCTCACAGGAACTGAGTAAACAGTGCAAATCATTTCTTCTTATTGTAACGATTTCATTTGGCACAGAATTACTAGAAAAGCAAGATTAAAATTTAAAGGGCAGTTACTATTTCTGAAATAGTAAGCAGGAATGGTAACCGTCCTTTAAATTAATGATTACCTCATTAAAAAACCAATCCCAAACTTTTCCCGAACGTTTCTTCGGTTGTTGTTGTTGTTGTTTTGGATTGCGATCAAGAGGCTCAAAACACAACGATTACGTATTATTATCTCGGCTAACTGCGTGACCTCCTTTATTTATGTGCTATTTACGATAAAAATGAACGGCAATAGATGACTTGTCTGGTACCCGGCTTCACGCAAGTTGAATTATGTTCGATGAGTGAAGCAGATTACCGGGCACGTATATAAATTTGAAAATGTTTCAGCTTGAACCTTTCTCAGTTTATGGTTTAGTACCTAATTGTATCTTTGTTATGCTTCTTTTTTTTCAATATTATTAAATAATATTAAAAATTATTTTAATAAAACACTTTCCCACTCTATGCTATTTCTCAAACCTCCGATTCTCACTCTCCTTCCAGCTTCAGCTGAGGTGCGGAACTTGGGAATTTTTTTTAATTATATCAGAAGTGTCTCTTCACTGAAAATGATTGCCGACCTCTTCTTTACATTCTTTTGATGACATTTTCCACTCTGTATGCTGCTTATCACTGTATACAAATCTACTCATCTTAGAAGGCGTAGCAATCTTTCTTTTTTTCCAGCATCAAACTAAGCTTCTATTTTAGGATTCCGTTAGCAATATTATACACGCTGTGTAGATTTCCTCTAAGGTAATCCTTATCATTTGTGAGTCCGTTCATCCCTTTTTATGAACTGCCTTACGTTTCTAAACTTTCAACGATTGTCATGACTGTAAACATTGGGTTGTCATCGGGTTATCATTCACCGTGTTACCACTGTAATATCTTCTAACCTCCATTTAAAGAATTTACTTTTCTTCGCTTATTAAGGTGCAACAGATATGCGGCAGTTTTAAAATTCGCTGAGCAGGAGTCTTTTTCAACATCCGAATAATACTTTCATTACTTCAGCCTCACTATAAGATTTTGCGCCCATTATCGCTTGTTTTTACAGTCCCTCTGTAACACAGTCGCGAGGAAATGATGGCATTTGCACTTCTTTAGGGAAGACTTGGGTTTGAATCTCATCCAAGCGAGGTCCTTTATAAGGGCGTTTCGACGGAAAATGACTGAGCTGGTCTCAAACAGAAGTAAACGGTGTTTGGTTTTGATTATTCCTCAACAACATAAAAAAGTCACATATATCGCGGAATTTTTGACACAATACTAAGGTACAAATTTCTATCTAAGCAAAAAGTCATTCATCAAATTGAGAAAAACTTCAAAGAATCGTCTCAATACACCACACACCACACACACCACATAATAACCGAATTGCTAATGGAAACACAAAATTCTGAGCATAAAGAACATGAAACACTACGTAAAATTACTTCAACTATATTTCAATAGCGCTCACCGTAAAAATAGAGATGCATATCGCATAACAAGACCAACCACAATCCTCTATACAAACAGGCGCTATGCCAACTTGTATGGAGTGACTGTAAGGGGGACTTCTCATACTCACAATATTCTGTAACTTTCCATACAGTCTAAAACATCTAAACAGTTGCAGAACATGAAAACACGAACTGTGGAAATTGTATAAGCGCATTTAGCACTGCAAAAGTTGATATTCATATCACATAAAATATAGTAACTATAGCAACAATCGCTAACAAAGAAAAAACAATAACAATAAAAACAATAACAAGTTTAGTTAATCGTTAATCACACTGTCTTCAGAAAAGCTAACTCTAGCTTAGAAATCAGGGGGGGGATTACATCCCCTCAACATCAATTCACTGCTCATGTTAGCACCAAACTCACTTCGTAAACGTATAATTTCCTTTCCTTTACTTACTTTAAAAAGATAATAAATTATTAATATTACTATTGTTACTAGTTGATTTATCCAAATAATGGATGTACTTGGTACTAGATATTTTTAGTAATAAGAAAAATACAAACAATTACATTATTATTATTATTGTTATTAAGGGAACTTAACGAGTAAAATTGGGTGATCATAAAAATCTGTTAATCATTAATTTAGTTATAAAGAATAATTAAATGATGGATGTGGACTACTTTCAGTCAAATGGAGAGTTAGTCCGTCTCATACACGGGTAGAGGGTTTTATTTCTCCCGGAAACTGAGGTTTCTTGCCCTTATCAAAGCATCCCCTTGAATACACATATCCACAGCCATAAAATACTGGCCCTTAGGAGATGACGCAGAGGAGTGCCAGCTGTTAACCTAATCAGGGGACTCTACCCGTCCTGAGGGACCGATGGGGTGAAGAAGAACGCTGTGGGATTATTGTTTACTGTTTAACCAGTAAAATCGTTTGCTATTTCTATTAGACATGAATGCAGATACTTAAAAATTTTTGTTTGTGCTGTCTGTTGCTTTTCCTAATTCTCTCTCTCTCTCCCTCTCTCTCTCTCTCTCTCTCTCTCTCTCTCTCTCTCTCTCTTTGGTGAATCCTCGTATAAGGTGTATAATTTTTTAACCACTGTTCCAATTTCAGAAACAAAGCGAATACCTTTAATAGAAACTAAGACAGCCACATTGCAAATTATGTACATTAGAATATGTTTATATGAGATTGGTCTGCATCAATTTTTCCCCAGCCCACTGTCCAATGCTTGCTAACCAATTACTAAGTTTTGCTGTGACAACAGGTGGTGATTTCGCGTGTTCATGAAGAAATCGTACATCCCTTATTCCATTCTTCCCTTGAACACGAATTGACTCTTCTTGGCGCGCGCACAGACACACACACACACACACACACATAAAGACATATATGTGTGTATGTATGTATATGTGTGTGTGTGTGTGTGTGTGTGTGTGTGTGTGTATACTGTTATGAATGTACTATTATTTTCGTATCAAATGAAAATAATAATACACTGAGTTAGCTTTGTATTAATTTCCGATGATCTAATAATGCGCGTGGTCTTGGCTAGTCTGTTCTGAACAAGATACATCCCCACACCCCCATACACACACATCGATCTTAATCTATTAATAATATGTGTTTAAACAACGTATGTACTTCTATACACCTTAAAAAGAGGAAAACTATACACCTTAAAAAGAGAAAAAAATTAGCAACTGCCAAAACCTAGGCTTTCATACGCATGTAGGCATGTAATGGAGAAGTCACATGAACCAAAATTCTACCAAATAAAAAAAAAACATTTTCAACAACTCTGAAATCACGCATGTAAGAAAAACCCATGCTTACTTGCTGAAAGCTTAGTCGTAACGGTCGCACTGTTACAACATTGTTTCTTCGTGCAAATTCCAGAAAACGGAATTGTTGCTAACCACAGCATATAAAATAATAACGTGCAAGATAAACCAAGAAACAGGATGGATGCGAAAGATATACACATTTATGGGTGTGGCTCAGCTAAACAACTTCCTTCAGAAAGGATTTTTAAGTCTGAACACAGAATACAGAAACACACACACACATTGGGGATAGATGACTTTCCTTGCTTTGTTGAAGTTGCAAAGCGTCTTAAATAAATTCCAATTTTGCTCTCTAAAGTAGGGTTCACATATTTCTTATCCTTCACAACATTCCCACGGAGGAACAGGATTACAAGTCTACCGCGATAGAATTCACATTAAAAAAAAAATGAAATAATCCTAGCGGATAGACTTCTGGTCTCTGGCTTCTGGTCTCTAACCATCAAGCTTTAGTTTCGTTTCAGTATAAATAAAAGTAATTTCAAAAAGAGATATTGAAATTTAAATGGGAAAAAGAGGAATTTTAATGAAATACTTTTCAGTGCAAATATTATACTTCAATTTTAAGACAGTGATGCTGATAAATCTCTCAATAATTAACAAAGCTACATTATTATGCTAAATTCTCGATGCGTAAGTAACACTATGTGTAGAAATCATACAAACTATTGAATGAATCTTTCCTAGCAGTTCCATAGTAGTTTTGTAAAGAAGATTTAATGACAACTCCATAGGAGGATCACGGTTTCCGGATTCCGGAACTCTAATCCACACAACCTGAAGATTATTATAGGTTCAGTCTAGTCGCACACTCTAGGAATGTTTCTAGTGCTTATTTTCCCTCAGTTACTGCGCAAAATAGTCGATCTCTGATACTGGTAAATTAGATTTTTTTTTAATTTGGGAAAGGCGTGGTTAAATCCTCCATTTCAAAAAAAAAAAAGAAATAAAAACTTGGAAAATTCAGTGCTATTTCTGACCAGAATAAGAAAGGTAAGAAACCACTTAGAGTTTATATATATATATATATATATTTTTTTTTTTAAGTTATGTAAATATTACTTACGTCTTAGAAGAGGAACTTTTTTTGTTCTTTTGGCAAAATACTGCTCATTCCACTATTAAGAAAAAAAAAAAGATAAAATATTAACGATACAGTAATTTAGGAGATTGAGCATTCACCTTATAATCTTCTTTCCGGATTTAATAACAGAGATATGCATTCTTCTGAAATTATTTTAAATTATACATGTAACCATTTCCAACATAGTGACGGCATTCTCAGATGCATATTCTCACTGTAATTTACATATCAGAGTTCTCAAGATACTCATTGTAACGGGAAAAAATAGTAAAATCACATTAGTCCAAATTAGAAAAAAAAAGTTGAATATGTTACAACTGAAGACTTTCCCTTTTTTTCCCTCATGGACACATTAATTCGACTTGAACAATAAATTGCCATATTTCATTTGCCAAATTTGAATAATGCGCAGAACATTCTGTTAAGGTTTTCTTTTCTTTTTGTTTTACGAGCGGGGTACTCAGTTGCTTTTTGCAACCAGCAAGTATTATTTTTTGAGAACCTCTAATATTTAACTCCAGACTTCGATCTTCGAACTTATAACATTTCAGACAATACAATACCAGTTAGAGTTTAGAATTACGAAGCTGAATAATATTCTAGTTTAGAATAATAGTCGTCTGCTGTAATCCCGCCTGATGCTTAAAAAAATCGATGACCATGAGTTCAGCACTATTAGTGACTTCTAACGCTGTTCTTTTGGAGAAATAAGAGTTGGAGGGATTATTTATTTACAAATGAATTTCCTGCCAATTCAAAATGATCATACGCATTCCGGCCACCGAATTAGTGTGGATTAGAGGCAAATGGAAGCGTACCCTACAGTGGGGAATATAAAGCAATGCAGTCAGTAACAGAAGTAATGCTGGACGAGAGCATATCAGAACAAGAAATACAAAATGGCAGAAAAAAATTAACTAATACCAGGACGTTGTTCTGTTTATTAAATTTGCAGTGGAAGAATTTTTACAAACAGATAGCGCAATTTAATAAAAGAATTGCTTGAAGAATTTAATTCCTGAAATATACATTATGAACTTTTAAATCTGCAACCATGTAAAGAAGATTTGGTCATGAATTACCTCCATCCAACCGCACCTGTAGAAAATATAAGATAACGTTCTTTTAAAGTTACGCCACTCTACTGGCACGCCTCTGAACCTTAACGACATTCAGACAGTAAACAGACTGTCTAAAAAAAAAGAAAAAGAAATATCTTGCTGTGATTCGCTCTTCGCGTAGATCTCTTATATGCAAGCCAGCAAGTGAAAATCTCATCTCACGAATGCCAGGCCTTCAGGTCTCCTGTCCGTGTATTTACCATCCAAGAGAATCTGCTGTGGCATGCAAAGAAAGCAAAACTGAAAATAATTTCCAATATTATTGATCACGGATGCAAAGTCACAGAATTAAAAGTTTATGCAAATTAAATGTTCAGAAGATAGAAATAAGCTACCACATCGAAAGCAAAGGACTTTTAACCACGTCAAAAAGAAAACGCAACATATAACAAAAATGAAAATGAACTATCTTGCAGATATAATAACACTCCAAAGGGCATGTTCTTGATTGGCTCGAATTAAGAAATCAAAGCAATGATTTAATGAGGGGGGGGGCTGTCTATTCTGCACGTTCGCATCTGAATGTTCCGAAAAATTTCACTTACAATATGATACAATCTCTTTTGAAGGATTGTGTTGAAAGTATTGATATACTTGTCTTAACTGAAGTATCCACTTCTAAAGAAATTAAGTAATCGCTACCAAATAATCGTTAACCAAATTCCAACTTTCCAGCAATGTATATACTGCGGCAAAAAACAAGGGAAAAAAGTGGTTGGATTCTGATATTTAGTAAACACAAGTTAAACTATAGAAATCAGCTGTAAGTTTGAACATGGTGAAAATATTTATATCGAAATAATCAGAAACAACACCTAATATTAAATGCTGTTTAGTCTGTCAAGCTTAAACACGTCAAAATTCCAGCACGAACCGATTCTCACACAAAGAATCATGCTTAACTGAATACTTTCATAGTAATCTATAACAGCATTGAAAACATTGCAAATATGAATCGCTACAGCACTTGTAGTATACTTACACCTATTTTTCCATTTTTAAGCAAGATATTGACGGAAATACTATCACTGTTCCTTGTATTGTATTGATCATATTAATACGGGAACTAACACACAGATATGCAGATGCAATCATAAAATGCAAACTAGCAGATCATTAATTTCCCGGACACTAAACCTTCCTGCTGTACAGTACAGAATTCTTGCAATGATCTTCATCTGGAAAGCAGTAAAGAGAAATAACAGAAGACGAAATGGTTAACTGAGAAATGAGAAAAACGACTAGAGACAAAAAATGGAAACAGGTAAAGCGATACCCAAAAAATGCAGTTTGAAGAATGTAAGAAGAAAACAGGAATGGCCTTACAATACTCATGAGTGTAAAGAAGAAATTACAACTTTATAACTATTTCAACAGAAAAGGTCCCAGGAGGTCTGGAGAATCAGTGGTCTTCATTTCTTTCTACCCTTCCAAATTCTTTCTTCATGTCACTGTTGCAGCTCAAGTTTTTTATTTTGTAATCGGTTCCAATTCAAAACCGATTATTGATTCTCAAAGGCAGATCCATTATATGACTTTGGGATTCCTTGATGGACTGATTAGTTGGTTTAACAGATAAATACAATGATTCAAAAAGCCATACACATAACAATGAGTTGAGCGACATCCAAAAAATTCTTACAAAAGAGCAAAAGACAAATACTTACAAAAAAAAAGGAAATGAAAGCCATTTGGATCACTGAGGGAAATAACCGTTTCATTAACAAAAAAGGGGAAAATGGAAAACTCGCCTAATAAGGAGATTATTGGGAGAGTTTTATTTTCAGACAACTTCAAGAAAGATGTTACCTTACCTGTTTAATAGTCTCGTAAAACTGTTTAAGATCTCGGTATTTACCGAACCTTGCACGAAAATGATGTCGCATCGGAGGAGTGTGAATATCCTTCACGTCCGTCCAGAAAAGATAGCTGAAGTCAGTCCACACGTGGGTTGTGACGCAATCGCTTACTGTTCGCTTAGTGAAGGCTTTCAGGCGCACACTTTCTTTACGAAAATCGCAGTACAAGTAGAGATCACCAGAACCAATATTCTAAAGGAAAACAAGGAAAAAACGAATAAAATATTCTGCTTTCCAAAAATATTATGATGGCTGTAGTTGAGATTGTTAATTATCAGATTGTGTTCGGCTGTCCGGACTTAGCGCACAGGCGAAGAAGACCACAATGAAAGGAATTCGGAATTCGAACCGGGTTCTAATTCCATCCAGGATGCGAAGTGCATTTGTAAGGACGTTACAACTGAAGATGGGTTAATCCTGTCTTGTGTCTTGTTCGTTTGTGGCTTGGCTTTTTCCTGCGGTAAACGATGGTTTTCTCTTTCTCAGAATGAAGGGTGAACTAACTGAGTGTCTTGTAGAGGTTGAAAAAAACCGAAAAGCAATATTAATTTTCTGAAAATATGATTTTAGATAAATCGATTTATTTGCATTCAAATATTATTATCTGTTTAAATTAGCTGCTTATCATAATTACTAACTGATCTTTATTTGACTTTAAAAGAGTCTTTATAACAGATTACTATAAAATGTGGTAAAAAGGAAAATAAAAATGTTTTAATTTTTCTTAATCCGTAATGCAAAGCGATCTACCGTTTAATTGAAGATTGCAAGTCAAAATCAAACACCTCCCCTAGTATTCCCAATTAAAAGAGAAATTTTTGGAAGCAAATTGTTCTCGTATAGTATCGCGCCATTTATACTCTGCAAGTTTCTTTTAAAGATAAATTGAAGACAATTTCTGCTTAGAAATTTCTATAAAAAATCAGAATGTCCGTCCACTAGGTGGAGTTATCGACGAATTAGTCGATAGCATACGTGCTTTGAAACCAAGAGAGAAGATATTCAAAATGTCTTTATGGGGAAAGAAAGTTTCTGCCAACTCAATTGAGATTACTCAATTCGGTTGAAAAAGCGAATTCATCATAAAATAGTAACTGCTGGCGTTCAACCTCTAAAAATGAAGAAGACTTGACTGACCGAGTGGAAAGCATCCCTAAACTTCAATCAACAGGCCGTGGCAGAGATTTCTGTGAAGGTCATTAAGTGACAGATCATTTTCCTTGTCCTGTGAGAAAGAATTACTACTCTTTTGCTAGGTTGTGAAGTGATTTGCAAAACTTCCATCTTTGGTGGAAAGCACATCAGCGAACCGCATTATCTAACCAATTCGATACTAAATAACGGTTTTATTAAACTTAAATCCTTTCGGAGTGGGATTCACATAAAATATAGACAGCTTATATCTCACTGTGAAATGGAAGTACGTGAAGATCTTTAGATACCAAATGATTTTCATTACCCTGTCAGACAATCGCTCTACTTTGAGGCTTTAACTGGCTTGTAAATACTTCAAGTTTGGTCCGTAGTTTTGAAGCTTTAGTTTCTTTAAATTAGTTGATAACACCAGTTAAATCCTCACTTTTAAATTATGCTTAGCGTTTTAGGCTCAAAGATCTGTTACGGATAAGTAAGATGGTTTAGTAGAAAACTAATTAATTCAGGATACACAATGAAAATGTTAACGATATAATTGATTTTCCAGCTGTTTGCTGTATCGGAAGAAAAGGAGTGTCGCTTAATATTATTTTGCAAATAACCCATTCTAATCAGGACGTTAGGTAGGAAATGTAAGTGGCTTGCTAATTCTCGGGAGAATCAACGTATCTTTGGATGGAAAAAAGACCAAGAAGAAGAAGCAGAAAGCGATTAATCCTATTTTCAAGTTCTGCTACGTCTGTGAACTGCATGCATTTTCTGACATGTTTGCTGTTTGTCAACTCCGGATTTTAGAGTGCAGAAATACTATCCGATCTCTTTAAGAGATAAGAGACGTATAACTCACCTTCAGTCGAAAAGCTCTCATGAAGTCTTTCCGTGGAAATAAGATATATAATAAAGTACAAGTAATACTTCATCTTGTCTTAATCATGCTTCCTTTCTAGAGCAAAAAGGAAACCCAGCGGTTGTGTCGAGATCGCTGTACTCGATTCTGAAGTAGCATATGAATTATGCAGACTAGAGGAAGTTCACAATTTATCGTAAAAAAAGCGTTGTCTAAAGCTGAGGGTAATCTAAATATAAGTATTGATAACATGCTGTTTTGGAGAAAATACGCGGAACCGGAATACACATCTTTGGGTGTAAATCTCGAGATTAAAAACTTTTACCCACAAGTTTCATGAAATGTCCTGGGAAAATACTTCAGATCGAAAACGTTCTGGTCTTATCATAGGAACGCTTGCTTTACCATTCGAAATTTTAAATATAATGAAGTATTTTATCTGCTTAAATTTGAGTATGGTTTTAATGAGGAAAAAGATGAAAAGTGTTGTGGGGGGGGGGGGGGGTGGGGGGGGGGGGGGGTGGGGGGGGGGGGGGGTGGGGGGGGGGGGGGGTGGGGGGGGGGGGGGGTGGGGGGGGGGGGGGGTGGGGGGGGGGGGGGGTGGGGGGGGGGGGGGGTGGGGGGGGGGGGGGGTGGGGGGGGGGGGGGGTGGGGGGGGGGGGGGGTGGGGGGGGGGGGGGGTGGGGGGGGGGGGGGGTGGGGGGGGGGGGGGGTGGGGGGGGGGGGGGGTGGGGGGGGGGGGGGGTGGGGGGGGGGGGGGGTGGGGGGGGGGGGGGGTGGGGGGGGGGGGGGGTGGGGGGGGGGGGGGGTGGGGGGGGGGGGGGGTGGGGGGGGGGGGGGGTGGGGGGGGGGGGGGGTGGGGGGGGGGGGGGGTGGGGGGGGGGGGGGGTGGGGGGGGGGGGGGGTGGGGGGGGGGGGGGGTGGGGGGGGGGGGGGGTGGGGGGGGGGGGGGGTGGGGGGGGGGGGGGGTGGGGGGGGGGGGGGGTGAGTTAATGAGATCGCCGTGTAGAATCTTGATCTTGATTTAAACTCGAGACGTGAATGTTAGCAATTTTAATTTCTTTCTTGAGTCAGCTCTACTCTTTACTGTTTACTTGCGCTAAGTTTTCGGTAAACGGTTTGTGGTCCTTGACTCGCCAGTAATGAAGCTAATGTTAGCAATGAGAAATTAAATCGAGAGCACCAACGTAGCCGGTTTCATGAAAAAATCAACTGAGCCGAAAACTTAAAAATTAAGATTGAGGAAAATGAGGAAAAATGACTGAGGAATGAAAATGCGAGAGTGTTTAAGGCCCCTGGAACTTGCTGACACAGTTATATCCAATTTAAAAAGGTACTGGCCGCCTGGTGTTCTCTTTCTCTCTCTCTCTCTCTCTCTCTCTCTCTCTCTCTCTCTCTCTCTCTCTTTCTTTCTCTCTCTCTCTCTCTCTCTCTCTCTCCTCTCCTCTCTCTCTCTCTCTCTCTCTCTCTCTCTCTCTCTCTCTCTTTCTCTACGATCGTACAAATTCAAAAGTAAAGGAAAGTCGTTTCCATCCGACCATCTGACAGAACTTTCTAGAATACTTTTCTTCATTCTCGAAGGCACCTACAAAAAGCCCATTTCAAATGGATCGTTTCTGCGATTAAATATCAATAAAAATAGCTGCTAAGAATGAAATCTTTAGAAATGGGGAACTAGTATTTTCCACGTGATACAACGCGTTTCCAAATCAGGAGAGGGTCAGTATCTCAGACAGAATGTTTAGACTCTTCGTGTGCAGCGAAAAATATTTCTCGTTCATAGGATGTCCTAAAGGCTCTCTTCAGGCTATTGTAGTTTGTAAGATTTCTGTTTTCAAGAGATAATTTCTTTAAAAAATCTGGAATGTAGGACCCTCAAGTGGCCTTTCTGTAGTAATTATCATATTGATATGTGAACAATTAGTTGTCTGAAGTCTTATTATAAGGTATGTATTTATGGCCGTCCTGTTGTTGGTATCGAAGTAATATTTTAGCATAGATCCAGAGTTTTTTTTTTTTTTTAAATGCTGGGCCCATACATGAGAGGTTGGTTAATCAACCTATGATATGTTAGTCTTGTGTAAAGGTAATGGGTTGTGAAAGACGAAACTTGTTTACATTTGATTTAAAAGCCTGTAAATTGTATTCCTCGATTCTGTTTCTTGCTCCATTGCTCAATCATTGCCAGGTCAAATTGATGTGAGGCACTGTCCTCTATGCTCTGAAGGTGGTTTTAATATTAAAACACGACTAGTTTCGGCTTGTAACAGCTTTCATCAGGTGACATTATAAAAGAAAGAAAAAAGAAAAAACACTAAAACACTGAAGCTTAAATAAATTATGAACAACATAGAGAGTCTATATACATAATTGACATTAAAACGTTGTGGTTGTATTTAAAGCTGTTCTTTCGTTTGTTGTATTATTGGGAAAGTGCTTGCTAGTAGCATCTCGTGAACGCCAGTACATGATTACGGCTGAATGACTATCTGGAAGGTTGTAGCTCAAGTTATTATTTAGATGAACAGGATTGAAGATGATTTCCCTAGTTCATCATTGCAACGAAAGGTGTTCGTAGATTTTTCTAGCAGACTGTGTGACATTGGCTTTCATCATTAGGATTAGCCGAGAAAAAGATATGACTTGATAATGCACTCGCTAGCTGTCTCTTGTAAGTAATGTCCCTCATGTGTTCTTCCATACGCAGTTCGACAGATTTGTCTGTCTGCCCAAAATAAAGAATATCAAAATTACACAATATTTTATACACCAGGGTATTTAAGATGATGATGACAAGGTTTTGGGTGGCTTATTAAGAAACGGATAAGAAACTTGATAATGCACTGGCTCGCTGTCTCTTGTAAGTAATGTCCTTCGTGTGTTCTTCCATACGCAATTCGACAGATTTGTCTCATCATCAAATTCCTGCTATGTACCCTCAAGGGGTGTACAGAATATGACAGTACTACATGAAAAAATTACATCATTACTAACTTCCTATCTACAATTTTCCTCCAAATCAGTCTGTTACTTGTCAAGACTCCAACATTATCAGATCTTATATTTCTATCGTCTAAGGCACTTTGTACCGTATCAATCCACCTATATCTTGGTCTTCCTCTGGGTCGTTTTCCTGCCAACCTGGCAGAGAACACTTGTTTTGCTAATCTTTCCTCTCCCATTCTATTTAAGTGACCATACCACCTGAGATTAGCTCTGCTAATGCATTCCTGGATGCTGACAATGTCAAGTTCTTTCCTAATATCCTCATTTTTAATATGATATTGCCATTGATGCCATCTGTTCACGCCTCTAATCTTTCTCAGGACTCTCATATCTGCGGTCTCTAGTCTTTGGTCAAGTGTTTTACTTCTGACCCAGCTCTCAGATCCATAAGTTAAAACTGGTTTGAACACTGTCTTGTATACAGCTAATTTAGTGTTCCGACTAATTTCTCTCTTATTCCACATGAATTTATTCAATTGACTTCCCACCATACCAGCTTTGCTGATTCTGTTGTCTATTTCTATATTTAGTTTACCATCTTCAGTAAAAATTGTGCCTAAGTAGCTGAAATGTTTTACTTGTTCCACAGGTTCTCCATTCACAACACAGTTGACATTTTCAATGATTCTGCCTATTTTCATTGTCTTTGTCTTTTTATTGCTGACCTTCATACCATATCTATTACAACAGCTATTCAATTTAGTCAGAGAATCTTGCAGACTTGTAGCGGATTTATTTAGAAGTATAACATCATCCGCAGACATTTTGGGCAGACAGACAAATCTGTACCATCAAAATAAAAAATGATAGTACAGATTTGTCTGTCTGCCCAAAATAAGGAATATCAAAATCACACAATATTTTATACACCAGGGTATTTAAGATGATGATGACAAGGTTTTGGGTGGCTTATTAAAAAACGGATTTTTGGAAGTGGAATGAACAAGGTTCTGATATTGTATTTTTTTAGAAAGTTTGCTCATTTATATGAATCTGTACTTATGTAAAGAATAGATATATTGCCTTTGAATCTATTTGTTTCTTCTGAGCGATGTCTAGGAGGATTAAGAAGGAATCTTTCAATGATTCTCTTGGAATATCCATTAACTTTGAAAGAAGTTTTGAGCTGGTTTATTTCTGTAAGAACTTCATTTGGGTCATCCAGAAGAGAACAGGCTCTATGTCCTAAGGTGGAAATTATTCCAAGCTTATGAGGAGATCAATACATTCCAAGTTATTTGTGTGTGTGCGTGCGTGCGTGCGTGCGTGCGTGTGCGTGTGCGTGTGCGCGTGCACGCGTGAATTTCTAAATCATAGATTTCGTAGCTTCCCAACACTGCAAAAAAAAAAAAAAAAAACAGTAAATAATAACCAACTGGTGTCATCCTCAGATAAGCTTACATATAAGCTTCGAAGATGAAAGCCGAGCAATTAGTTCTCATGCAAGATGTATCACATGCAACCAAATGCATGTAATGTACGTATCACATGTAAACCAATGTTTGTAATGTATGTATTATATGTAAACAAATGTATGTAATGTAAGTATCATATGTAAACAAACGTATGTAATGGATGTAATAACTGTAAAAAAGTATATACAATATATTGATATTGTATATATAGAGTGTAAAATTGCAAATTGTAATAATATACGTTGTAAACAGTTATTGTTATTATTATTATTTAAAAAAAAAACTTTATGTACGAGAAAGTATTTGTCATGCATAATTGTGTTCATATAATGTAAGTAATTTATCTGAGAAATAATGATAAACAAAATAAATAAAATTGTTATTATTATTATTATCATTATCCAGTCATCTCAACAATTCTAGAAAAAATAACATACACCACACTACAGAACTATTTACTGAAGTACAACATCATCTCACAAAACCAGTACTTTATTAGAAGACATCGCCGACACAATAAACAAAGCTCTCGACAAAAACAAGTACGCCTTCCTTATACTGCTGGACCTAACCAAAGCATTTGACACACTTGAACATGACATACTACTCACCAAACTATACTCTATAGGTATAAGAGGAACACTGCATACATGGTTCAAGAACTACCTCTCAAACAGAACACAATTAACAAAAATAGGTACATGTCACAGTCGGAGTATACAAGTAAAACACGGTGTACCTCAAGGTGCCATATTATCACCCACTCTATTCAACATATACATTAACGATGTTCATAACATATCCATAAGAAGTCAAATATTTCAATACGCAGATGACACAGCACTACTAGCAATTCACACAGACATTAACACAGCTCTCTGCAAAGCACAACAAGACCTAAACGAAATCACAACATACTTCCACCAAAACGCAATTCTAATCAACGGCACCAAAACACAGATGTTGACAACACGCAACCCAAGAATCATACGTCCCGCATCACTATCGATACATTGTCACACATACCGCTGCATTAACAACAAAAATACCTGCCAGTGCTCCGAAATCAAACTTGTAACATACGCAAAATACCTCGTTCTCTATATAGATTCCCACCTTAAATGGACAAAACATATAGAATACCTACACACACCAAACTCCGGTTCATCGCAGCGAAACTCTTCCAAGTTAAAGACATTATTCCATCCAACATAAAAAATAAAAACTCCTATATCACGGTATCTGCGAATCCCTACTCAGATACGAAATAACAGTCTATGCAAATACATCAAACAGTCACCTAACATAATTAGACACATTACACAGGAAAATCGTGTCAACAGTGATCTGGACACCTTACACGCAACAACCAATATCCGACAAGCACATGGCGATACACAGAATTCTGAGCATCAAAAACCTGAAATACTACATGACATTAACAAGGAATTACTTCAACATCATCTATCGAAACAACAGAGACACATATCGTATAACACGACCTACAACAACTCATACGGTTCTTTTGTGAGTTCACATCAGATACCCACACAAATCAACAACCTACCAAGAAAGTTGAAACACGTAGATAACTGCAGAACATTAAAAAACGAACTCTGGAAAATATACCAACAAAGTTAAAAAAACCATTAACCCTAATATACACATCACAAATCACTAGCATCCAATGCCTACATCCCATACATAAACAGTAGCAACAATACAAATAGTGAAGGCTAAATCCCACTCTCTTCAGAAAAGCTAACCCAAGCTTCGAAGTAGGTAGGATTAACTTGCCTCACCCATCTACACGTAATCCTCATAATCAAAAACTGCAAATTATGTAACAAAAACAGTCAGGACGGTGTATAATAATAATGAAGATACATATAATATATATATATATATATATATATATATATATATGAATTTGTATCCATAGAAAAAAAATATTGAAAAGGAATATTGTGCCTTAAACTGTGTACAGTATAATTATAAATATGTAAATACTCTGTACGATGAAAATATAAAAATTATTATTTTATACATAATATGTAAATACGCAAAAAATGTCTGTAATATTCATCTGTAATAATCATATGTATGTAATTTATCTGAGACATTATCATATTATTATTATTATTATCATTATTCAAAAATTCAGTGTAACCTTCATTTTTAATATTAGAATAACACGTGTTGTAATTATAGATGCAAAAAAGTATTATTATCAAAATATTAATTGAAATGCAATGAATTACATATGCAGAATATGTGCTGCATATGTGCTGAATTTTATAAAAATTACAAGCTGGAATATCACTAAAGACGATTATTGTAATTGTGTAAATATTTTAGAAACAATAAGAAAATATTATTATTATTATAAAGGAAACCTGGTACCTGATTAATTAAATGCTGAACAATACACACAGAACCACTGCCTCAGAAACAAGAAAACACAGCTTTGCTTACGATCCCTCAAACAGTTGGCAAACAACTTTAATCAGTACTTCGTGAACTCTGTCCAAAAACTACAAGAAACAGCCTTTCCGCACACAAAGAAAAATTCTCCACTAGGTCCAAGAGCAACCCAGTCGATTTGGTTCTCCACAGTAACAAAAGAAGAACTGTCGCTTGAAATTCAACAAATTAACCATAACAAAGGCCAGATAGACGGAATCAGACCAAAAGACATCAAGAAACACTCAACCAACCTATGTCCAGTAATAGTAAAACTATTAAATAAAATGTTCGAAAAGTGACACATACCTGAAACACTAAAGGCTGCATTAATCACACCCATACACATACATGGAAAAAGAAACGTTATAAGTAATTACATACCCATTCCCACGCTGTCTGTAATCAACCAAATCATGAAGCCAATCTTTCATTGCAAACTCTCCACATACGTTGAAAAATTTCAAATCATACCCACAACACAATATGTTTTTCAAAAAAATAAAGGAACAGCAACACTCCTGGAAGATTTCACAGACCTAATAAACGCTAAATTGGATAAAAACAGAATAGCATTAGTCGTTTTCATTGACCTAACAAAAGTGTTTGACACACTAACACACAAAACCCTGTTAACGAAACTAACCCATATCGGAATTGTAGGTCGTCTACTCCAGTGGTTTAAAGCATACATGAAAAACAGAAAGCACACCACACGTATAGGATCAGCATACAGCAAAGAGGTACATGTAACCTGTGGAGTGCTGCAAGGAACTGTCCTATCTCCCATTCTATTTAACATATACACACACACGACATAAGCCAACTCCTCCTAAAAAGCAAAATCTTCCAGTATGCAGACGATACGGCCATAGTATCCATTCACAACAACGCAAATATCGCTTACTCAAATATGCAACACGACATCAATCAAATCACTAACTGACTAACTGAAAATGGCATACATATATAGACCCTAGAAAAACAAAGCTAATGATATTCAAAACCTTCAAACCCTACCCATAGAAACCAAATATCTCACAATGCGACATTCATCCTCCTATACACAAAGCTCGATCCTAAAACACCATCACATAGGTGAAAACAACACGCTATATCGGACTTCACTTCGATGCTGATCAAAGTTGGACTAACCATATAAACTACCTAAACAATAAACTCAGGATAATAGCAAGCAAACTATATCGATTGAAAGATATTGCCCCGACACACAAAAATACTCATCTATATAAAGCATTATGTGAAAACATTTTCAGATTCGCAATCACATCATACTCATTCTGCTCAGGCTACAAACTTAACAGGTTACAATGGTTGCAAACTTAAATGATAAAACTGATATTCTGGGAACCATCCACACTTATTCAGGCAGCATGGACAGAACACAAAATATTTAAGGTGAAAGACTTATGGCACTACACAGTCATGTTAAGACAATACTTCAGTCCAACCTACAGAGTAACCAGAACAACATACCAGATAACAAGACCGCAGTCAACAAACTACATAACATATTAGTACAATAATCAATACGGAAAAGCTATCCGAAACTTCTACGTACCTGACATGTTAAACAAACTGCCGTTCGACGACAGAAACCTAGGGATAAATATTATAGCGAGAATGAAAGTTAGAGAAATTCCTCTCTCTCTTTCTCAGTCACACACACACACACACACACACACACACACACACACACACACACACACACACACACACACACACACACACACACACACACACACACACACACACACACACACACACACACACACACACACACACACACACACACACACACACACACACACACACACACACACACCTATATTAAACCCCTCTCAAAATACACCATTACAAGGACGCAAACATACCATACCCAAATCCAATCCCACTTGTAAAAATTTTAAACCGTGCACAAGCAGTAGTAGTCTTCTAAGCACCTACCTACAAACAGTAAAATTTTCACCTGGCTTGCGATGGGTATAAAAACAAAACCACTAAACCAACCACCGCCGCCTATCTTCCTCAGATAAGCTCTGTAAAGCTTCGAGGAAGAAATCAGAAATGCCACCCAAAGTAAAAAGTAAATATTATAATCGATTTAATAAAAAGTGAATCATTATAAATTTAAATGGATCATTCTAAATATGCATCTGAAAAAGATGTAAAACACATTGTTAATATCATTAGCTACAATTTAAATAAGATATTTTCCTAGCATTCTGTACGAAAAAATATATATATAGATAGATAGATAATCGTGTAATCTATCCTGTGTAACTGAACTATAACTGATTGTAAACTATTACAAAAATCGTTATTACTACTAATAACACAAATTGTGCTATATGAATTATATAGCACAAGTCATGTATAACCACACCCCTCACATAATGTCTCACACTATACAAAGTATGAGATAAATTGGAATCTGAATTGAACCACGTGTTAAAAATTATAGTATTATCTCTTAAACGGTATGTAATTATATTAAATTGTATATATTATATAAGTATTATATAAATATGAGTAAAAAAATCAAAATCAGCTAACGCCTTTTTATTCCCGTATATACAGGGAGTAGGCGAGGCCGTTTTTAGCCCTATCTAACTTTTGGAGACTGACTGGGCAGTTCAATCTCCGCGGCTCAACAAATGCCGCCATCTCGTGGTCCCTAACCCTGACAGTCGTATTTAATGTGGGTTCTACGGTCGATTTTCTTGAGTTTACGGGAGAAAAAACCCGCTTGCCCTTGCCAGAGCTCGACTAACTCGGGAACATGTCGAAGAAAGCTTAGAAAAATTTCCTCTAGTCGCCGACTAGACTCGAAATCAAGTCTTCCTTCGTGCGGCCAAGCTCCGTGGTGTGCAAACGCCACACCCACTGAGCTACACAGGCTCTTAACATATAATACTCATAAATATGAGTATTATATGTATTATATAAATTGTATGTATACATATGTAATTAATTAGACAGATAATAAAGTATTATTTAACATAAAAAAAAAATTATAATTATTATTATTATTATTATTACTACAGCCGTTTGGTTGGCCGAGTGGTTAGTGTATACGCTCTCCAGGCAAAAGGTTGGGGGTTCAAATCCTGCCATGGGCATGGATGTTTGTGATTGTCTGTGAAAAATACTAGTAGTTTTGGTGGCGGGCGGTAGATGGCGTTGTTTGTGTGGGTGGATTGCGTGGTGGAGACGGAGAGCTGTAGAGTGGGTGCCCTCTCTCAATGAGTCTTTAGACACCATGGAGGTGTCAGTCATAATTAAGAATCGTTCCTTTTTTACTGCCGATCTATGTCTTGTGATCTTTATATTTATATTTAGATTTGAAATTTGCGACTTTTTCATGACGTTGTTGGCATCTCTGATCCACAAAAATTCTTTTTTTTTTTTTTTTTTCTGTTTTTGATTTTCTTGCTTGTAGAACGGTGTTAAATATTCCGAAAGGAAGATTGATGTGTTATCATGCGATGCTTTCAAGCTCTTGGAAACTTTTTTTTCTCGGTCTGCTGGCTTTTATGAGAGTATTATATAAATATTAATTTATATCTCTTTTGGACTTGCTTGTTAGACGAACTGAGACTGAGTCGTGCCAAGCCTTGTCTTTTGCTTTTCTGGGAAATCCGATTTACTGTCCTAATGCCGTTAGACTGTAGAGGAATGTAAGTAACATGGTCTAACTTTAAAACTATGTCTCTGAGATTTTCTGTAGGTGCACTTTTAAGCAGACCATTTATTAGAATATCTTCTTTATAATGTTGCTCATTTAAAAGTTCATATTGCAGTTTCAGGGAAGTAAGTTGTTGAGGGAGTTCCGATGTCTTCGATTATTTCAGTTGTGGTGATAAAGAACACCGTTCTTTATCACCACACTGAAATAATTGAATTTTTCGCGCTTTCTAGTTGACGTATTGTAGTCATAAGTTTCGATTTTCTAATTTTACAAATAAAAATTAAAATGTTCATTAAAACGACCCTAAAAATAATATCGATAATAATTCTAATGCATTGCATTTACGGATCACGGAGGGGTGTGGTTATTGTTTCTAGTTGTTTTGCCAATAAAACTGATCTCATTACAGGGCTCGTCAGGCTCAGTGGACAGCATACCTGCTCTCCATTGAGAATACTGTGGATTCAAATCCCACTGTGGGGAAATGCACGCTTGTATTTTATTTTATTTTTTTTCTATAATCATATACTGGAATTATAATCTGCATAGTGGAGGCTTGAAGTACCTCGATAAACGTTCCATGTTTGGTCTCTAAAATAGGATTTCTGGATTAGATTATCTAACTTCTATTCCATCCATGGTACTGATGTACTATTATTAGTTTGCAGCCTTTCCGTGGGTGGGATTAATATAACAAATATTGCGAACGTCACTTCTCTCTGTAACTCAGACTATAACCTTGTTGCAGGTTTCGTCTGTAAGAATTCCCCGTCTTTCAGTCACGATCAAGCTCATGCTCTTCAGCTTTACAGCGACAACAAATTCTTATAAACCTAATTGATGCTATGACTGGATAGTATATTCTATCTGAGAAGCTATATCTATCATTTGCTAGGATTCTATAATATTTTTGCCGCTAAATGAATGAAAAACGCGAGTTTCCGGGAGGAACAACCCTGCCAGCTTCATTTGTGAGCAGCTAACTCGCAGCCGTTATAGAGCACGGTGAGCTGTGTAAGTGGACTGTTATGCACGCGTGAAAAGACGCATGACTGGCATACTGCAGAAGCAAATGAGGAAACACGCAGGTTTGATTTCTAAGTTAAGTGAAATGGAAAATGCACACCAAATGATGTGACAAAGGAATTAAACAAGCTTTGTTGCTAAAAAGTAATGGGACTCAGAAGCAAAAATTTCCCTTACTTCCAGGAAGACGTACATTTATGGGAGACATAAAAACAATGTACTTAGTTTGAATAAGAGGAGTGGATTATCAGCGATGGTTGCACGGATGCTTAAACCACAAAACTAAGACCTCTGCAGACTGGTGCTGGAGCGATGAATTTCACTCCAGTCCTGTTTTTATTAGATAGAAGAATGAGGATCTGACTACTGCTCTGCGAACGTTACTAGGGAAACTGCTTTTGCTGACTGGAAAAGAAAGCCATCTGAAGAAAAAAAAAGTTAACCGAAGTATGTTGTTCTTAGTGCACAACTGATTTTCGTTATTTGAGTAGATGTCACCTCTCCATTCTTGCCGCGATCGGGGTGATGCATTCACATCTGGATTACCGTACACTTTCAAAACTTGCGAAATACTTCGTCGAAGGACCGTACTTGTTCTCACACAGCAGTAATCTGCTACGCAACAAATTGAATTGTTGATTCAATTTGTAGCGGTTTATATATATATATATATATATAAACCGCTATTGAATCCTTTCAAATGATACATGTAGTTGGGTTCGCATTTAGGATACACCACCTTTTTCTCAAAGCTAATATCAGAGGAGAAATCAAGACAATTGAGTGGAGGACTGTCTTGAGTGATTTGAAGCTTCTCAAAAGCAAGTGGAAAATTTAAATTTTAGGCTAAATGCTGCCATACACACCAAAGTTGCGCCTCTTTACATGGTAAAATTTTGAATTTAGTCTGTGTTTCATAGATTTGCGGAAACTATTGAATAAAGTAAAACTGAATACAATCTCATAAAATAATCATTTATTAAAATAGTAAGGGAAGTACTGGGTGGGCTGCAATTTGACTACTTTACTGATATTACAAATATCAGTAAATATATATCAGTAAATAAATATATATATATATATATATTGTTATGACTGTTGAATTTCAAAGGGAACATAAATTTTTGGCAATTTCAACCTGTATTAGTAGTTTTCGAATTCCGGCCAAACCTTCTGCTTCCTTAGTTCTTGGCTATTTTTAAAAGAGATATTTTATGGGATATCACTTATTTCAGGAATAAAGCAGGTAAGCAGTAATCAAATAACTGGTAGAAAATAGTTTGAAATAGTTTTTTCTTCTTCTTCCTTTATAGTTCTGTTCCCCTCTTTTAGTGCAGAAATTATCTAGGTTTAAATAACGCAAGTAGCAACTATGATAATCATATTTCAAAAGATCTGCATACCTAGCATGCGTAGACAAAGAGACGATGTAAGTTCGTCCCTTCACGTCAAATTTAAGCCACGCTCTAAGAATCAAAATTAAAAAAAAAAAAACTTTTACCGAAGAAAGAAAAACTGATTCACAATGCTCTACTTTTATTATTTTATTACGGTTATTATTCAGTGAATCGCAGCAGTGTCAGGATTGGCCTCTTGATTCTTTAAAAGTTGAATAAGTATTAACTACAATTCAAGAAATGGCACGCTATCGACAGCTGCAGATGAGTCTTCGGTGGCTATCGTCAACATCCTGATGGAAAAAGTCGCGCAAAGTATGTGATGAAATTGCCAATTAGCAAATATCTCAGCCTTATTGAAATCCGAATGAAATTATCTTCAAGAAGACAAAAAATTGCTGCCAACTGGGTCCCAATCCAGCTTACAAAAGACCAACAAGCACTTGATCGCAGAATTGATGTGTTGTCTCCATGAGACTGGCGGTGAACATCTTTTGAAAATTGATTAATCACGGTGGAAACATTCAACTTCTCGTTTTAAAACAAGTTTACGTCAACAGTCGAAGGTTGAGGTCAGAATGATAATGGTAAACGACAAGAGTAAAGTAGTAACGTAAGCGAAATTTCAAAGTCGAATCTGACAGCAGCATAATAGAGTTTTATTTTTGCGCTTGAAAATCGTAAAAAAGACCAAACATATCCACAGAGGAGTCTTCACTTTGCATGCGAAGTCAGAGTTTCCTGTGAAGAGTCCGATTTTATGGAAAACTATACATAAGAATTCCCCCCCCCCCCCACTCCGTACATTTCTGATTCGAGTCTGCTGACTGATCCAAAAGTTGAAATCGTTGGAAACACTTAACTGCCAAAAAGGTAGCTGAAGTAATGTTACTTACGAACGCAGCATGTTGCCTTGTTGGCTTAGCGTACAAGCTTATCCGTTATCCAGCCGACAGGTTAGAATGTGGGCATAAACATTTATCAACATCTTTGGGTTGTAAATAAATTTCATTGCTTTGGGTGAGAGCATCACCACCCTGTTTATTGGAGACCTAAAGGTTGAAAATTTTCACATTTGTTGTCTGACTGAGATGGCGTTAAAAATAATAACAAAAGACTTGCTGGCAGGAATATAAAACCTATGCAGACTTTGAATACTGGTGAAAAGACAAAAAGAAGATCGCGTTTGAAGTCATGTAAATATATTTTGTTTAATGCGTACTCGAAGTGCAGCAGAATACTTTAATCCTGTTGTGCTGAGTTTCTAGGAAATCGTTTTGCAATGTACAACGCAATCATGCTCAAATTTCGCCGAAATGGGTAGTACCATGCAGTTACAGTGGTGCCAAAGGAGGACACGACCTCCTCTTAGCCATTCTTATCCTTCAGTCCTATTTGAATGAATTTTTGATCTTAAGTCATGATAATTTCCCGCCTGGTTGGCCGAGTGGCTAGCATATCCGCTCTCCAGCCAAAAAGCTGCGGGTTCGAATCCCGCTGTGGGCATGGATATTTGTCTGTGAAGTACTGGTGTTGGTGGTCGGCGGTAGATGGCGTTGGCGTAGATGATGAAGGTAGTTGAGATTGGTGGAGTGGTGTGAAAAGTAGACTTGTAGAGTAGGTGTCCTCCCTCGATGAGTCCTTGGACTCCCTGGAGGTATTGTGTAAAAATAATAATAATAAAAGAGTTGTATTCGTAATCGGTTGAACAACGTATTCTTTTGGAGGTTTTCACAAAGAACGTATCCCCTCCCTACACATACACACACGAACACGCTCCTTTAGTCTTTATAATGAATTTGAAGGTAGAATTGTAAGAGGACGATGTCCTCTTACAATTCTACCTTCGAAATTCCAACGAAGCTAAAATTCTCAACGTTTTGAGAATTTCTGCTTAGTTGGAAATTCTCAATGGAAGCATAAAACAACGTACGAAATAGTCATATTCCAAATTTAATTGAAATCAGTAGAAAGTGAGGAAGTGGACGTCTCCCTTCTTTAATGAATATGCTGATTTCTCACGAACCAACCTCTCATCTATATAAAGGGCAAAACAAAGGAGTTGTAAACTGTGACGTAGAGAACTGTTTGCGGAGAAGAAAAACAATCGGCATTTTTGAACATTTTATGCTTATTTAAAGTGATTTCTTTAATTTGTTTTTAATTATCGTTCGCTTTAACGCTTCAAAATTCCCATGCTTGCCAGAATAAGAGATGAACCGAAAATGTTGCAATTTATAAATACTTCAGTAATCATGTCGAATTCCATTCATGATGATTAATGACGTGAGAGAACCTGGCTCAGAATCACTGCTGTGATTCTTGATATCGTGAGGTCCTAAGTGATGAAACTGATAAGAAATCCGACATTTAGAACTGAAGGATGAAAAAGAATATGATTTCAAGTAAAACTAAGTGGGGATTCAGAGTGTATGCTCCTATCTCCTGCTATGCATCTTATTTACCGATCACATTATATGAAGGAAACTGATAAGAAACTCCTAAACTAATAGGGATATTCCAAAATTTAGGAATATTTCATAGGAATACAAGGAGGATTGTGGAAAGCGTAAGTCCTCTGGTGGATGATTCCTTGATGTAATCGAAGGTGTTTACATAGGTATGACTGGACTGAAGTGTCTTTAGGAGGAAGATTATCCTGAAGGATCTGATCTTGTTTTCAAGGGAAATCAAGCCTTGACCACCCTTTCTAAGTGGCTTGCAGAGTTCGGAGTATGTTGTCCAGTTAGTATTGTTCCAGAGGAAACGTTTGATTGCCTTTTGAATGTGGTGAAGAACGTCTTCAGGGGGTCTGAGTACTTTGAAGGTATACTATAACACACCTGCACCCATCTGGTTAATTCTTGGTACTCGTCCTCTAAGTGAAGTCATGGAACAAATGCTGTTTAATTTTCCTATCACCTGTTTAATGGATTGGGCAGCTGTGTCCAGTTCAGTATGTTATATATTTTGGTGTTGCCAAGGTGTACACCAAAGTATATATGTCCTTCACTTGACCAGGATAATCATTCCATGGGATAATCATTTCTATGCCTGACCACAAGCCAGTGGTTTTTGCAGAGTTTAATTTAGCTCCTGAGGCTTGTGCATATAGCCTGTGTGCTTCCTCGGTTACTGTCATTTCTTCTTCATTTCGAACTATTGCAGTGACGTCATCGGCATATGCTGCTAGGGTTATTTTTTGATGTGGCTCTATTATGCTGGTTCCTTTGGAGATGATGATGTCGTGTACTCTTTTAAGAAGGGATCTATGGCCAGTGTGTATAATTGTCCAGAAAGAGAGAGAGGACATCCTTGCTTGATCACGCGAGAGTATGACAAAGCGCCAGTGAGCCTGTTGTTGATTTTTAAACAGAAGAGTGCATCTCTGTATAGCAATTGCACTGCTTCAATGATGAGATGACCATAGCCGAATGGTTTTAGGACTTCATAAAGGTACTCGTGCTCTATTCTGTCGAAAGCCTTCTACTTATCAAGGCTGACGATTGCTAGGTTTCCATGTTGGCTGTTTGCGATGTGGATGAGATCTCTTATTAAATGGAGGTTATCATGTATGGATCTTCCTGGAACAAAATAAGTTTCATTGGCCAATAACTTCAGGCAGTGACGGCTTCATTCGGTTTGTTATAACTTTGGAAATGATCTTGCAATCGGTATTAATTAGGGAGATTGGACGCCAGTTTCGGATATCCGTGTGGTCTCCCTTCTTTGGTATCAATCGTGCTAATGAGGTCGTGACGGATTGTGCGAGCCCATTGAGGTGGGCTTCTTGCAGTGTTTTAAGGAGAAGTGGTCCGATTTGATTCCAGAAGCCTTGGAAAAACTCTGACGTGAGACCATCAACGCCGGGAGATTTTTTCTTTGGCAAGGATGTGCATGCAGTTTTCAGTTCATCTAGCATGATTTTGTTTTATAAGTGGTTCCGATCTGTTGCAGAGATTTTTTTGTTTCTTTCAGTATTTCGTGAATTGCATGAAGGGATGTTCCTGTAGAGCTATATGCATTCTTGTAGTATTGTAGGATTTCAGAAGTGAATTCTGTCTATCTATCTATCTATCTATCTATCTATATATATATATTTATTGAACTTGATAAAATATACATTGGAAGATAGATAACAAAAACGGACTATTTAGATATTATAAGAATGTATATTGCAGGAAAAAATGATTTTCTTTTTAGATATACAATAGAAATGAAGGAAAAAAGTACATTAGTGGTAGGCAGGATGTGTCTTTTCAGTAAGAGTCAATATTATAGTTCAGCATCACTTTTAGTTATTCTTCAGCGGAATTGTATTGTCTTCCGCAGTCCAGAAGAGGGTACCAGTTGGATTCCACTCCTCTATGAATTTTGTGATATTTCCTGTTTCTTTATAGTAATCAAATTCCAGTGAAAGCCTGCTTTGTAGTTTCCGCCGTAGGCTACACATCAGGGTTTGTTCCGATTCAGTGATGGATGGAGGCTGGTTATTTCTTGTGTGCTTAAGGTAGAAAATGTAAATGACGGCCTTGGCGCAGATGAAGAGGAAATTGCATATTTTGTGTTTATCTTCTGTATGGACTAAATTCCAGTAGTTTTCTTGACTGTGTGCGTAGTTACAGGTGCTGGAGGCTGTACGCAGTAGGTGATCATCGCTTTGTTTGCAGGACAGGTTATATATGTGTGTTTCAAGGTGCCTGAAACTTAATAGACACTGATCCGATTGTCTTAGCTGAAATTTAAGACATAGCCTCCAATGTATGTCGGAATCTGGTTTGGCACACCTCGATTTATATGGAAGATCCCACAGTTTAGTAAATGAGAAGGTTAAGGATGAATATAAGAAGGGCAAAGTTGGAGGCACTGATATGAGGAAGTGGTCTATTCTCTTGTAGTTGGAGGGAATAATTGGGAGTGAGGCTTCAGATGATGCAAGATGAAAGGTAGGCTCCCTGCAGTTTCTTGAAGAAATATGGATTCCCTGAGGTGTAGCGATATCTGGATAGGTTTGTCTAATAGCAGCTTGCATCTGTTGGTATTGCTTTTCAGTTTTTGGGTTCTTCATTGGTAGGCTTGTGAATGTTTTCCACTTTAGGGTCTGGTCAGGAGGTTCCCTATGATTCTTATTCCTGCCCAGTTCCATGTAGGGAAAAGAAAGGGCTGGCCAGTTGTGAGATTTGCTATATTTCTGTTCGAAAACAGTGATTCTGATAGCACAGCTGACTCTGTTGATCGTGTCAGTGTGTGATGAAGTTCTGTCTTGTTCCACCGCTGTACAGCATCTTTGTAAAAGATAGTTTAAGAGGAGATGATGCAGAAATGGCCATTCGGAGGATTGTGGAAAGTGCAAATCTTCAGGTCGATGATTTCATGATGTATTCGAAGGTGGTTACTTAAGCATGACTGGACAGAAGTGTCTTTAGGAGAAGGATTATCCTGAAGGATCTAATCTTGCTTTCAAGAAAAATCAGGCCTTGACCTCCCTTATTGAGTGGCTTGCAGATTTCAGAGTATGTTGTCCGGTTAGTATTGTTCCAGAGGAAACGTTTGATTGCCTTTTGAATGTGATGGATAAATTCTTCAGGGGGTGTGAGTACTTTGAGGATATGTCATAACACACTCGCAGCCATCTGGTTAACTATTAGTACTCTTCCTCTAAGTGAAGACATGGAACGAATGCTGTTCCATTTACCTAGCATCTGCTTAAAACGGTTGTGCAGCTGTGTCCAGTTCAGTGTGCTATATATTCTGCTGTTGCCATGGTACACCTAAGTATCTTTGTCCTTCGCTTGACCAGGTACATTCGATCGGAGAATCATTTCTATCCTTCCATCTGCCTGACCACAAGCCAGTAGTTTCTGAATAATTTAATTTGGCCCCTGAGGCTTGTGGATATAGTCTGTGTGCTTCCTCGGTTACTGTCATTTCTTCTTTATTTCGGATTATTACAGTGACGTCATCGGCATATGCTGATAGGGTTATTATATGATAGGGCTGATAGGGTTTTCAGTCATCTAGCATGATTTTGTTTTTTAAGTGGTTCCGATCTGTTCCAGAGATTTTTTTTTTGTTTCTTTCAGTATTTCGTGAATGGCATGATGGGATGTTCGTGTGGAGCTGTATGCATTCTTGTAGTATTGTAGGATATCAGAAGTTATTTTAATTGAATCTTGTGTGACGCTGCCATCTTGAAGTCTGTTAGCAGAGATGGAAAAAAAATTGCAGTGAAAAATATTTTGTGGGGGCATCTGAAAGATTTATTTGTGTATGCCACGATCGAAGTAGGGCACCTGTTGTCGATAATTCTGCGTATCTTTGCATGGCTTGGAAAGCGGAATGACATGATATTCAGGGCTTTCTTCTGGGTGATACTTGAGCTGTTCTTCAAGTTGTCTGATTCTAATGTTCCTCTGTTGATTTTTATGGTGACTGTTGATCTGCGTAAAGGATTTTATTTGGAATTTTAGGTGGGGCCACCATGTTTTCATTGGTTCTGTATCCACATTCGAGTGCTTGAGGTTCGTTATTAAAGCTTGAGTGTTTCGTATGTAATCTGGATCTTTCAGGAGGGTGTTGTTGAAGATTCAATAGGCACTTCCTGATTTGGATGTTTCCAAAGATAACGAAAGTTGCAGTTTGACGAAGCAATGATATGAGATGTTGGAAGGAATATGAGAGATATTTCTAACGAGAGGAAAGGTGTGTTTGGAAATATAGAATCTGTCCAGTCGTGCTTGGTAGAGTGGCCTATTAGTCGCTGTGATTGCTGACTTCCATGTGGTGGACT